>NC_088928.1:28367500-28545000 GCF_038396675.1 Hydra vulgaris | reverse complement strand
TAAAATAAACTTGAAACCAGAATTTTGTAATATATTTTGCATAATTCAATGAGATATAATAATTCATAATTCAATGAGATATTATGCTAAATATATAGCAATGTAATTTTTAAGTTATCAATGACTTACACCCATTTAAAATAAATAAATTATTTAAAATAGTAATATTGGAAGAACCCATACTTCCACATTCTTTTTATAACCAAAGTAAATATATATATATACATATATATATATATACATATATATATATATATATATATACATATATATATATATATATATATAAATATATATATATATGGGCCTATATATATATATACGTATGTATATATATATATATATATATATATATATATATATATTTATATATATATATATATATATATATATATATATATATATATATATATATATATATATATATATATAAATATATATATATATTGGGCTATATATATATATACTTTTTTTTATATATATATATATATATATACATATTTTAGATATATAAACTACTTTAAAACATCAGATAATACGAATTTTCTCAATACTATTGTATTATTGAATTTAATACTATTGCATTGTACTCAATACTATTGTACTATTGAACTATTGTACTCAATACTATTGTAGAGAATTCATATTATCTGATGTTTTAAAGTAGTTTATCTATATACTTTCGTACAAGATGTCAACATTTAAATCATATATATTATATATACTATTTATATTATCCATATATTATACAGCGTGGAAAATAAGAAATCTAAGGCGAGCGATCAATTTGACTGGCTAACACATGCAATTGACAGTCAATAGTTTTTTTTTCGATGGTCAAAGTTTTTATTTATTTTATTTAAACATTATTTATAGTCTTAGTTCTTCAGAACAAAATAAATACAAAAAATAAATACAAAAAATAAATACAAAAATAACTTAATACTTAAAATAACAATTTGAAATTTCTTTTAAAATAATAATTTTAAATAAATTCAATGTATTTTTAAAATGAACACAAATAACATATGTTTTAACTACCTGAATATGTTAATAGTTTTAAAAATTCTCGCACACATACATTTTTATAAAAATTTAAAAAGGAAGTTTGATAAATTAAAAAAAGTTCTCCTTGAATATTTTTTTAAATATTGAAACAACTTTTAAAAAATATTAAAAAATGCAAACTGAACACTTAAAGCATGCAACCGTTAAATTTGGAACGATGAAAAGCTTAAATAAACTATAAAATAATTAAACTAATGCTAAAATTTCAATATTTATTTTAATCTAAGAAACTTGAAGATTATAAAAATGCTTTTTACTTTTTATAAATATTTTTCATTATTTTGAATAAATAAGCAAAAATTTACACTATTCGACAACAACAACTTTTGCACAGTGTCTTTGGCAATTTTCCAACTAATCTTCACTCTCTAATCAAATCTTTAGCTGTACTTACTGTTATGCCACTTTTACAAAAATATCTTTTGCCAATACCCCAAATTTTCTCAATGGGACAGAACTGTGGGGAGTTAAGTGGATTCAAGCATTTTGGTATGAACTTGATGTCTCTCGAATTGTTCAACTCTAAGGTCTTTTTAGAATAATGAAAAAAAGCAAGATCAAGCCAGAATCGACAGGGAACATTATGACTTCAATAAAATGGCAAAAGCCTAACTTGCAAGCATCCCTTGATGTAAACATCCGAGTTTAAAGTTAATGATGTGAAGAAAGCTTGAGATCTCAAACCGGAGCTGCATATTGCTTGCCACATGAGAAGTTTCTAACCAAATTTATCCAATGATTTATACTTAAACTTGTTGCTAACATGACCACAAACAATAGAAGTGTAAAATTTTGGACCTGGGAGCTGTTTGAAGTCACATTTGATGTACGTTTCGTCATCCATAAATATGCAGCCATTAAATTTTGTATGCACTTGATATTGTTAAACTTTTTACTTTCCTGACAAAAAAACTCTAAAACTTTATATCTTTTGGCTCGTTCAATAAACCAGGTTTTGTGTAAATGATCATCGAATACTAATTGCTGATTTTCCAGACCTTTTTGCACGTTCGATAGATAGAGAGCTCTTGTATCTTTGTACGGTCATATAAACAGTAGTTTTGCTAGATTCAGATGGTTTAGCGATTGAAAGTAATAATGCAGAAGAATTTAAAAAAATAGTATATATGAAAGAAAGAAATGTTCTTAGTTACTTACAACAACTTCAAATTAAAATAAGAAGTTCAATCTTTAAAGTTAACAACATTAAAGAAGAAAAATTTTCTTTGCTTATTAATATCATTTAAAAACATCTAATGTTAATTAGTTGATATTAATGTTATTAACTCTTCTGCACAAAAATCATTTAAACTAATTACTTAATACTAAGAAGTCATTTGTTTTATGCAGAGCCATAGTTAGACTACCCACACCCCTGAGTGGGAGGCCCAGTTAATTTAGGGGGCCCATTCCAAATTTAGGTGCTTTTTTACAAATTTAAAGAGCTTTTTATTTTTATAAATACCTAACGGAAAATTTTTTAGGAATTTAAAGTCCTATTGACAGGTTTTGATGGCTTTCCACCCACCATTTTAACCATGAAACTGGTTTTAGGAAACACTACTATAAAAATTATTAATGTTACAAAAAAAGAGATTTTTACTAAGTGTGTGTGTGTGTGTGTGTGTATATATATATATACACACACACATCTTCGCTTCCAACAAGGCTGCAAGCAACCACTAATTAAAGTTGGAAGTTACTGGAAGAGAAAAAAAAAAGATTGTAGAGCAAGATAACAATTAACAGACAACTTAAAGGATTACAAATTATATGAATCAGAAAAGCAAGACGAAGGAAGCAATTATTGCGATAACAATTGGCTGAAAAAAATTGAGTTTTATCTGTATTGAAGTTCACCAGCCACTGTGAGCCCCATGCTGTAGCAGAAGTGAGATCCTTTTCAAGCTCAAATGCCCCCTCCAAGCAATCAGAGAGTGCTAGCTTCTTATCACGACAAGAATAAATGGTAGTATCATCAGCAAACAATGCCACCTTAGATGTGAGAATATCTGGAAGATTGTTAATGTAAATTAAAAAGAGTGTAGGGCCACAGATAGAACCTTTGGGAACCCCTGAAGTTACAGAACAAAATGAAGAGTACTGTCCATTGAGGACAACTTTTATACTATGATTGGAAAGGAAGAATTCAACAATCTTAAAGATGTTGCCAGATACACCATAAGAAGATAGCTTATGGAGAAGACCAGCATGCCAAACTTTATCAAAAGCTTTTGAAATGTTGAGAGAGATGGCCTTAACCTCTCCACCTTTATCTAATGCACAATAAAACTTATTGGTTATTACTGTTAGCAAATCAGCTTTAGAACGAGAAGATCGAAATCCATATTGAGTTATTAGATTGAGAAGATCGAAATCCATTATTAAGTTATTAGATTCAAGATGAGAAATTAAGTGTTTCTAAATTAAAGATTCAAAAACCTTACTTAAGATAGAAAGAAGACTAATGGGACTACGATCCCATTAGTCTTCTTCCTATCTTAAGCAAGGATTAGATGAATCAGATTGCTCTCCCGAATTTTTGAAGATAGGGACGACAGATGCCGCTTTCCAGCAGGCTGGAAAACAAGACTCTGATAAGCGCTTGTTGAATAATTTTGAGAGTATAGATGACAGCTACGGAGAACACTTCTTCAAGATAATAACAGGCAGGTTGTCCGGGCAACAAAGTTTTGTTAGAAGCATATTTGTTGACTGGAAGACGAAAGATTTCTACCCAAGGGCCATCATGAAGAAATCATGGACAGAATCACAGTCAGCTTTAATGTAGTTGTAAGAGGTACGATAATAGGGGGATTCAGGTGATAAAGAAGAATGAAATATTAGTTTTATAGTTTTAGAGAGATCAAACTGTGATCAGAAGCACCTAAGGGTGAATGTGGAGAAATCGAGCACTGACTAGGATCAGAAAGAAGACATAAGTCGAGTAGAGAAGATTCTTATAACAGAAAAAAAGTGCAAATGTGCAATTAGTAAAAATTAATTAAGTAATAAATAAATCATTTATCCATTCATTATAATTAACGGCAAAAATTAAGGAGAAAATAAAAAATAATTAAATAAAGATATTTAACAGAAAAAAAAAAGATGACTAAGTACAGTTGAAAGAAAAAATGTTCTTAGTTAAATACAGCAATTATATCTTGTTAATAAAATAACAGCAATTGTTGTATATTATTATTAAAACCATTGTTTTATTAAAATGTTAATAAAATAAGTCTATTATTTATAAAAAAATTTTCACCACCAGTTAAATGAAAATAATCTAAACAAATAAATCAAAAAACCAATAGAAATAGCTTTAAAATTTCATAAAACAATTTTAAACACTTTTTCAAAATTGGTTTATGAAATTTTAGTAAATGGTTTTTTCAAATAACATCCTGATTATTTGTAAAACAATTTTTGTAAAAGATAAGTTGCTTTAGTCGAAAAAAACTTATCTTTAAAAATAAGTTGCTCTATTTGAAAAAAAAATATCTTTAAAGGGATCCCAAAGTGCTTAGGCAAGTTGTGTTTATATTAAAGAGTACGATAAAAAAAAATATTTGGGCTAACTTTTTTTGAGTAAAATAAAATAATAAACATATACCAAGAAAAGCTAACTCTGTTGTTTGACTCAAAGCTTATCATCTCCATGTTAGCCAGTTGCTTTGAAATATATTATCTTTAAAATATATACTGCAATCTACAGACTTTATAGTTTATTCAAGCGCATCTAATTTAAAAGAGTTTTATAATCACTATTATAATAGTGATTATAAATCTTTTATAATAGTGATTATAAAACTGATTATAATTATATATTTCACTATTATAAAACGTCAATCACTATTATTTGTTTTTGTTTTATTTGTCATTTAAAATAAGCGTTTATCATTAATCGTATGACTTATGTTTAAATTTAATAGGAAGCTAAACAAAAGGATGTTATTTTACAGAGCATGGAACCAATTAAAATTAAAATTTTTATGATACACTCATAAATGTAATAAATATATATAAAAATTGATCACTTTGTTTTATATTTTAAATCTTTTTTCTTTTTATGTAAACAATGTGAACTTTTTTCTAGTTTATCTAAGCTGTTTATCGCAATGACGATTTTGTTCTCCTATTGAAACGACAATTTCTAAATTCCTAAATTTTTAATTGATAAATAATTTTGGTAAACGAAATTGTTTATTAGAGATATTTGTTGAATTCTTTAATTTTTAGTAGAAAATATTTATAGAATTTACACTTAACCAATTTACAGATAGCTTTTTTATTATTTAAAGCAATAATTAATATTTTATGGCCATAATTCAAAACAGATGGCGATTAAAATTATTAATGTGTTGCAGTGCACGTTAAAAAACATACTATATTTAATATTTCCCAAATTATATGTTGTATTTGGCAAGTATTTTGCGTTAAAACTTGTCACTTAACATTACAATTCAAAAAACTATCAAAATTGACAATAAAATGTTTTTTGTTGAACCATTTCAATTTTAAAATTGATTTAATAAGGTTACACTTTTTTGCAATCTTCAGCAATAACTGTTCAATTTTAAAAATAAAGTAAAATAAGCAATTCATGTTTTACAGAATAAATTTCATTAAATATATTCTCACATGATTAAATAAGAATTTCGAGAGTATTTGTACCTGGATGAAAAGTTTACTAAATAAATGCTGTTAATTTAACTTTTATAAGGTTAGCTCTTTCACTAACAGCCGTTTTAACAACAATCTTTTTGCTGCGACCGCACATTTTTTTGAATAAAATTTGGAGGGCATAATATTGAAAACTAATTACAGTTAGAATAGTAAATCTCTTTGAAAGCATAACAAACTATATATCAATTAGAATAGTAAATCTCTTTGAAAGCATAACAAACTATATATCAATTAGAATAGTAAATCTCTTTGAAAGCATAACAAACTATATATCAATTAGAATAGTAAATCTCTTTGAAAGCATAACAAACTATATATCAATTAGAATAGTAAATCTCTTTGAAAGCATAACAAACTATATATCAATTAGAATAGTAAATCTCTTTGAAAGCATAACAAACTATATATCAATTAGAATAGTAAATCTCTTTGAAAGCATAACAAACTATATATCAATTAGAATAGTAAATCTCTTTGAAAGCATAACAAACTATATATCAATTAGAATAGTAAATCTCTTTGAAAGCATAACAAACTATATATCAATTAGAATAGTAAATCTCTTTGAAAGCATAACAAACTATATATCAATTAGAATAGTAAATCTCTTTGAAAGCATAACAAACTATATATCAATTAGAATAGTAAATCTCTTTGAAAGCATAACAAACTATATATCAATTAGAATAGTAAATCTCTTTGAAAGCATAACAAACTATATATCAATTAGAATAGTAAATCTCTTTGAAAGCATAACAAACTATATATCAATTAGAATAGTAAATCTCTTTGAAAGCATAACAAACTATATATCAATTAGAATAGTAAATCTCTTTGAAAGCATAACAAACTATATATCAATTAGAATAGTAAATCTCTTTGAAAGCATAACAACATATATAAACAAACTATCAATAGAAAGCTAAACAAATAAACTTTTCAATTAAATTAGTTACGCATCATTGAACAATAAGAAATGCAAAGTGCTACAATTTATAAAAACCATTGTTTATATAAATTGTTACTAAAACACTAAATCCAAAAAAAAACTCATTTAATTTATAAAAATAATGTTTTTCTTCAAAAAACTTTTTAATATATATATATATATATATATATATATATATATATATATATATATATATATATATATATATATATATATATATAAATATATATATAAAGTGTTATTTCAAATATAGGCTCAGATTTTGCATTTTTTAGTAATGCAGCTTTTGTTGAGGAATTTGAATACACAGAATAATTAAGGATATTTATAATTTGGACCAGAAAACCAAATGCATTTCAATATTAGGTATTCATCTTGTTTCTGATCGGGATATTTTTGACTTGTCAGTTACCTGACATGTCAAAAATGTCCCAATTTCTATAGGCAAACAGCTGTCATCTGTTGTCGCAAATAATAAATCTTTATTAATTTCACAGGCTGTGTTTTTTACTCGTAAAATTCACAGATTCCATACTAAATTCAGGATCAGGAGAAAAAAGACTAGGTTTCGTTGAAACTTGATTATTTTCAGCCCCACCAGTAAATGGTCAATGACATTATTTAAATGATGACACTGAAGATAAAGGCAAAGCAATATAACCAGCATGGTCTATTGCTTTTTTATTGAATTTTAATTCTTTTGACAACCCAGTAATCTAAAGTGCTAGACCTCTTTACCCTGGTAGTCATTGCTCTAGTCTACCCAGGTGGTCATTGCAGCTGATAGAATAAAATGTCTTTTAAAATAATAAACACATGTCATTTAAAATAATAATAAAACATTTTTGTTGACTAAATAAGAAATTAATTCATAAGAAACTAATTCAGTTACTTTTTTAAAAAAAATTTTTTTTTCTTCATATCTTATATAAAAAAAACGTGACAACCTCAATTGTTAAAAAGTAAATACTTTTTTACAGTGGCGGATTGAGGTTTAGTTTTGTGAGGGGGCCAGGGGAATGAGTATGGGGCAACAGGGGTTGGGGGTGGAACACTAACCCCCAGGAACATTTTTTTTTAAATCACATTTGTGATAAATATATTTTATCAATGCTTCATGTGCCTTTTATCTTAAATAATAAATAAGTCTAAGACACAAAACAATCTAAAGTTTGAATTTACTAAGCTTACTTTGGTTAAAAAATATTGTAAAAAAAAGAAATATTTAATATTATTGCAATGGTTTGGTTATTTAAAAATACAATTACACTTTGAATATTATTGAAAGCAAGCATTATGGAGGAAACTCCTGCTAGCTTATACAAGTTTTTTCTGCGAGATTTTATTTCCAGCGGGTACAGAACATTTATTGGACATTATAAGAACATCATGCAGACTTGTGGCGTCTATAAAATCTTGTATAAATGTCTTACAGACATCTGCGTCCACTGGGTTGAAGCAAAATGATTTATTGATAATTCAAAGTCAATGCTCTCAGCAAGTTCAAATTCGATTAAAATTAATGTCAATCAATTAAATGTGTAAAGACATGTAAAAAGAAGAGTTGATTTTGTAGAGTATAGACAAGTTAGGAAAACATGATGTCATCTATTTCTCTATTAAGAATGGATGTACATCTTTTGTTTGCAGTTCAGTCATCATTGCTGGAGATATTGATGCATGCACATCTTTGTAAGAAGGGCCAGCACGAGTAGGTTTTAAGTGGGTAGGAGGTGCATTACTATGTAATATACTGATAAATATATGTTAAAAATGTATCGACTGTGTACGTAAAAGATGATTATTTTCTTTAAATAAAACATCTCTATTTTGTTTTCTGCCATAATTGCAAGCAAATTTGTAAAGCAGCTATGTAAATGATAGTTTGTTAGAATTACCCTTTTACCTCTCCCTCCCCCTCCTTTGTATACACCCCTGGCATCAGATGGCACTGAATTAATTGTAATAATTAGTCTATATTTTAAAAGTAAAACATATTTTTAATGATTTTTATGTATGTATATATATATATATATATATATATATATATATATATATATATATATATATATATATATATATATATATATATATATTAGGGTTGGCCATGAAAATTTTTCAAAGAATACTAATGCCTGCATCAAATATTGTTCCTTTTATTTCAAGAAACATTTTTTGTTATGAAAGCATTTATATAGCACATCTTGAAGTAGAGATGAAGTAGAGTTTTGTTATGAAAGTACTTAAATAGCACATCTTAAAGAGTTTCATTTTTAATTTGAATATGTAATCTAAAGTAAAATCACAAATCATCTGTTCAATTTTATAATTTATTCGGTTAAATACATACAAACAATGCCGTATTTTCTGTTTATTTTTTTATAAACAACAAAATTTGCGCTTTTTTAAATAACTAATAAGCATATAAATTTTTGAATAATTTTTGAATCAGACTTAAAAAAAGAAAATATGCTTAAGCATCTTTCTTATAAAATAGTTTTTGTTTCAATATTTTGGTTGTAAGTAAGACTAAAATACTTTTCTTTTTTCTGATCTGATACATATATATTTTTGTTTTACAACATATAATTGTGTTCCAAAACATGGATAATTTAGAGTAATGCTGCAATAATAATGCTCATCATATGCTTACTTTTTTAACACAATTTGAACTTAAATTTGTTTAAAAGCGTTATGCTTATAGTTATATTAAAACTTAAATTGCTTGTTAAGATGAACACTCTGAAGTTACACTGAAATAGCCTGCTAACGGGGGATTCAGTACATACATTGACTGACAAATAGCCTGACTCACAGCGGAGTGCTGCTACACCGACTGAGAGTTTGGGATGGGGCGGCAATTTTTTCTTTCATTATTCTTTATTTTTTCTTCTTTTTCTAAATATGCACTATGTAAAAAGATAAGCAAAAATAATAAGCAAATGCTTATATAAATCAGCTATAGAAGATAATAGATAAAAACTTTTTAGATAAAATTTATCTTTATTTTGCTTGCATACCTTTTATTCTTTATATTGGTTTACATTATAATAATAGTTATTATATATATATATATATATATATATATATACATATACATACATATACATATATATATATATATATATATATATATATATATATATATATATATATATATATATATATATATATATATATATATTTATATATGTATATGTATATGTATATGTATATATATATATATATATATATATATATATATATATATATATATATATATATATATATATATATATATATATATATATATATATAACTATTAATATTATGTAAACCAATATTAAAAAAAAAGGGTATGCAAGCAAAATAACAATAAAATTTATCTAAAAAGTTTTTATTTCTTAAAAATGATTAATTTAATTACACAACTCTTATTTAAAAAAAATGTAAAAACATTTTTTGTATTTCTATATATTTAACACAACATGTTGCTAGAAAAAAAGGAAATAAATTAGTTTAAAAATAATATGAAATTTTAATAAGTTGTAAGATGTGAATTTTAAATCGAACTATTGGGATAACAATTTATTATGTCATTTTATAGCTACATAGTATAAGAGTGTTATCATAGTATTAGTGGTAAATTTTGAAATTTTTATTTTGCTTTTAGAGTTATATATATATATATATATATATATATATATATATATATATATATATATATATATGTATATTAATATATTATATATATGTATATATATTATAAAATGCATATATATATATATATATATATATATATATATATATATATATATATATATATATATATATATATATATATATATAGAGAGAGAGAGAGAGAGAGAGAGAGAGAGAGAGAGAGAGAGAGAGAGATAGCAAAATTAAACTTTAACTACTTAGGGTAGAAAAATTAAACTTTTACTACTTGCCTGATGATTGTGATAACACATGAAACTCAGAGTTGCAATATTAAATTATATTATAAACATTAGCATTTAGCTAATTCCTGGTACTGCGGGTAACAGTAACATATATATTATACATATATATATATATATAACACAGAGATATATACAGTACTGGATATATTACATGAATATCTCTTTAAAATTTAAGCTATTAATTAGTAATTTAATAAATAGAAATTACAGGTATAAATTCTTGGTATCTTCCCAAAACACCTTTTGAAGGAAGAGTTGCAGCTGTAAGAATGAATTGAATATTTGTTCCATTTTCAGTATTGGACTCACACTAAAAATGTTTCCTAATATTTCTTAAAGAAAAGTATTTTTCTATTGTTAAAAATAAAATATGTATACACTTATTTAATTAATTATATAAATCTAATTAAAAAATGTTTACATCTAACAGTTTTAAAAATTCAGATGTTGTATTTCGAAAATTGTCATCCATCAAAGTATCAGCTTCATCAAATACTACATATCTGACATCAGAAAAACTTAGAAGACCTTAAATAGAATAGAATAATCAAAATGAATTTGAAAAATTTTGGACTTATATGTTTCAATATACAACTTTTGTAAAAAAAACCTTTTTGATTCCACTTAAGTATGGTTGACGGCGTTCCCACAACAACATCAACTAAACCTTTAACATAATCTTTAGCCCATTTCTAAAAAAATTTTTATTGCATAACAACAGCAATGAATTTTTAACAACAGCATTTTTAACTAAATACATTAAAAACATTTAAAAAAAGTGTGATATCATATTATTTATAAGTTTCTTGGGGATTTGTGAAATAAAAATATGGGGATGATGATAGTAGTTAGTAAGGCAATGGTGCGTGGGCAGCTGATTAGCCATTTGAGCCAGAAAAAAAACAAAAAAACAAAGCAGTCAAACCAGCAAAACAATACAAAGACAAAAAAATGTCAATATACTTATTTATATATATTTATTCTCTTATTAAATTTACCTCCCCAAGGCTCCAGAAAGGACTACTTCAGTCAAGAAAGGGACTTAATTTTTTTTTTTCAAACCGAAACTCAGAAACACAAATATTCTTAAGCATAAATATTCTTAAAAAACATATTGTTGGTTGCTGCGCAGAGAAACTCTAAAATTTTTCAAAAAAAGAACAATACCTTATAATATTCTAAAATATCAAATAACAATTTTAATTAAACAATTATTATACAAATACTTTAATAACTATTTTTGCAATTCTTTAATTAATTCTAAAAAAAAAAGCTGTTAGACAATATTATGCCTATATATTTCTTAACATATTATGTTTTCAATGATTTACATTTAATAGTGATAATAATACAACAATTTCAGAGGTGGATCCATGAGGAGGAGAGGAAGAGGGGAAGGGAGGCGATAGGACAATCACCTCCTTGGATTTTTTAAAAATATTTTTTTTTTTGTATTTCTTTATATTTAACACAGCATGTGGCTAGAAAAAAAGGAAATATATTAGGCAGGCAGATTAAAAATGATATGAAATTTTATAAAACTGTAAGAATTTTTAAACTGCCTGAATTTAAAATCTAATTATTGGGATAACAATTTACTTAGTCTTATTAACTGGTCTGGATTAGGCAAATTAAAAAAAAAAAAACTAAAAATTGTCCTCTCTCTAAATTAAAAATTAAAAGAAAAATTCTTCGTTTATAAGTATCCCAGAGTTTTAATCATCATTTTTGAGTTCTTCGCCTTAAAAAATACTTACGTACAAATTTTTACACCATTGAACAAGTATTATATATCTTAAAGCTAGTTGTGTGACAAAATATGTTTTAAAAATCCATGGCACTGAAACTATCAGTAAAAAATGAGATTAGGACTAAGAATTGATACCTCTGAGCCTGTAAGGAGTTACACACTAAAACTTGGAGTGAAGTTTTTTTCATTTATTTAAGTATACCAAAAATCAACAAAATCTGAGATGAGATGGTATCAATAACATTTTTTTCTTGTTGAATTGACTTGAAATGACCCAATTGTTCTAAAGTGTATGCAATTGAACCAAACCAATGCTTTAGAAAATGCAGAGAAAAAAATTATAAAACTGTATTAGGTCTATGCAAAACTTTTTGTTTAATTTATATTGAGAACAAAACAAGTTTGAAAAAAGACAATAGAAATATATGAAAACACACAATCTCCTAAAATGTAAATAAATAAATAAAAATAAATGAAAAAGTAGAGATAATTATTGATCGAAGAATTGAACAAACCACGAAGTTAAGGTAAGGAAAACTCTTAAATATTTAAAATTAAAAAAATAGTTCAAAAGAAGTAATTTATTTTTAAACTCAGCAAAATATACTCAAAAGTTAAAAAAAAACAAAAACGTTTGCAATGAAAACTTTTATTTACCTTTTGATTTTGACCTATTACTCCAATTGATCGAAATCGACAGTAATGACTAAAATGTTTAAAAACTCTCTAAAATAAAAAAAATTAAATTAATATTCATCACATTAAAAATATTTTGTATTATTTTTATTGAATAAAATGTGTTGAAAAAAGCAATAATTAAGCATCATTTGTTATATATATATATATATATATATATATATATATATATATATATATATATATATATATATATATATATATATATATATATATATATATATATGTAAATTATGTAAGTGTATTCTTCAAATAGAATGCTCAATGTTCTTGGAAACAGAACAATTATAAATTAGTAAAAACACTAATCTAATTTTTTTCTTCAACAACTATCAGTTGTTGAAGGTGTTGTTACTGGTTCATCAGGAAGAATACCTATGTGTGTGTATATATATATATATATATATATATATATATATATATATATATATATATATATATATATATATATATATATATATATATATATATATATATATACACACACACACATATATACACATTTTTTTAATATAATGTTAATGTTCAATTTTAATGCTAGCTTATTTGCTAAAGTTCTCTTAATTTTAATGCTTGCTTATTTGCTAAAATTTTCTTTTTAAGTTTAATTTTTAGAAGTTAGAAATTTATATAATTTTTAAATTTATAAATTTATATAATATTTATATATTTGAGCAGCCGTAGCGCAGTGGCTAGAACGCTTGCCTCAGAAGCTAGAAATCTGTGGTTCAATGCCAACTCTGGTCAAGTAATATAATATTGGCACCTAAAATTAATATTTATGTATGTATGTATATATATATATATATATATATATATATATATATATATATATATATATATATATATATATATATATATATATATATATATATATGTATATATGTATATATATATATATATATATATATATATATATATATATATATATATATATATATATATATATATATACATATACAATTATTACTTTTAATATAATTTACTACCTCAGAAGGTAGAAAATTATACCTTATTAAGTGTATATCACATATTCTACTTTAAAGTTTCTACCTTTTCTTTTAAGGTTGAAATGAAAATAAATTTTCAAAGCAATTTATAAATTTTGCAAAACAAAAAGAGGAACACCTGGTAAAAAAATTTTTTTTAAATCTTACATAACATTTAAATTTCTTGATTTTACACTTATCTCTTTGCATAGTTTGGATCCATAAGTCATATAATTGCTTTGCTAAATTATAAACTAAATGCAGGGAGATCATAATAAAAAACAGTTTAAAAAGTATTTAAAGGTTTAGTGGTTGCAGATATGTCAATATAATAACTTAGACATGCATTTTTGTTTACGGAGTTATCATACTTTTGCATACAAAATAGAAACAGAATGGTAAAAAAAAGGCTTTGGCATCGGTGCACCCCTAACATATATAATATAAACATGCACACACATACACACACACATATATATATAAAAAATATACATACGTATTTATATAAAACCTTGTTTAGATATTTTTAGAAATCTGTTTACTATTAATATGAATGAAAAGCTATATCTGGTATTAATAAATCAAATACAGGGATATGCTATTACTATGAATGAAAAACTGTGATTGTGAGCTATCAATTGAAAGCAACTGTGATCAATTGAGAGAAAAATAAATACAAGTGGATTTATAAAACTGTGGAAAAATGATGAACTTATAAAATGATGTTAAATGAAAAACTGCTAACAGATGGAAGTATTTTTATAAAAACAATGATTGTTTTGATTAGTGATCAAGTAATACATATTTTGCATTACAAGTTAATGAACAAGTCCTTACATATCACTATTAACTATTAAAGACATCTTCATTGTTTTAGCATCCTTCTTTCCTCATATGCACAAGTTAACATTTTTTCAAATATACACAATATTAAGCTTCTTCATTTCTTAACTAAAGCTTTTTTTATGTCCTCTGTAAAATGCTTTTTCTTGTGCGTCTTGTAAATACATTAATCACCTTAACAATTAACCACAGTTTCTCTTTAGTTACACACGCTCTTTCCAATCTCTGCCTTCAATCAATTCCTCAATCTCTGTCTACACTTGAAAGGCTAAACAATCTTGATCAAAAACAAAGCATACATAGTTGACAAGTTACATCCATCCGCTTGAAAAACTGTGCTACTGCCTTTGCTTTTCTTCTCACACTAATTTTTATTAAGTCAATTGAAAAAAGTCAACTACCAAAACTATTTAATTGAGCAAATATAAGTGCACTATATAAAAAAGGTGACAATATTGATTCTGGAAATTACAGACCAATATCACTTTCCTTGTATTACTTATAAAATACTTCAAAAAGTATTTTAAAAGTAATATAATATTGTAAAAAAAATTACAAAAATAACTTTATAAAAATAATATTATAGCTAATCAACATGGGTTTGTTAAAAACAGGCCATGTACAATGAATATACTTAAAATTCTAGATTTTATTACAAGAAATGTTGACCAAGGATTTCCTGTTGATGTAGTTTTACTTTTGTAGTTTTATTTTGCAAAAGCTTTTGATGCAACTCCACATTAAAGGCTCATCTCAAAACTTAAAGCATATGGTGTTAGTGGGTTGACACTGCATTGGTTTTGAGCTATCTTATCTAACAGAAGACAGCAAGCTGTTATGGGAGATAATGTTTTAACTTGGGGTGAAGTGTATAGTGGAGTTTCTTATGGCACTGCATTGGGTCCACTACATTTTATACTTTATATAAATGATCTTCCTGAGTCTCTGAAAAATATTTCAAAATTGTATGCTGATGACACAAAAATCATGTCAATTAGTTCTCTGATTAGTTACATAACAAACTATAGTATGATTTAAACTCTGCATATGCATGGACACAAAATTAGTTTCTTAGTTTTAATATTGACAAATGTATAGTTATGCACAATGAGTGTAAAATTAAGATATGTCCGTTTTGTGTCCAATTTATATAAATGGTCATAAACTCAATACATCAGATTCAGAAAGGGCCCTTGGAGTAATTTTTTCATATAACTTGAAGTGGAATAAACAAGCTTTATTGAGTGCAAGCAAAGCAAACCGCGTGTTAGGCATAATAAGGAAATCTTTTAATTGATTTGATGAAATTTTCAAAGATTACGATAAAGTTAAATTTAAATAAAATTATTCCTTCAAATCAAATTGCACTTGTAGCCATAGCTTAAAATATTCTAAAGAATTTTCTATACATAATTACAGAGAAAATATTTCATTAAATCAAGCAAATAATTGGAATAAATTGCCAAAAGTTGTTGAAGCTATTTCAGTAAACTTATTCAAAGACTTGATAGATGAGTCAAACCATTAAGAGAATCAGCTGTCATAGCGTACTTTAAAACCACACTCACTGGTAACAAAACAAGTCACAGCATAAACTAATACTAATGCTAATAGATATCATTATCACATGTGATTACTATTACATACCATTATTATTACATACCATTATTAACACATACCACTATTATCACATAACATTATTATTACATATTGTTACTACATATCATTATTATCACATACCATTATTATTGCATATCATTATTAATACATATATCATTATCAGGCCTTGTTTTACATAAAAAATGCTTAACGCAATATCCTTATGTAAATTTGATGTCATAAAGTTTTCTTTATTTTTTTATTTTTTAAAGGCATTAACTTTTTTAAATTACTGCAATAATATTAAATACAGCAAAACAAGTTAAATGTTATTTAATGTCTTTTTTATTATTACTATGATGTTTATTTTCTTTTATTTTTTTAATATTAAATAATTAAATTTAATATTGCATTTTTAAAAATGTTTGATATTAAAATTTTTTTTCTTTTCTCAACATTTTCGGCAAATGAATTAGAAAATATATTAATTTTTGAATTTTTAAATGATCAAATTATTTTTTATTTAAAAAATTTAGCCAGTAACAAATATAAAAAATTAGGTTAATTTATTTACTTTATTTATTAAAAGATTATCATTTTATTAACAATTTTGTAGTTAAAGCAAAGATTACACGGTTTGTAGATTTGGGGTCCTAATATCAATGAAATACCCTATGGAAACCCTTTTAAAGGGTGATAGTGCAACACAAAATGAGTGATTTGAAAATCCTCGATTAAAATCCAAGTGAATTATTTAGCTTTGAATGTTTTACTACGAAATACCCATACATTTAGGCTATGAGTAGCCTAAAAAGTTTGTTGAAAAAAATGTTTTATTGCATTTTTTTTTACAAAACACAACATATTAGCCTGTAAAATTCAAACCAATATTCTTTAATTAATTTATTTTCTAAGTGAGTTTGTTTTCAAGTTCTATTACAACCTTGGATTTACATTAATGGATTACAAAGAAAAGGCATGTTCTGAAGAAAATTTTCTTTTCTAAAAAAAATTAAATTCTCTTGCTGTTGTAGTCAATGACACATTTTAAAAAGTGACTGGCATAATCTGGGTGCAATGGATCTCTCTTAAACCTCTCCCAGTGAGACTTGAAGTTGGAATGTAGAGCTTCTGTTGCCTGCTCACTAAAGAGGCCGAGTCAAATTTGTTTCATCTTGATGAACTGTGGCACATAGTAAAACACTGCATGCACTTTGGGAGTCACAGAAATAGGAAGGTTGGTGTAGCTAAGTTTGAACTGTTCAATCTTGGATTCATAGTCAGGGTCCAGGCTTTTTCCGAAGCACGAAGTGACCACTGTCTTGAATAGTGTGAGTGTTTGAATGAAGCCAAGAGCTGGACTGAAACCTTCTTTTTCTGAAAGCTGTCGAAGCTTATCCAGACCTCTAAGAAGCTTTATGCAATCGTTCCCATTGAAATGCCCCACATGGTAAGGCTGGATAGGGATATGAAGTGATGGAGGCCATTCCTTGGCCCTTGGCCACAGGTCGCAAAGATTTTTAAAGATGTGGTTCACAACTCCAAGTAATAAGTGGAGCTCCATTGGTGGAATAGCCTCAAGGACAAACTTGTCATCTTGAAATTCAATCAAAGGTACATGAATGACATTTTCGAATTCCTTCAACTTTCTTGAATCTCCTCCTGCTTGGATGTATTCAGAATGCTGTCTTCTGATCTGGCCAAAAGTCCGAAGTTGTCCACAATTTTCAAGACATGGAGATGCAGCATCACACCAACAACAAGAGTGTTTGCTACTGTGAGACTGAATGCCACAAAGAATGTTGGCCAGCTTTAGGTCACAAGAGACAACCAAAGAACCTGTTTGGCATTTTTCTTTGACTTAAATGAGGTCGAAAATGGCCTTCACATTCTGGTAACTCTCAGGAGTGTTTTGTGACAGTGCTATCAGCATCTGCTGCTTAACAATCGTTTTTTTGGTTGATGCTGGTGCCATCAGCTTGATTGTCCTCTGTACTGAGCTGTGTGGAGGAGTCTCATCTTCTTCCAACACAATGTGAGTGAAGCTCACTTTCAGAAATGATCCACCACCATTAATCCCGAGTTTTAAAATGGAAGATTCTGATAGTTTTCGTGATGCTCTGAAAACATCACTGAGATCGCTGAGGCTCTGGCAGTGCACAACTTGACAAGTTTGACCATTCTCTGCCAAGGCTGACTGAGTCTAATAGTGCCATTTGGAGATGCGCTTTTGGATGCTAAGACTGCTGCAGCCACTTGCTCTGCACCTACGGGATCATCTGTGGCCATTCTTCTCAGGTTTTCATGGCGAGTTCCAATGGTGCAGTTGTGAAGAAGTCCTTGGCCAATAATTGACAAGCACTTTGTCAGTTTTTTTTTTTTCAGAACTCTAAGAAGTTTGCTTTGGAATTTTTTCCTCGGATTCTTTGACTTTGTCAAATGGATGCTTCTCCTTTCCTTTGATCTTGGCAATTTTGCATAAAAGACACTCACAAACTGACAAAACTCTGGTTGTAGGTTTGATAGAAATTGACTTGAAGTCAAAAAGTTTAGGCACATGATTGATTTTTCCAGCACAAAGTTTTCCAATTTGAGATCTGCATGAAACACAAGTAGCCAAAGGCATTCTTTCATCACTGAAATCTATGTCTGTTTGAATCAGTTGAAGAATTTTCAACTTATAGTTTTCAGTCAACTCTTGATCACCCTTTTTTATGCATATAACACAAACAGATTTTCTGCAATCTTCATGAGTTTTTGCAAATGTAGGCATCTTTAAATTTATTTAAAAAGCGCTCACTGTGTTTACATTTTGCTTTCTTCTTTGAATAATTACTGCCATTTCCCGAAAAAATTATTGGCTGGTAATTTTTTAACCAAGGGGCAAAGTTCGAAATTGAGAATTCATCTTGATACATCGGAACAGCAATAAGATGCATATTTGGATAAAAGCTTTTAAAATAAAAAAGTTTTGTTTTTATGCATTACATTTTATATTATATATATTGTTTAAACAAAGCATGTCTTGTAGCATTTTAAGCACTTAAATAGATCGCATTATGGTATGCAAAAGCTTATAAACTTCTTGACCAAAATTATGCTTTGGATGTTAATGAGGGATTTCAAAACCCTTTATTTTGGGCTCCCATAGGCATGCACTATCACCCCTAAAAAGGATTTTCATAGGGTATTTCATTGATATTAGGACCCCAAATCTTCAAACCGTGATTACTTTTCCAAACATTATTTATTAAAATTTTATTGCTGTATATATCGTTTATTAAAAAATAATTGCTGCGATTTAACTTGCGTTATAAAAAAAAAAGTTTAACTTATACTTTGTGCAATTTTTTGATGCAGCTGTTTATTTAAGATTTAAGTAACAAAAAAAATGTTTGGGAAGGAAAACCAAAAAAACAATTGCGATAAAAAAGAGCTAATTTGTTTTTAAGAACAAATAAAATTTAAATATTGAACAATATATAGTAATATTTTTAAATAAATTTAACAGTTAAGTTAAACCCAAGCATTACCTTTAATTTTAATAAACTTAAATATATTTTTAAAATCTAAATTAAATTATATATACATTTTTTTATAAAAATAAAATTATATATTTTTATTAAATTAGTTTTAAGTTAAATCATATATTTTTTATCAGAATTAAATTATACTGTTATGATCTTTGCTTCAAGCTTAAATTATTATCATTTTTTAAGCGAAAAAATCAATCATTCCA
This sequence comes from Hydra vulgaris, assembly GCF_038396675.1. NCBI lineage: Eukaryota > Metazoa > Cnidaria > Hydrozoa > Anthoathecata > Hydridae > Hydra > Hydra vulgaris. The sequence continues at coordinate 28,524,737 of NC_088928.1, read as the reverse complement.
ATAAAATAAAAACAAAATAAAAATAAATTTTTAACTTTATTTTAGTTTTTTTCATTAGTAAATAGCGCTTATATCTAACATTGTCATTCAAACTTTTGTATTACATAAAAATATTTATTACAAACAAACGCCATTCAAAAGTTAATGTTTTAAAATTTTTATTTTATCTTACTGCTTATATAAAAATTTAAAAGCTAAAAAATGATAAAAAGTCACTTAACCAAAATGGCTTACTACTTAAGTAAAATCACAAAAGGCGTACGTAAATCACTCTTCGCTTAACACTTTAAAAAAAGACCTGCATTATTAATACATATCATTATTAATACATATCATTATAAATTTTAAAAGACATCTTCAAAGAGTGACTATAATGATACGCAATAATAATGATATTTTAAAGAGTTACATCCATAGTAGATGTTTTTATTTAATTATATATATCAAATTCTTTAAAGATGTTATTTAAAATTTATATTGAAAGCCAGATATGAAAATGGCGTTTACAAAAAATGAACAAATTAAAAAATATGTAAAAACTTAATGCAAAATCAAAAAATCAGTGGATATTTTTTTTTATATTGACTCTATACAAATCAGTTATTGAAACAGCTTAAGTGCGAATTGGCATAAGTGCAAACTGACATAAATGCAAAGTAGTTAAAAAGCTGGCATAAGTAAGAACTGGCATAAGTGCAATTTGACATAAGTGCGTCAAACAAAATTGCAAATATTATCATAAGTGCAATTTGACATAAGTGCGTCAAACAAAATTGCAAATATTATCATAAGTGCAATTTGACATAAGTGCGTCAAACAAAATTGCAAATATTATCATAAGTGCAAATTGGGATTTTGCACTTATGCCAATTCAACTTGGCACTTATGCCTATGTTAACAAATTCTTCAGGCACGCTTATGCTAGTTCGCACTTATGCTGATTTACACATGTGTCAGCTTTTGCAACTGCTTCGCACTTATTCTAGTTCGTACTTATGAGAGTTCACACTTATGCTAATGTTTGCAAATTCTTTCTTTGCACTTATGCCAGTTCGCAGTTGTGCCAGTTTTTGTGACTGCTTCACACTTATGCCAATTTGCATTTATGCCAGTACGTACTTACGGCATTTGCACTTATGCCAGTTTGCACTATGAAATTCATGCTAATTCAGTTGTCCCAAACTCACTAAAGTTTTTTTTAAAAATACTTTTATGTGCAAGATAATTTTTATTTATTTATTAACTATTATTAACTTATTCAGACAGACTATTTTAAATGTTTTTGTAAATTTTATGATATAAAAAAAAAAAAAGTTTTTATTTTTAAAATTTTGTTTATTAGCTTGCAATTCTTAAAGTCTTTTTAAAACAAGTTGTTTCTTTGACATGAGTTAAACTGGTAGATCAGGTACTTTTAAATATGTTTAACTTAAATTATTGTTTTTTTTATAAAGGTAAGTATACAGTTATAACATAAAAAGTGTTATAACATAATTTTTAGAAACTTTCATTAAATTTTTAGGATATTTTGTAGAGAATATTTTCTTCATAACAATACTTTAATGTTTATATATATATATATTATATATATATATATATATATATTATATATATATTATATTATATTATATATATATATATATATATATATATATATATATATATATATATATATATATATATATATATATATATATATATATATATATGATTAATTATATACAATATAACAATATAATTATAATTAACAACATAAATTATAAAGATTTTACTTGGGTTCTTGATGATGAGTCTTATTTTACTCTCTTAAACAGCCAAATTAATGGTAATGATAATTTCTATTCAAGTATCATCGAATTAACACCAAACAATGTTAAATTCAAAGAAAAAAAGAAATTTGAAGAAAAATTATTGGTTTACGTGGTCATTTTGCCTTTTGTCTGGAACAGCTATTAACCAGCATATTTATGTTGATGAATATTTGACTAAAAAACTATTACCACACATCAAACAGCTTCCAAAAAATACCAAATACATATTCTGGCCTGATCTAGCAAGTGCCCATTACTCAAACAAAGCTGTTAAGTTTTTGAATGAAAATGGTATGAAGTTTGTAACAAAAAGTGAAAACCCTCCAAATATGCCTGAATGTCGTTGTATTGAGGATTTTTGGTCTTGTATCAAAGGAGATGTTTACAAAAATGGTTGGCAGGCAGAGAATTTGAATCAATTACGCTCTAGAATAATTTACTGTTTTAAGAAATTCGACAAAGAGCTGGTACTACGCTTGGCAGAGTCTACTAGCAGAAGACTCGACACAATAAGAAGACAAGGTCTTGTTGAATTAAGACAAACGTTTTTATTAAAAGTAGAATAAATTTGCTATTTTATTCTTTTTAAAACAACAAAATAGGTCTTCTAGATTAAAAGTTATTTAATTTTTAGTTTTTCCAGATTTTTAGTAATCACCAGTTATAAAGGTTTTCTATTATTAGTTTTGTATTTCCTTACTTATAGCAAATTTTGCATTAAATGTATTTCAATGTAATGAGAGAGATTTTATGATGGATGCTAGCAGTATTTGCTGAACAGGCAGACCATATAATTTTTTCTTATCTATAAAGGTTTTATAGCTTTTTTTAATTACTTTTTATTGCTTTTTTGATAAAATACTAATAATATTTTGTCAATAATTAATAACTACCTTTAATAAATAAAATCACTCAGTTATGAAGATTACATCAATTTATTTATAACTTTAGTTTGAGTTCTTGATAGAAATATTTACACCTTCACACATCACTATATTCACACCACACTTCACTATATTATTTTACAACATCTAATTTAAATGACAAAGAATAGAGGCAGATTATAATTATATATTAGATATAAAGAATATAGATTTTAATTAGATTATTATATTATGCTTTACTTCATTTGCTTTATTTTAGTTAAGTTTAAGAAAGATAACCAAAAAGTTCAATTTAAAATAAAAGTTCAACTTTTATTATGTTAAGCATCATTTTCACACACTCCTTTTGATGCTTGATTATGTCTGATAATTTAAGAAGCGAAATTATTAGATTTCATCAAAATCAAAAAAACCAGGCTAGGCAAGATGAATTGAACTGTCCCCAAAATAAAAGAGATAAGCCTAGGTGATCTGAGATAAATCATCATCAAAATAATAGAGATGAGCCTATGTGAGTTTAGATAAATTGTCATTGAAATGAAAGAGATGAGCCTAGGCAAGCTGAAATGAATAGTCATCAATATGAAAGATGTGAGAACTAGGTTAAAAACTAGGTTAAAGGTGAGAACTCAATAGGTATAATATGCATCAGCAAGAAAAAATATTGTTATAAGGAGTAACTATCTTGGAGTAACTATCTTGGAGTAACTATCTTGGAGTAACTATCTTGGAGTAACTATCTTGGAGAATTGGAAACCATATTTGACAGAATTGTGGTGCTAAGAAGTTTTTTTTTAACTTCTAATTTCTGATTTCCTTGGTCCAGGTTGTTATGTTAGTTTCGTGGTGTTATGCTATATGTTAATTTTGTGATGTTATTGTTGTGATGTTTTAAGTTGATAGATGACTTGGATTACCTTTATGTCAGAGCCTATTGTTAAAAATGATTATTGAATCGTTTTATTACTGAAACTGACTACATATAAGCATTCACTAAAAATTCAGATTTAATTTTTTTTATTATCTATATTTTTATTTGAAAAATAAAAATATGAAGAAACTCATATTTTTATTTTTCAAATAAAAATATAGAGGTTTATTTTATTGTGATTATTTATTTTTAGCATTTCTTTTTTAAAAAAGAGTTTATAATCCAAACTTGCAACATTAAATCTTGTACAATAATAACAATAAATGGAAAATTTCTTGAAACAAAAACAACATCTCTCAAAGTAAGTTTATTTAAGTTTTTATTTGTTTTACTTATCCACATTTATGACTTTTCAAATAAATAGAGTACATAACACATTAATGTGTAATAAGCGTTTTCAATAATAATTTTGTTTATTATTTTATTATTTTTTCTATAATAATTTTAGGTCGAATTCCTTCTCTTATGACTGATTTTTGAAAGTTCCTACATAGCAAAATTTCTGAATGTTAATAGTTTTCTAAACAAAGTTTCGTTAATCTTCAAACCATTAACTAAAAGCTATTATATTATAAGCTTATATATTAATGAAACAATTAACTAAAAGCTATATATTAATGAAACAATTAACTAAAAGCTATATATTAATGAAACAATTAACTAAAAGCTATATATTAATGAAACAATGAAACAATTCTTTTATTAGTACTTTTGATACTTTTTTTTGTTAAATTATTTAACAAAAAAATACATTTAAAATAAATTTTTTTTTAATTTTTTTTTTGTTACAAAAAAAGTTTATATTTTTATTTCATCTCAAGAAAAAAACGTTTTTTGTTTGTTACATAAATATTTATATTTTTTCTCTTTTGAATTATTGTTTTATATGGATAAAATGGCCATTTTTTTTTTAAATATATTTCCATTATTTTTTTATATGTGAATAGAAACCATTTATATTTTTATCATCTTTGATGGTTATGATCCAGATGATTTCTATTTTCATTAAGTATCAATTTTGGCACACACAACAGTTATAATAATAATAATAATAATAATAATAATAATAATAATAATAATAATAATAATAATAACAATAATAACAATAATAATAATAATAATAATAATAATAATTTAACAGCCAAAATCAGCAGGGCTCAATATAGTTTTTTATTAAGTCCCAGACAAAATGTCTGATCTAAACATGTTTGGGTTATTGCATAACTCTGCACTGTAAAACCGTAAAATTTTTTACGGTTTTACGGAACCGTGTTATGCAATCGAAATGTGTCATGTTATTCAGTTTATTTAACGTTAGTCTAGTGAAGTTTCTTTCCTTATTATTTAGAATAACTTTTGTTTCCATTAAATATTGTATATTTTAGTAATAATTTTTTTTTACAATTTGAATATAATTTGAAGATGGCAGTTTTTATGTTTTAACCATTTAAATGCAATTAAAAAAAACCGTTATGTTACAAAAAACTTTTAATTACTGTTTTTTTTAAAGTTTTTATTTTACGCGAATTTAAAAAAAAAAAAATTAATTTTAATGATCGTTTAAAACAAACGCATTATGTGTAAATTAAATGTCGTATTTAAATTTTTTTTAGTAGGTATGTATTTTTTATGATAATTTTAAACACTTGAAACAATTATTCCATATCTTTCTAAAAATCTTTCATTTTATTTATTGTATAAAATTATTTTTTTAAGTTACATTAAATTATGAATAAGTTAAATCTTCCCATGATTTAATTGCTTTATTATTTTTCTGTTTTTTTTCTATTTTTAAAAAAAATTGTTGAAAAGTTTTTTTTTGTTTTTTTGACTTACTAATCAAAGCATGAAATGATTAAAAATTATTATTTTAAAAAGACATTTAAAAAAATTTTTTTTTTGTAAAAAATGCTTATACAACTTAAAAATATATAATATATTCTTTTCAATATATTTATTTCACTTTTCAATAATTTAAATAAAATTTGTTCATTTATTAAACAATCAATAAAATTAATTTGTAAGAGCGTTTAGCATAACTTTAATATAACGTCTTTTACTTTTTAAACAAATCTTAATGTGAGAGAGTTTAAAAAAAAAAAAAAAAAAATTTTAATATAACCTTGAGTTTCAAAAAACACTATGAGAAATGCTATGCAACTGTTACCTAAGTTAAAGAAAATAATGAAATTAGTATTCTCAATTGTTAACCAAAAGTCAAAAATTTTAAATTGATTAACTTTTTTAATTAGAGTAAAGAGGCCAAATTAAGAGCAAGTTTAGATATAGTCAGGTGTGGAACATAATTACCATGACCCATATCATGCAAGTCCTGACAGCTTTTTGTAAAATTTAATAACTTTGTGTAATTTTTTTTTTACGAAAGTGCATCAATATTTTTATTTAATCTCAAGAAAAGTATGTTTTTTATTTCTTATGTAAAATGGTACACTTTTTCTCTTTAAAATTATTATTTTGTATGGATATATTGGCCATTTTTGCATTGTTTTTTATCCATTATATTTTTTTATATATATCAAAACCATTTATACTTTTATCACCTTGTTGATTACATTCTAGATGGTTTCCATTACATTCCTTTTTAGTGCCAATTTTTGTCACAAACAACAGCTATAAAAATTTAATAACTTGCTAAAGCCACTATTAAAACAGCTTAATTGAAAGATTTTGTTAAACAGATAGAGCTAACAGATAGAGCTAACATATTTGACTCCTTTATAAATAAATATAATTTTAACGAGAAGGTTATATTTTATTATAGCCTTAAGTTTCCAAAAACACTGAGAGAAATGTTACACAACTTTCATCTATGTATAAAGATACTTTTACAAAAAAAAATGATGTCATTAAGTATAAAAATGGTCAGTGTTTAACAGACTTACCAAGACCCATATTTTATGGGTCCAGACGCTAGTTACATATCATTACTATCACATATCATTATTACATATCATTATTATCACATATTATTATTACATATCATTATTACATATCATTGATATTATTAAAAAAAGTAAAAATTAAGCTCAAGCTAAAAACTATATAGAAAACTTTAATGAATAAACTTAAAAATAAAATTTTTAACTAAAGAATCAATATTTTAAATAATTCAAATGAGGCAACAAACCAAAATTTGGGAAGAAAGTTCTCTTGTTGGGGAAAGAACAAGAACACGTGGTCTTGAAAGCCTTCCAATATATCCAGCTTCAACTTCATTTCCCAGCTTTTGAATAATGGGCGTAACATACACTAAAGTTTTACCAGAGCCTATAAAAACAAGAACCTTCAACTCAGTTGAGGTATGGTGCACCTATTTCTATTTATATTAGTTGATGTCCATTTAAGTGACAATGTTGTCTAAAAGTTAAAAAAAATTAAAGTAATGCGAAAATTAAATTTTATCAATTTTTAAAAAACTGCAATAATAATGACTAAAAAGTTTATTTATTTATGCTTTTTTATTGCTTTATAATATTTTTATATATATATATATATATATATATAAATATATACATATACATAAATAAAATAAATAAATATATATATATATATATATATATATATATATATATATATATATATATATATATATATATATATATATATATATATATATATATATATATATATTAAGGTTATGACTTTTTTGTTACCCCATGTTCCTGGATCATAAATCATTAAATATTTGTATAAAAGTAATGAAAAAAACAACATTTATTTGATTTTATTGTTGAAAAAGGTCACCTACATACAAAAAATTTAAATTAACTTTTTGTTTTAAATTTTTATTTACTAATGTTTTTAATTGGAGAGTTATTATGTAATTTTTATGCATTTAACAGTTTATTGCATCATAACACTCTAAAATCATAACAATCTAAAATCATAACACTCTAAATTCCAGATAAATATAAAACTACCAACTTGAATAACAATTCTACAAGTTTGAAAAGCTGGAAATATTGTTTAGTATTCAGCTTAATTAAAAAACAATATACAATTCTTATGCTTTGTTAGACAAAATAAATATAAATTGGAGATTCTCTTTCTTTTTACGGATGCCAAAAATAACACAACATTAAATTGTAATCAAACATTTTTATCAGAAAATAAGCAAGAGGTGTCAAATTGCACAACTTTGAAGACAACTAACAGGTCCATTATTCAAAATCAACCTATCACCAATATTTTGATTTCAAAAAATCATGGTAATGGTTACTCTGTCAAAAAGATCTTAAAGACATTGTTGCAGGCTTGTTCTGCACACTGATTTGTTAAATGCTTTTTCATGACTGTGCAAGCTGCTACATAGATTTAGATAATCTGTATTATACATTTGGTCAGTAAACCAATAGTCCGCCTATCTGTAAGAGATGAACCTACAAATGTCGAGTAGCAAATCTCTTCTCTCTGGTAGAAAAATAAATGCCAAAAGAGCTAGTACTTCTTAGGAATTCCATCTGCATTATTTAATTTAGGTATTTTCTGAAACTTCACTTTAGGAAATACTCCAGATTTTTCAATTAATCATTTTACTCACCTCCAAATTAAAAATAAAACCTGGTTCAAATTAAAAAATACTAAACTTATTTTTAGAAATGGTTAAAACATTTTCAAAATGATTTTTAGTGTCAAAATTTTTTTAAGCTTGATAGAACTTGAAATAGTCAAAAATAACACAAAATTAAATTGTAATCAACAACATTAAATTGTAATCAACAACATTAAATTGTAGTCAACAACATTAAATTGTAATCAACAACATTAAATTGTAATCAACAACATTAAAATGTAATCAACAATATTAAATTGTAATCAGCAACATTAAATTGCAATCAACAACATTAAATTGTAATCAACAACATTAAATTTTAATCAACAACATTAAATTGTAATCAACAACATTAAATTGTAGTCAACAACATTAAATTGTAGTCAACAACATTAAATTGTAATCAACAACATTAAATTGTAATCAGCAACATTAAATTGTAATCAACAACATTAAATTGTAATCAACAACATTAAATTGTAATCAACAACATTAAATTGTAGTCAACAACATTAAATTGTAATCAACAACATTAAATTGTAATCAGCAACATTAAATTGCAATCAACAACATTAAATTGTAATCAACAACATTAAATTGTAACCAACAACATTAAAAGGAAAAAAAATTTCTAGCATCCATTAATCGATCCTTTTGAACAGTTTTAACTGTTTCTTCTTTTGTCTTCAGCGTTAAGTTTACTGATGAAAAAAATCAAAAAATTGTGATTTTACCTCAAGTTTGGAAATATACTATAACTTCGAGTTGGGCGATATACTACAAACTTCAAGATGGATATATAATCTAAACTTTGAGTTGGGCAATATACTACAAACTTAAAATTGAGAGATATATTACAAACTTTGAGTTAAGAGAATATAATACAAACTTGGAGTTGGGCAATATACATTTCCATCCATCAAAATTTTAGGAATTTTATCAACTCTAAATTTGTTTGCTCCACAATAAGCTTCAAAATAATTTACTATTCCAGAAATATCTAGCCCAGACTCCCCAATTTATGTGACTTATTCCAGAAATACCACATCTAGCCCAGACTTTTATCCCCAATTTATCTGACTTATTCCAGAAATACCACATCTAGCCCAGACTTTTATCCCCAATTTATCTGACTTATTCCAGAAATACCACATCTAGCCCAGACTTTTATCCCCAATTTATCTGACTTATTTGGAAGGTACTGCTTTATTTTATTTTTAGGAGCTCTGAAAAAATGATCAACCTTTAGCTGGTCAAATTTGCTTAACAATAGAATGATTTTCTTCTTGTGGGATTTTCTTGCAACTTTGTAAAACACCTTCGATTATTGGTTGAATTTTGAACAAATTGTCATGTTGAAGATGTTCTTTTAAGATAATTATTGCCATTGGAAAAATTATTTAATTTCTTCAAAATTTTATAGCTTCTGCAACAGATTTGGTATCAAACACTCAGTAGAACAATACATTGGTTGTTGTTGCAGTTATGTTACTGGCATACATCATTACAAGAACACCAACATAAAATAACAGTCACAGCTATCAAAACAGAAATCAAATAGTTCTTAAACACTAACCATCTATGCTAGTTCCTTTTCCACGGATACTTAATCAGTTAGTTTAAGGTCTCCTTATAAAGAGACATTTGTTTTAATTTGTTGTTCTACAACAACCCACTAGGGCTAGATTCTAAGTTCTTAGCTAGACATTTATATTTAATATAAGTCAAATTTTATTTAACTTCAATATAATATAGCTTCAGATCTTTATCCTTTGGGAGAGACAACCAAGTTTCATATGCATCTGACTACAATGTTAAATCACTTTGAAGCTATATAAATATTTTTCAAGAAGTTAGTCATGAACATTATTTAACATTATATTAAAGCCATCGTTTTCAATCTTTCAATGAATAGTAATTTAACTTTACATATGTAACTTATCTAAAGCTTTCCTACATTTTTTTAGTCGGATTTGAAGATTTTTAGCTTCTCGAAAGATACTTCATCTCTAAAAATTTTCAGTTCCTTTAAAATTTTAGATCTTTAGTTGATTAACAGAAATTCATTGAATAGATAAATGTAAAGATATCTTAAGGGGCAATACAGTAATATATTATATATGGCTGGTAATATTTTTGGAAGTATTTATTAACTTCAATCATATGATAAATCAAATCAAAATTTAGTTGAAAAGAATGTGGATATTTAACAACTTTAAATTAAAAAACTAAATGTGCATATTCCTCTTAACTTTTTTCATCCTTTTGATTTTGTTCTTATCGCATATACAAATGGAAAATACCTGTTAGAAGTAGACAATTATCTTATTTAAAATTTTTCTTTTCAAGTTAAATATATTTAAGCTTACTTTATTTTTTAAATTAAAGTAATTACTATGGAACAGTACAGTTTTTTTGCTTGAATGACTAGTAATGCATAATATTTTTTTTGCTTCCTGCATCTAAAGCAGAGAATAAATCTTCTAATTATAAAGACAATGAGCATTAATTGTTTGTGAAACTTGTATCAAATTGAAAGACACAAGATCATTTCCTACTCCTAGACTTTGTTGTTCAGGAGCTCTGAAAAAAGTGACAGACTTTTAGAAAAAAAAAATCAGGACTCTAGAGTAAAAGAACTGTAAAGTTTAAAATTGAACTTCCCATATCTTCATATAACAAATCACATCTTTTACAAAGCAAATTCAAAAAAATCTCTTTGGGTTGAGTTTTTTCTAACCCTGAATATAATTGAATAAACTTTAATTCAGTAAATTTTTTAACAATAAACAGACATGCATAAATACTTTCATGGTCCATTTATTTTTCAATTTTACTAGAAGTTAATTACTTACAAAAAAACAATGAGTTTGAAAGCAAAAAAATATACCTGTCTGAGCAGCACAAAACACATTTTTCTCTTGTAAAACCAATGGTATTCCCAACATCTAAATAATATGAACTACATATCTTTAAATATTCCAAATAATGTTTTATATTTTTTGTACTGTAGTTTTGTATATTTAAAGTTTAAGTCGCAAAAGATAATTTTGATAACTTATGAAATACTAGTATTACATAAGTTTTTTGTATTTGTGTTTCTTGGTATTTTGAAATTATCAACACTTTATATTATATATCAATTTACATATATATCTATATCTATATCTATCTATATATAGGGTAGATTAGGGTATTATGAGCACCTTCAGCAGAGTTGAAATATTTTCAAAAATAATTATGATGGATTCAAAATTTTAGCAAATAAACAATTTTTAGGGATCACTACTCATGGTCCATATAGATATTTGGGCAACCAAAATTGTTTCTTATAAACACAGAGATTTTTAAAAAGTAGCAAAAGTGCTCATATTACCTAGAACACTTGGTAATATGAGCACTTTAAATTAGCTCAAAAAAATAACATTTATTTTTAGTTAATAGTTAAAAATATCATCTGGACAATTAGAACTAATTTGTGGAATATAATGATTTGTTATTACTTTTTTACTGATACAACACTACTTTGTTTTTATGCAAAAAAAAAAAAAAAAAAAAAAAAACAGAAAAAATTACAAATTTTTTGATTTTAAATAACAAAAAGATATTAATTATTGTAAAAATATCAAAAAAAATTTACTATGTTTTGTTTTTATTCAAAAATAAATTAAAACCAATGCAATTAAAGGATTCTTAACTAGGTAATTTCAATGAAAAACACTAGGAAATTTTAGCATGCTTTTATTACACAAAAATGGTAACATTAAATTAAAACTAAGTTTTCTATGCAATGTTTTTCAAACAAAAATGAAACAGATTTCTAGTTAACACATTTTTCTTTAAGAAAAATTAAATTTCATTATTTTAGCACCAAATTTTACATCACAGACTCATTCATGTGTGATGATAATATTTTAATAACGTAAAAAATTTAGTAATGTTTTAATTAGATGAGAGCCGCTAATTACTGCATATAAATTTACGCTAATTACGCTGATTTCTGTTATTACCACATAAAGTTGATTCAAAAAATACAAAGCAAATTAAATTTCACTGCTTACATCTTAGAAACTATTTAGTAGCTTATATTACAAAGGTGAACATTTTTTTCTAGCTAACATATTTTTCATAAAGAAAAATATGTTAGTTAGAAATCCGTTTCATGTTTGTTTGAAAAACATTGCATAGAAACAAATAAATTAAGTACCTTTTTTTTTAATGGCAAATATTGTTTTTCTAACAGTAAAAATGCCTACATACTGCAATGTTTCAGCCAAATTTTCTTACGACAGGTGCTGACACAAGGGAGGTGTTGAACCACTACCCAAATTATATATATATATAATTATATATATATATGCATATATATATATATATATATATATATATATATATATATATATATATATATATATTAAGTAATTTTGACAAATTTTATGTTTTCAATAACACAACAAGCAGTTGTGTTACTAACCTTCTAGCACAAGCATTGGGTAGTTAAGAACTAAAAGGTACATAAATTATATAGCAAATGCTAATTATTTGAAATTTGAGATTTCTGCACAAGCAAACAAATACTTTTTCTTCACTTACTATTAAACAAACTAAAATTAAAACTCGTACTTAGTTTTACTGAGAATTTGTTTTTATTTTATTATATTTATTCTTAAAAACAAAAAACAGAAAGTTATTATACAACAAGTTATTGTAAGAATATGTTTTGTTAATTAAAAAAATATTTATATTTGAAATTTATGTAAATATGTAATATTTCTATTTGAAACTTATCAATATTTGATCTTAAGATATAAAACTTGATTATCATCAATTTCTTAATTTTCATATAGTCTTCTTTATATCCGCTGCCATCTTGGGAGGCCGAAACTGGCTTCAAAAATTCTTTCGTATACGCTTATCCAGTTACATTTTGAGATCAGTGATTTTAAACTCCAGTAACTTTGCGTAAATGCAGTAAAATGCATGAAAACTCGGAATTTCTGAGTAAAATGGGACATTTTTTGATACAAAAATATATTTTGAATTACTCAAAACACACTAATGTGTCTTGTGGTTCATGTATTTACTTTTTATGAACTATCTACTACTGAAACATTGTAATTTGCATCCTTTTAAACATATATAATCCCACTATTTTCTTTCAGATCCTGCAATCCGCTATCTTTTTACCAGATGCAAAAAGTCGATAATGAAAATAAAGAGAAGCAACTTCAAGAAAAGAGGAATGCTCAAGCAGAGGCTGAAAAGTCCAGTACCATAAAAAGATATTTTGGTCCTTTCAAAAAACAAAAAACTTGATAGCCACCCACATGGTGCATCATCAAGTCACCAAACAAAAATAGACGACCTTACTGGAACCTTAAAGTAGCCTTCACAAAGTGCACAACAGTTGGAATTTGATACCATCCTAACCCTTGCACTAGTTCTCTCTAACCTCCTGTTTCACGTTATTGAAACTGCTGGCTTCAAAGTGCTGCTGAATTATCTTTGTCCACAAGCCAACCTAAAAAGTCCAACCACCTTACCCAAATACAAGCTGCCAATGATTTATCGCAATCTGAGACATGATGTAAAAATGCAACTTGAGAGAGACATCCTGCATTGCAAAATGGCAGCTTTCACTACAGATGGATGGATTGCAAGAAATGGTGATTTTTTTGTCTCCCTTACATTACATTATGTTACCAAAGACTTTGAACTCAAAAACTTATCTTTATCTATGTCTCCCAATAAAGTTTTTGCCAAAATTTTATTGGGAGACATACAGGGGTTTTGCTTGCAAAAGGAATAGACTACATAATTTCTCAATTTCCTAGTCTTCAAAGGGAAGACTTATACAAAGTAGGTGTTACTGATGCTGCAGGCAACATGAAGAAAGCAATCAAGGAAAGCAAAGAGATCAATGATCATCTAACCTGTGCCGATCATCTACTTAACACTTGTTTAGTAAAGGCTTTAGAAAAATCAGAAGGAATTAATGCTATAATTAGAAATGTAAAGGACTTGCTCAAAGGACCCACCAAAGTTTATTGGACTGGCACGATATCAAGATAGCGTGTGTGAAAGCAAATATAGAACCAGTCAAGATCATTCAGCCAATAGTAATGGATGGAATTCTAACTTTATGATGCTCAAGTCAATCCTCAGATTAAAGGCTGGTTTACTAGTTGCTCTTGAAACTCTAAACAAACCAGATCTTCAATGTTTGATTCCGGATGAGTTAGAGTTTAATAGTATTTACAACATTTTACCGTTTCTGGCAAAATGTAATCGATGCTCTGATTCCTAGTCTTCTGAAGAACAAGTGACTATGCATAAATTCAAAAAGACAATAAATCTCCACTCGCTTTGCAAAAGAAGAGTAAATAAAGTTAAAGAGTGTGACCATCAAGTTGCAGAGTGCCAACACAACTTCATGGAAGAATTTGAGAAAGGTTTACCTAATAATGGCGTTGGAGTCAAATACTATAATGTGGGTTCACAAGGATCCAGTGGACCTTGAGTTTTTAAAAGACAGGAGGCAGGTTTCAGCGCATTGCCCTGGGACTTCACAGTCAAGCCAATCAAAGCTCAAGCCACCCTTGATGCTTAAATTTGAAAAGTATCAGACTATGGCCTAGCCTGAAAGGGATCTGGATGCTTTGGAATGGTGGAAGCAAAATAAAAATGAGTTACCTTTGCTATCTGGTCTGGCTATAAGTTACTTGGCTATAACTGTGACTTCTGCTTCATTAGAAAGAATGTTTTTATTAGGAGGGTTACTGATTTTAGGCATAATTTAAAACCAGAAAATACTAGCATGTTAGTTTTTGTGAGCCGTAGAGCAATATGAATTACCACATGTCACACCACTAACTAAGAAGACTCACCAACAGGGAAAATCACATAGTCAAACTGATACTAAAAAAAGAGGTGCACCTAAAAAGGCTTTTCCAACTCCATCAGATACTCAAACTGGTCCTGAACCTAAAGAGCAACAACAGCTACAGTTAGATACTCAAGAGAGTCAAAGGCCTCTATCTCAGCAAGAAGGGTATGAAGGGACTCAAAGTGAAGACCAAAATCAAAGTGTCTCTTTGTTTATTCCAATGACACTCCAGAAAAAAAAAGTAGAAGCAAAAAACCAAAATTTGGCAATATAATGAAATCAAATTGGAAGGGGAATGAGAAAAAAAAGTACAGAGCATCTGAGCTTGTAAATAATTTCTTAGAGACAGATGATTTTTTATTAATAACTTGTTTGTTTAAACTGTATATGTAAAATTTACTAATAGAAATACAAAAAGCAATTTAAAAAATCCTTGTTTAGTTTTTCGGTAACAAGCAAAAAAAGCAGTAAATTGTGATAAAAAGCGGTAAAAAGCAATAAAAACGCTAAAAAGTGATAAATGCGGTAAAAAGTTATATATGCTGTAAATTTGTACATTACGCATTTTTACTTAGAATTGCTTGGGTATTTACGCATTTTACGCATTTATACCAACGGTGCGGTAACACTGATGCCTAATATATATATATATATATATATATATATATATATATATATATATATATATATATATATAGTTAAAGATTGCAACATAGCAACATCGTAATTCCCTTAGAGATTAATTCCAAACCTTGTATATTATATAAATATATAACAGGTGATACGGAAGTTATTGGACAAATCTAAATTTAATTATTTGAGCATAATAATTAGTTTTTGTGGTTTTATGCGTAGGCATAAATGTTCTATAAAATATAAATTTTATTATTTGAAACACAATTATTTAAAATGAGGTTAAATGCAGCTAAACGAGAATCTTTTCGAAAGCGACTCAAAATGTTTTTTGTAATATATAAAAAAAGAAATCGTAAACCTTTTGAAAAGGAAAGATTTGCTCAAAGTACAATATTAAATAACTTAAAAAGACTTGAAACTGTTCAATCTTTTTCGGACAGAAAGCACTCTGGTTTTCCAAAATTTTGGAGTAGAGAAAAGAAAGCCAAATTATCGAGACTTGTCAAATGGATTCAGTCAGAGAAAAATAGGTTTTAAATTCAAAGTAAATCAATCAACAATTGGTTGTCAAAAAAAAAATGAATATTAAAACAGATTTAAAAAGTTCTCATTATTCTAAAGATTCTTTTTGGATGGAACAATATGTCTTTTACATTGATAAAGAATCCAGTCTTAATATAAATTATGCTATTTCAAATTGAATTAGCATAGCTTATATTAAGTTGCATGTAAATGCTTTTTCCTGACACTCCATTTCAATATTGTTTAATTTCTGTATTTCTTTAGGCACAATTGATAAGACTTTCTTACCTCCTCTTGTCTTAACTCCATCAGCATCGCTTCCTAAATGAACAGCTATAAGCAAAGCCTTACTGCATCATAGATGGTTTCCATCGCTAAAGTTTCTAAACTCACTAATTATAAAGTTAGGACACTTGCTCAAGAGTTACATGAAACATCTATCTTAAAAACACCTTAAATAGTGTCTATGTTAGGGGACATCCGACAAAAAAAGAAACTGTTGCTATTAAAGAAATTCACAAACAAGTATGATTGGCAATTGCAGAAAAGAAGAAAAACACACCTACAGCTAGGGTTAAAAGAAAGTTGAGCTGTAATGCTTAGAAAACCACAAAAATAAAGCAGAAAAACAATGTTTTTTATTTTAGTTAAAATTGTTTTTATCTTATGCTGCATAATGTAAAAAACTTTAATATGTTTTTTTTAAAGTATGTTTTTTATAGTTTATGTTGCAACTTCACAGTGGGGCAAGTTGCAACAGTTGACGGGGTATGTTGGAACACAATACTTTAAAAATATAAGCCTCACCGAGTTCAAAGAAATATTACAAGTTAATCTCTAATTTCTGTATGGAAACAAAAATTTTATAATTACATTGAAGGAAAGTATTTTCATTGAGCTGCAATACTTTTATTATGAGAGAATTCACATACACCTGACTTGTTTAGTAAACTGATAACTGTTTCAAAAATTTCAGAGACTGAAGAAATTAAACAAGAACGATTATTATTTAATCTAATTTATAACTTTAACTCCAAGGTGTTTCTGAAAAAAAAGTATTCTCTTTGCCAATAAATAATTTGTTTAGAAAAATGCAAGAGAAGGTTTTAGGATATTTAAGTTATGTTTTTAGAATATAAAAAAAAGCAATAACAATTTATTTTAGAAAAATTAAAATATTAAAAAAAAAAAAAAATGTTAAATAAAATTTCATAAAAACAAACAAAAATCAAACTTAGATCTAAGTTATCCATAGCAAAAAGTTATCTATAACAACAAGTTATCTTTAACAACAAGTTATCTATAACAACAAGTTATTTTTAACAACAAGTTATCTATAACAACAAGTTATCTATAACAACAAGTTATCTATAACAACAAGTTATCTATAACAACAAGTTATCTATAACAACAAGTTATCTATAACAACAAGTTATCAATAACAACAAGTTATCTATAACAACAAGTTATCTATACCAACAAGTTATCTTTAACAACAAGTTATCTATACCAACAAGTTATCTTTAACAACAAGTTATCTATAACAACAAGTTATCTATAACAAAAAGTTATCTATAACAACAAGTTATCTATAACAAAAAGTTATCTTTAACAACAAGTTATCTATAACAACAAGTTATCTTTAACAACAAGTTATCTATATTATTATGATCATAAATCTCTAAGTTTACAGTGAAACCCAAACGAATTTTGAAAAGAAAAATTAGAATTTTGTATCAAAAAAACAAAATCATCAATAACTTTTGAAATTTTTAATTTATTTACTGTAAGTTTTATATAGCTGACATATTATAACTATTATCAAAAAGTTGATATAATTCGTGTTTTAATATTCTTGCCAATAAAATTTTTTATAGATATTCTTAACATTAACTTATGTACATATATGCTTAACAAAATAAATATTTTTAATTTTAGATCATTTGAATAATTAAAGCTATAATGCAAATTGGCAAAGGTATTAGATTGGTAATTGAGACTTGTCGTCGTAATCAGAAGTCTCCATCTGATGCTCACAAATTCATAACTACTGCCTGGGGTGAGGATGCAACTTTCATTCAAACAGTATCCAAGTACTACCAAAAGTATTCTACATCAAACTTAAGTGGTTATAGTCAGTTTTCAGATGAATCGAGGTCAACATTGAGATTATTCAACAACTGCTTGATGAAGACAAATTTTTAACAAAAGAGCAAATTTGTGATGTCGTAAACATTTCTTTTGGTTCAGTTTATTCAATAATCACCCAAAAATTGATAAAAAGATCAATTTGTTGACAATAGATCCCATATGGCTTCACCCCAGCAAATCAACAAAATCGGGTTGAACTTGCGCATAAATTTCTGACCATCCTACAAGATGAATTGAATGTTGAACGATGTCTTATTGTTGTGGATGAGAAGTGGATTACCACAGATCGATCGGGTGCAAACGCAATAATTGCGCTTGGATTTCAAAGGGTGAAGAAGCTTTAAAAGGTATCAAGAGATCACAATTTGATGCAAAAAGTATGGTGATTTGCGCTATGTCATTTGATGGCAAGACCTATCAGGGTGTTAGCCAGGAAAAAAATTCATACAGCGTTTTAGCGAAATTGGGAATTTAGGTGCAGCCAAAAAAAAAAAAAAAAAAAAAAAGGTCATTACATTCTGTCATTTAAAAAAGTAGATACAATTTTTTAGATACAGTTAAGTTTCAATAAAAATTTTCTATTTTTGCTGGGTTATATATACGAATAATTTTCTATTTTATTTTTCAGGAATATTTTTCTATTTTATAAATATTTAATTCTAATTATTCAACTTGTTTCATTTTGAGCAATCTTCTTCAGTTTTCTTTTTAAATTGCTTCTCTTCTTTGTTTAATATTGTAGAGAGAAAACAAAAAACAAAAGACAATTGTTTGCAGTTTTAATGAATGAATTAAAAAATTTACTCATTGAAACTTTGATCTGTTTTAATTTCCTACATCGCTTTTAAATACAGTTTTAAAAGGTTTAAACGATTTGTAACATATATTGTCTGTAATTTTTATTTTCATTTTTAAGTTATAAATGTAAAAAAAATGCTAAATAGTATCTAATTTTTAACAAAACATTTTTGACGATTTCCAAGATCCTCTGGCAACTTTTCAACTTGCTAAAACAACTTTTTAATTGACGACAGTCGATAAAAAACACTATACATTATACGTTATTTACAGCTTTTATGAATGAAAACAGTAAAAAAAAATTATTACAGGTTTGTAAAATCCGAAAAATTGTAATTTGCGTAAAATCCAGATGTTTGGCAACCCTTATTATATGGAAAGATTTTGAATATTTCAGTTTTTAAATACTTTAATATTTTAAAACTAAAAATTTTAAAATACTTAAAAAATTTTTTTAACTTTTTTACATAGGTAATCGTATTATTGTTCATCATATTTTATATTATAATTTTTAGTATTAGATAAATTTAAAAGTTAAATAACTTATTTAAATCGATAGCTTTTAAATGAAGGTTAAATGAAAGTTTCCGAAATTTTAATAACTTTCAATTGAAAAACTTGGTTGGCTTGCCAAATTCCGTTAAATATAATGCTACCTTAATTTAAATACTTGGTATAGTTAAGGCGATTTACAATTTATTTGAATTTATTTATTTGAAATTAGCGTGATTTTATACGCATATTATGTCCAAACAAAAGCTTTAGATATAATTTTTTTCGCTTCAGGTTTTTTAAATATTTGAAGAAACTTTTCTCTTTTTTATTTAATTTTCTAATCTTTTTTACTACCTCTAAATGTGAATTTAAAGAACACCATTTTGGAGCCTTTAGATCACTTTCGCTCATCGGCGTTAACATGAATTTAGTTAAAATCTTTTGAAAAAGTGCCTTAACTTACTATAGATCCTAGTTCTAATCCGTTCTGACCTATATTAGCTTTATATAGTTGTCAAAATACAATATTTTTATCAATTTTTACAAAAAATACAAGAATTCCGACCAAAAAAGAACTTGCAATAAGAAAAAGTGCCAATAAACGATCAGAACAGATCATATTTTTAAACCATGATGTTCATTTTACCTAAAAATCGTATTTATTTAAAATCTTATTGGAATTTGGACAAGCGAATGGGATTTAAAAAAGATTTAAAAAAAAAAAAAGAATCTACTGTTTGGGTTTTTTTCGCTTCAAACATTGATATTTTATGATACTGCAAAATTTATCATTAAATTTTTTTTGTTTTTTCATGATTCACAGACCAAATCATTTAACGGAAATATGTCGTAATCAACAAAATATCATACCGACGCTATAGTATTTTAAAATTGCCTTAAACCCAGTAAGTAACAAAGATATTTAAGGGGCAGATATAGATTCTTTCACTGCACGAGGGCAGCAACTAAACTTAATCGGCATATTTAAATATCTAGTTAGGTATTTTAGTAAAAAAATATATTTAAATACAAAAACAGATTTTTTTTTTCTTTTTTAATTTACAAATATACATTAAATATCTACGTAAATTTTGTATTTGTAAACTTAAAAAAAAAATTAATTTTTGTAATTATTGTAAATATTGGTTAATAATTAATAATATTATATTGCTTAATTATCTTCTTTTATGCTTTACGCAAATATAACATATATAATACATTTCATTGCAAGTTTTATTTTTGATTTTTTGTTGTTGTTATTTTCGGTTTACTTTACCAGCTAATTTATTTTACTGAAATTATTAATAAATCTTTTAATATAAAAATGTTATTAACTTATTTTAAATTATAATATTTATTAATCTGCAAATTTTATTTGTAACTTTCCTAACTTAAGATAAACAGCAAGAATGTAAATAGAGAGTTTTTGAATAACAAAAATAAATTAATAAAATAATTTATTAAACATATTGAACAATCTTAACTGGAGAATAACTGACGTCAATTAAAAATTTATTTTTTATTTTTATTTTTGAATGAATGATCTTGCTTGTTAATGACGACACGTTTTTTCACATTAAAAAATCGATCTTAATTCTTAATTCATTAACTTAATTCATTTCCTTGTTGTGGTATTAATTGTGTTTTTTACTAGTCTAGCGCAACTCTTTAAATCTGAGACTGATTTAATTTTTTTTTTTTTTAACCATTATCTTAAGAACCTTTGGAAATTATAAACCAATTGGGAAACTGCGTTAAACGCAGCGCCATTAGGCTGGCTAACACCCTGCCTATGTTGAGGTACTTCCAAATGGACTATCAGTCAATTCAGAAGTGTACATGCTTTACCTATCAAAGGCTTGAAAAGAGTAACATGGAACACAATTGTCAACAAAGGCTTGAAAAGAGTAACATGGAACACAATGCTCCTTTAGCATGATAATTCCAGGCCACATGTGTCTGCTGCAGTCAGAGACTTTCTTGCTGAGAAAAATGTCACCCGTGTCATTCAACCTCCATATAGCCCCGACTTTAACTTGTTGGATAGACATGCTTTCTCTTCATTTGAATTTTATTGCAAGGATTTAGATTTTCAGACAAAGGAAGAAGTTCAAGAAGCCATGGAGACAAATTTAAGGTCACATTCACATGATCATATGCAACCGCAACTGGAAAAACCGAAAACAGATTTAAATGAGATTATTTTGAAGCAAGGTGCCTACTTATGATCCACTCTTAATTTATTTGTTCTATGCTTATTCTTTGTTATAAAAAAAATTGATTATATGAAATTTTTGATTGACCCTAGTATAGTTATATAATGTAAAAAAAATTTAGGAATAATATATAAAAACCAATCTTTAAAAAGCATTGTTGCTACTTACCCCTGTTGCAACTAGCCCCGGTCTCCCCTATTTATAATACATTGTTTCCAGTTTAGGATGTTAAATGCTAGATCTTCTTGACTTAATGCATGGGTTTGGCTTGCGTCTCTGTTTTTATGACTAGGCAACTCATTCTATTATCTCCTAATGAGGATACAGCTCTAAAACTCAGTTTTATGGTTCTGAGGCCAGCTGGTAGCCAGAAAAACTATTTAACAAGTGCTTATCAGAGTCTTGATTTTCAGCACGCTGGAAAGCAGCATCTGTTATTCCTATTTTAAAAAATTCTGGAGAGTGATCTGATTCATTTAACTACCATCCCATCATTTCATCATTAATTTATCTTCAGACAACTTTTAAAATCAAAAACAAAATTAGCATTTCTTTTATCCTTGCCATGAAGATCTAATCTTTTCATTAACTGTCTTGATAAGTCCTGCCCTCATATAAACATGTTCTGTCTTATTAAGTCAGTTGATAAATGTACACTTCATGCATGTTTTACCTATTTAAATCAGTTCATGTATGTACACTCTCAGCATGTATGTAACATTGTTGTAAAAATGAAAAAACAATAAAACCTCTCTCCCCTCTCCCTCTATCTCTCTCTCTTTATATACATATATATATATATATATATATATATATATATATATATATATATATATATATATATATATATATATAATATATATATATATATATATATATATATATATATATATATGTATATATATATGTATATATATATGTATATATATATATATATATATATATATATATATATATATATATATATATATATATATATATATATATATGTATATATATATATATATATATATATATGTATATATATATATATATGTATATATATATATATAAATATATATATATATATATGTATATATATATATATATGTGTATATATCTCTATATATATATATATATATATATATATATCTATATATATATATATATATATATATATATCTATATCTATATCTATATCCATATCTATATCTATATCTATATATATATATATCTATATATATATATATATCTATATATATATATATATATATCTATATATATATATATCTATATATATATCTATATATATATATATATATATATATATATATATATATATATATATATATATATATATATATATATATCTATATCTATATATATATATATATATATATATATATATATATATATATATATATATATATATATATATATATATATATATATATATATATATATATATATATATATATATATATATATATATATATATATATATATATATATATATATATATATATATATATGAGGAGTGGACTTGCAAAACCTGATAATTCACTTTTTTGTCATTTCGAGATAATTGGCAAAAACTGTTTTCAGAAAATCTGTTTGTTATGCAGTTGTAATTGAAACACTATTGTATGCATATTAATAAAACAATGTTTTGAACAGATATTGGTAAATCCTAATCTGCAGAATCAGATTTAAAACGAATATAATTTTTTTTTTAATCTGGTTTTGCATGTCAAAAGATTTTTACTCGGTTTTGCTCGGGATAAATGGTTTAGCTTAGTTTTAAGACTATACTTTTATTATTAAAAAATAATGTTTTGTTTAAGAAAACATCCAAAGATTACTGTAATAAAAAATCATAAAACTTTGTTACAAACATCATTTGGCAATGTTATAATTGATTTAAAAAAATTTTTTAAACAAAAAACAAAACAAAACAATAAAAAGCAAAAAAAATTTAAACAAATTTTTTTTGAACAAATGAACAGTTTTTAAAAATTTAACTTGTCATAATCTTGTTTGAAATTTTAACAAAAATCAAACTTTGAATATCTGTGAAGAAATGCAAAAATTATGTTTATTACATTCGTTTTAATATTGTTATCTTTGCAATAAATTATTTTATCAATACCTAATAATTATGGTAGGTCTACTGTTGTTGATGCAAAAATAAAAAGTTGCTTCTAAAGTGTAATAATTTTGTTTGGGTGTATCTTTTTTTAGCAGACCAATCAAAAAAACCCTAACTACAATATTTTTGGTAAGGTAAAAGTACAATATGAAAGGCCCTATCTACATTAAATTTTTTGGTTACATAATATCATTGCTATCTATATATTTGTACGACATCTAATCAAGAAAGAACAAATTACCAGTTGACTCAACTGGTAATTCTTTGTTTTTTCTTGATCAGATGTAGTACAAAATCATAGATAGCACTGATATTTTAGTAATAATAATAAAAATGCTTCTCATTAAAAACAGAAAGAACGACCTATGTACAATGGGCTTTTCATTATGCAGATAGGGCTTTTATGCAGATAGGCCTTTTCATTAGGCAGAAAGGGCTTTTTATGCAGATAGGGCTTTTCATGCAAATAGGGTTTTGTTTGTTTTGATATCGTTTTTTGTAGATAGGGTGTTAGCAATTCGCCCCATTTAACAAACATTTATAGGTGTAGAGCCTCCAATTTTATGGAGCAGATGGATGATGTCATGACGAGCATTTCTGAATAAAAAAGTCGTTTTTGAGATTAGCAGGTTAGGGCCTTCTTATTTTGGAGGACAGAGTACTTTGGTAACTAACTAATTGTTAGGCGGCATTGGCTCCCAGCTGTATGAGACCGAATGGGAATTGGATGGGGATGGTCTGCCATAAACCATGTTAAAACATTATGCAATAAGGTAATATGTCATGCGATTCTGCATAAACAATTTAACATACTAAAACATTATTAGCCTACCTTTGTTTCTTAACAATGCTCCGTCGAGACCCTCGTGCAACACATTTTCGTGTACCTCTGTTGGCTTCCCCAACGAGAACAGTGCCGTCAAAATCCGCATTATTAATAATATTGATATTTGGTACAACGTCCGCCATCTTTGCAACTGCTTGTCATCTGCTTAAACTGCTTTCTGATTGGCTGTACTATTTATCTGGTTTTGCATGGAACATAAAAAATAAATTATCAGGTTTTGCATGGACTTAATTTGTGATAGAAATATTGGATTCTACATGTCCTGAATTATTTTCCTGATGCAAAATTACAAGAGCTATCCTCTTATAGTGGTGCGCGCAAGTCAGAGTTTTTGAAAAAGTGAATTATCAGGTTTTGCAAGTCTATTCCTCATATATATATATATATATATATATATATATATATATATATATATATATATATATATATATATATATATATATAAAAATATATATAGAATTTAATCGAGCAAAGTAACTATTGCATTTTGTTTTGCTAAAACATGCTTTTATCTTGATTAATAATGAAAATAACTGCACCAATTATTTTTAAATTTATTAAAATATATACTTTAAATTTCTTATTTATAATTAATCAGTAAAAATATAAGAAAATGTGATTGTTATACAACTTTTGATTTTTTACTTACACAGGTATTAATTTGCATGTACAAAAATTAATTGTACAAAACTGTTTTATTATTTGTTAGGAATGTTTATGGTTTTTTTAATTTATAAAATATAAGTTTTATTATTGAATTTATATTTCTAGAATATTATTTTCAGCAATTAATAACATTTTTGATAAAAAAAGTCATTAAAAACTCTGTTCATCGAACATTATGGCGCCCAAAGGTAAATATTTAAACTCTACTCAAGAAAACTTGTTATAGACTTGGTTAAACAAGGAAATACTTATTGAAAAGTTGAAAGACTTACAAGAATTCCATTTACAATAGTTGGAGCCATTGTAAATAAATAGAAACAATGTAAAATGCTTGAAATTTGTACTGGACGAGGACAAAAGCTGAAGACAACCTCACAAGATGATAATGAAATTTTAAGAATGATTAAAAAAATTGGTTTGAAAGTGCAAAAAATATAGCAAATCATCTGAAAAACTTAACAGGAAACACAATTTCACTAACATCAATTAAAAATTGCATTCATAAAGCAGGATTTAGTGGAGGCATAGCTTGGAAAAAACCATTTTTAGCAAAAAATCACATGAAGAGAAGAATGAACTTTGCAAAAAAGTATTATTTAATGTCAGCATCATTTTGAAAAAAGGTATTTTGGGCTGATGAACCCAAGTTTAATTTAAAAAATCAGATGGTGCACAGAGAGTTTGGCAAAAGAGGGGTGAAGGATTTAATTTGAGTTGCACGAGAAGAACAGTTAAACATGGTGGTGGAAGTGTAATGTTACGGTGTTGTATAGCATGGAATGGTGTTGGTAAACTAGAATTTATTGATGAAACAATGAATGCTGATTTGTATAACAATATATTGAAACAAAATTTAAAATCTTCTGCTAAAAGACTTAGATTGGGAAACAGTTTTTTGTTTCAACAAGACAATGATCCAAAACATACTGCTAAAAAAACTAAAACCTTTTTTGATGAAAATGGCATAAATGTTTTTGAATGGTCTTCACAGAGTCCAAATTTGAATCCAATAGAGCATTTATGGACTTTATTAGAAAATAAGTTATAGAGCATTTACGAAAAAAGAAGATTTAAAGAAAGTTACTGTTAAATCACAGTCTCACTTTGACAATAATCAAATCAAATGTCTAGTAAAATCAATGCCAAAACGCTTATTAGATGTAATTAAAATAAAAGGAGGACTAACTAAATATTAAAATATATTGATAAAATACAAAAACTTGAAACTGTTTCTTAGTTATTTTAATAAACTGGTTTTTTTTATTAGCTTTAAGCTATAAAGTTTTTTTTGTACAATTATTTTATGTGCAAGTGTTTTTATCCCCTTCTTTTTGTTTCAAATTCTTTACCAGGTAATTCTAAAACATAAAGACAAATTTAACAATTTTTTTGAAGGTTTTTTACCAAATGAATAATTGGAGAAAAAAAAGTTCTTTATAATTACTGAATGATGCAGTATTTTATTCAAAG
Organism: Hydra vulgaris; assembly: GCF_038396675.1. Taxonomy (NCBI): domain Eukaryota; kingdom Metazoa; phylum Cnidaria; class Hydrozoa; order Anthoathecata; family Hydridae; genus Hydra; species Hydra vulgaris. Next base: position 28,497,723 of record NC_088928.1, on the reverse strand, counting down.
ATACTAATTTTATTGAAAAATAACTTTGTTCAATTAAATTCTGTTCTCACTGTGTGTGTGTGTGTTTTGTCAACACTTGTATTAAATATTTTGTACACAGCACAAAAGAAATGTTTGCTTGTTGGAATATAATTTGTAAAATAAAAATAAAATATTCAAAACTTTTTATTAAAATAATCTTATTAAAAAATAATATTTTAATGGCGTAATTGATATCATACATATTAGGGAAATTTTTATTTATTTTGGTATTATAAATGTAATGAACTTATTTATTTCAATAGCATCTTTATGATAGGTTTATCTCTCCTTCTTTATTATTTATTTTGGCATCATATCTGTATTAGATTCATTTTTTCTTCTTTATAATGTATTTAGGCATACTTTTAATGGTCGCTTATTTTAACTAACATTAAAACAAAAAAAACCTGTATAATTGTTGGTTGTGCAATATGCATATTTTGAAGACCATCCAAAAGATCACTTTGGAGATTTAAAGTGGAAAATGTGGATTGGTTATTTCCATGATGTACATTAATATTCTGAAACAAAAAAACATTAAAAAGATAATTTATTTCTAATACAGCAATGCTAACAAAACCATCAATATTAAAAATGCATTTGTTAGAAAAGATTCTACCACATTCAAACATTATTACCATGTAAGAAACACCATAAGTAGAGTAATTCCATTTGAAATAAAAATTTTAAAAATGTCACCCTATATCTCAGATTTATTGATTTTTACGCAGTTGAGAGTACTTAGTAAAACAAGAATTCCTTGAAAATATTTTAGCTTCTGGCTTCAAGAAGATCCTGAAATATGAACACTTTACTTTTAACAGATTTTGACCAGGCTCCTCTTGTTCCTTCAGAATTGTAACGTTTATTTAGAGGTTTCAAGTCACATAACTTTAAAAATATTTAATCTTTTTACTTTAAAATTTGTAACTGGCTATTTTCAGGAATGGCAAATCCAATGAAATGATCAAAAAGGTAAAAAAATATTTTTAAGTACCTGTATTTATCAATTTAAATAAACTTAGGCAGTCTTTATATACCTGATTTTGATGCTCAAGAAACTCATGTGACCTTGATGATATCAAAAAAAAATTATTACACCTCATTCTATATTCATTGATCTTTTAAAAAATACAAAGATTTGGATCTGCAAATATATGGATTTCCATGTATTGTAAATAGAGTGTGGTCCCCACTTTTTTGTAGCAGAGTATTGGAATTTTTTGGCTAAAGTTTCTATCAGTAAGAGTATTGCAGCGGAGTATATCATTTTTTATTTTTTTTGCATTTTTAATAAAGTAAGGATTACTTTGAAAATATTGTTTTCAAAAAATGTTTTTGGTTTATATTTGTTCCATCGGCTTTTGAGCATTTTGTATTCAATGAAATAATATGGATTAAAAACATTCATCCACCTAAAAAAACAATTTTTAACAGAATTTTGCACCATATAATTTAAAACTTTTTGAATTAAAAAGAAAACAGACAGAACAACATTGATTTGTCAAAGAACAACAATTGAAGAATACAAATTAATGCTATCAGAGGCAATAAACAAATTAACAGCTCATTCTTACATTGCAAAATGTCAAGCAAGATACCTAAGGCAACAAAAGGAAAAGTTGGTTAAAGACTGTATTAGGTGATTTCGTGATTAGGTGAAAACAACACATTTGTGATTCAATATGAAATCCAAAGTTAGCAAACAGCTTAGTAAAAAATACAGTAAGCAAAAAAATAAATGGCACAAACTTTTTTTTTGAAAAAATTTGTATAAAATGATTAAAAAACAGTAGTTGATTTTCTTTTTTAAGGGAAAAAACTATGAATTATTTGAAAATAGCATTATATTGAAGCATCCTATTCAAAAATTGTCAAATATAAGTTCATATGACATATAAAAATCAACTGTACTTATATTGATCAAATATTTTCTCGCAAAAAAAATAATGGCACAAATAAGAAAAATTCTAAAATTAGATTAAAAAATTAGTATTTAGACAAAAAATTTAGTATATCGATATTTAGTAGAGCCACCATTTGCCAGAATAACTGCTTGCAGACGTTGAGGCATCGATTCCACAAGAGATTTGGTTTCTTCTGGAGTGATTTTCTTCCATGCTTTGACTATTGCTGCTTTTAGATAATTCTGTCTTATGTAAGCTCGACTTACAGAAGACAGAATGACATATAAAAATCAACTGTACTTATATTGATCAAATATTTTCTCGCAAAAAAAATAATGGCACAAATAAGAAAAATTCTAAAATTAGATTAAAAAATTAGTATTTAGACAAAAAATTTAGTATATCGATATTTAGTAGAGCCACCATTTGCCAGAATAACTGCTTGCAGACGTTGAGGCATCGATTCCACAAGAGATTTGGTTTCTTCTCAAGTGATTTTCTTTCATGCTTTGACTATTGCTGCTTTTAGATAATTCTGTCTTCTGTAAGCTCGACTCCAATTTTCCGTTTTAGAATGTACCACAAATGCTCCTCGCCAAGCCATTGATCTCCACACCATGACATTTCCACCACCATGTTTTACTGTTCCTCTCATGCAACTCAATTTGTATGCCTCACCTATTTTTGGCAGACTTTTTGCTGTCCATCCGAAGAGATCAGGTTAAATTTGAATTCATCACTCCAAATTACTTTCTTCCACTACTCGATAGTCTTGTCCGCATACTTTTTTGCAAATAATAATCTTTGTTTCATGTCTTAGAGTCAAAGAGGGTTTTTTGCAACACATTGGTGTTGTAAAATTTATTATTTTGAATTTCATTGCATAATAACTATGGTTTTTCAACTAAAAATAAAAAAAGTGCATTTTTACAGGTTTTTCGATAATATTTTATTTTTAAAGTTTTTTTAATAAAACAATTATTATTTTCGAACTTTTTATAAAATTTCACTTCTTTTGAGTACCAGGTTGATCTACTTTTGAAGAATTTTTTTTTCCCAGAATATTAGGGGCTCTAAAATGTTCAAGGGACTTGAGGCAACTCTAAAAATATTTTAATTTCGAAATTTTTTGATAATTCGGTGATATTTTATTATATAGCATAAATTAAGAGCTATTACAAGGCAATTTAAAAAAAATTATGTTTTTCAATGCACCCTAATATATATATATATATATATATATATATATATATATATATATATATATATATATATATATATATATATATATATATATATATATATATATATATATATATATATATATATATATACATATACATATATATTAATTCTTCTTTAATCTATTATATGCACTTTATTGTTACTATTATTGTTATAGTTTATGGAAACGTTTATTTACCAAACCTAGGTAAAAAAAAACCAAGTTAATAAAACCAAAGTAATAAAAATTTACTTATATATTATACAGCCATTTAAGGTGGTTGTGTAAATCTGTAAAGTCATTTTTTAGACGATTGTGCTGCACAGTATAAAAATCACAAAAACCTTTACAATGTCTGTCTCCATAAAGATGATTTTGACATTGATGCAGAGTAAACACTTTTTGCTACAAGTCACCATGTGATGGTATTGGTGGCACTGTAAAATGATTAACTGCAAATGCAAGTCTACAAAGGCCCACAAATGACCAGATATTGAATTGAAGGGACTAATTTTTTTAAGATTGATAAAAGAAAGACTGACAGAATTGCGCACCACTTTGAAAAAATATTCTCAGCTAAGTAGAACTAGGAGCTATCATCAATTTAACCCATAATCTATAAATACTGTTAACTTTAAACAAACAAGTGAAGATTTTAATGTAACAAACATGTTTTCTTTTTCTAGTATTTAAAGTATTCAACCTAATCAGCTAATTAACATCAATACATTGAAATTTAACGGATTTATTTTGTGTAAATCTGATATGTTTCATTGGATTGGTATTATAAATGAAATTGACAATATTGAGCAAGATGTTATGGTAACATTTATGCAACCGCATAGTCATTTTAACAAACTTTTCTGGCCATTTAGAGCAGATGAGTGATGTGTTCCTAGCGCTCGAAATAGCGGCCGATCAACAATCAATGATCGGCTACTTTTAGAAAAATTGATATTTTGATCTCCTAAAATTAAATCTGGTCGATCAAATTTGATCGGCATCAATTGCTCCGAGCAATTTGCTCGTCAAACTTTAGTAATAATTAATAGAAAAACATTTGAAATACAAAAAGTTAAAAACATCAAATTAACATTAAATTATATTAAAATGAATTATATTTTAAATTTAATTCATTTTAATTTAATGACAAACAATTTATTTAAATTCTAAATAAAATAAAATCGGCAAAACAAATGTTTTATTTTCTAAATAAAATAATTAAAATGAAAACAAAAGCTTATTTATATTTTATTTTAAACAAACATCTTTAAATAAAATACTTTTCAAAAAAAGGCAAAGTTTTATTCTAATTCTAAATAAGATAATTTATTTATATTCTAAATAAAATAATTAAAATAAATACGGCAAAACTAATGTTAATTTAAATTTTAAACAAAATAATTAAAATAAAAACAACAACGTTTAATTTATACTCAAGATAAAACATTTAAAAAGAAATGCGGCAAAATGAACTTTTATATTAATTTTAAATAAACAAGTTTTAAAAAAAAACCCGGCAAAACAAACAATTTATTTAAACTCTAAGTAAAATAATTAAAGTTAAAACGACAATAGCAATTTGCTTATGTAAGGTAAAAAAAAAAAAAAATGAATTTTAAAAATTTAATAAAAAATTGATCATCTAAAAAATGATTTGATCGTTTGGTTTTTAATTTTTTTATTTCAGCCAATCAATGTTGATCGGCAACCATTGAATAATTGTTTTGAGCGCTGAGTTCTAACTACCAACATAATTTGTATAACTGGTGCACCTTTAACAACAACTGAACATATATATACTTCGATGCATCTAAGCAAATCTTGAAACTTAATATTTTTGTATTTTACTTTGTAAATAATTAAGTAAAAGGGAACAAGTACAAAAATTTTTTAAAGACAATATTTTCAAAGTTATCTTTACATTATTAAAAATTGGAAGAAAAAATTTTTTTTTTCTGAGAAAACAATGGGGCATGGCCCCAGTGTGCCCTGGGCCGTGGAGCCTCTGGTTGTCTGCCCTACAAACAATTTTAACACATGTTCATCAGAACTACACAAATGCTGAAAGTTTCAGAGCTGCAGTTTGTCTGGAAAGTAGTAAATAATCTATCACTAGATTCCACTACATTCCCAAAAATTGGGCTACTTGACTAGTCCCCCCTAATGTCTTGGGGCCGTGAAAACAATTTTAACATGCATATTCATTGGCACTACAGAAATGCTAAAATTTTCAGAGCTCCAGCTAGTCTGAAAGGTAGTGAAAAATCAATTGCAATATTCTGCTACAAAAAAGTAGGGACTGTGCCCCATTATCCATATATGGAAATCCATATACTCACAGATCAAAACCTTTATATTTTTTGAAAAATCAATGAATGAGGTGTAATATATACTTTTTTGATATCATTAATGCTACATGGGTTTCTTGAACATTAAAAATAGGTATATATAAAATTGCCTAAATTTATTTAAACTGATAATTACAGGTACTTAATAATAATTTTTTACACTTCTGATCATTTCATTGGATTCGTCACCCCCAAAAATTGCCAGTTACAAATTTCCAAGTAAAAAAATCAAATATTTTTAAAGTTATGTGACTTAAAACATTCAAATAAATGTTGAAATTCTGAGGGGACAAGAGGTACCTGGGCAATATCTCCTAAAATTAAAACTATCTTAATTTAGGATGTTCTCGGAGCCAGAGGCTAAAATTTTCAAAGGACTCTTATTTTACTAGGCACTCTCAAAATCTGAGACACCCAGAATTACCCAGTAACATTTTACCTTGCAAGAAGATTTTACCTTTTATATGACATATATGTTATATAAAAATATAGGGAGATGAACTTGTAAAAAAGAAATTGGAACAAAATATTTTGTATTATTTACTAAAAATAATCTCTTGCCTTTAACTAAATGAATTATATTATTTTATAATATTTTCTTATACCTGAATTTGCATTTTGAATTTGAATTTTGCATTTTAAACTTGAATTTTAATATTTATATCATTAGAGTAAATAACCTTTCTGAACAATTTTCAAGCATTAAATTTGATACCTTTGAAAAACTTGTTCCTTACAAAATGATGTAAATTGTATTTTACACACTGAGATAAAGAACCTAGATATCCTTTAAATTTTATAAAGACAAACACCGTGTCTAATTTAAGGTTAAGTCTAATAAAGGTCTAATAAAGAAACTAGTATCTGTAAAATCCGCAAAGAAAAAATTTCTTTTTTTTTTCTGAGAAAGATTATTATCTTTTCATATCATTTTGAATCACCCAAAAAAAATGATAGTTAATAGGTGTTAACAAAAACGATATTTCAATCTATTTCCTCCTATTAATTGCAATATTCTTTCCTAAAGAAAATTTCCCTCTAAAAAAATGCTTTTAATAAAAAAACAGTATCTAAATCAACAGCTAAGGAAACAAAAAATTTTTTTCTTAGCAGGTTTTTAGTTGAAAGTAAAGAAATTCGTACCACTCCAACTTCTGTATCTAAAGTGATTTCCTTCTTATACTCATCTATCTTGTGGTGCAGACAACATACCTTTTATAGTCTAGAAGAAGTGTTCTTTGGAGCTGCCATCTATACTTTTAAATCTATTTAACAATATTTTATCAGAGTCTTGCTTTCTAAACTGCTGGAAAGCAATATCTATTTTCCATATTTTTCATATTTTTCCCATTAGTCTTCTTCCGAACATAAGCAAGGTTTATGAGTCTTTAATTAAGCAATAGTTAATCTCTTATCTTTAATCTAATAACTTACTTTCTGATTATCAAATCGGATTTCAATCCTCTCATTCTACTGCTGATTTGGTGATGTTTTATTGTGCATTAGATAAATGTGAAGAAATTAGGGTTATCGCTCTTGACATTTCTAAAGACTTTGATAAAGTTTGGAATGCTGGTTTTCTCCATAAGCTCTCTTATTGTGGTGATTATTGAATCCTTACTTTCCAACCGTAGTATAAAAGTGATCCTTGATGGACAGCACTCTTCTTCATTTACTGAAATTTCAGGGGTTCCTCTTTTTAATTTACATTAACAATCTTCCAGAAATTCTCACATCTAGGGTGGCATTGTTTGCTGATGATAATACCATTTATTTTTGTCTTGATAAAAAGCCAACACTCTCTGATCGCTTGGAAAAGGCATTTGATCTTGAAAAGGATCTCACTTTTGCTACAACATGGGGGTTTAAGTTGCTGGTGAACTTTAACTCTATTAAAACTCAATTTTTTTCAGTGCACACGTGAGTCATCTACCCTTTATCTCTAAGGATTAACTCTAACTTCCGATCTTTATTGGAAAACATAAATCAATCAATTGCAAAATTAGCATCTGCTAATGTTGCATCTCTTTATTGTGCTCATAACTTTCTACTTCCAATTCTTTTTCTTTACTAATCTTAAATCTATCCTTGTATGGAATACAACTGCAATATCTGGAGTATATCTTTGAATGATGCCCTTTCTCTTTTAGAGGTGCAAAAACTGCTCTTGCAGCCAACCTTTAATCATTGTCACATCGTCATGTTGTTAATCTATTTTTTTCTATAAATCACAAGTGCTGTTCTAAAGAGCTAGCATCTCTTGTGTTATCTACTAAAATTCATTCTTGTGTTACTTATCATTCAATAAAGTCTCATCTACTGTGACTGTTCCTAAGTGCTTTAAAAATTCTTATTCACCTAACTTTTTCCCTTGAACATCAGTTCTTTGGAATTTGTACCCTTCATGTTGTTTTCCCGATTCATACAACTTTAAATCTTAAAAGTTGCCTGTTAATTGTTATCTTGCTTTATAAACTTTATCTTTTTTCTTTCAGTAACTTCCAACTCTAATAGTGGCTGCTTGTAGCCTTGTTGGAAGATGCTTAAAAAAAAATCCGTCCTTGTATGGAATACCAACCCTCAGAATTAGGAAAATTGAGGTCGGCAATAATTTGCTGACCTCAATCTTTTAGAGATCGGCATCAGGTCAGTAAAAAAAATTGATACAAAGGTCTTACCATAAAACATCGAAACGAGGTCAGCAATTTTTTGGCAACCTCAACACTTTTAGGTCGGCAGTTATGTTGGCATTGCCGAATGCCAACCTTAATTCTGAGGGTTGGAATACTGTTGCCATATCTGAAGTTGATCTTCAAATGATGCCTTTTAGACAAAGTGCAAAAACACATTCTAAACATAGTTGGACTTACTCCTGCAGCCAACCTTCAACTAATGTCTCTTTCTCTTTTTTATAAATACTAAAATTAGTGTTGCTCTAAAGAGTGTTACTCATCACTCAATTAAGCCTCATCCTTTACTGTAACTGTTCAAGGGCTTTAAAAATTCTTATTTGTCAAGTTTTTTTCCTCGAATATCAGTTCTTTGGAATTCGCTCCCTTCATCTTGTTTTCCTGATTCTTCTGATTTGCAATCTTTTAGGTGATCTGTTAATTGCTATTTTGCTTTGTAAACTTCATCTAACAGTGGTTGCTTGCAGCATTATTAGAAGTGAAGATACTAAAAAAAAAGGTCAAGATTTGTTGGAAGACAAATTTATATTGACTGCTCATTTTTAAAGTGATTCCTTAGAATGAAGATTTGGACAAAACTGTAAAATGAGTGGTAGCAGGTTCCTTGTCAGCTTGAATGATATTATTTACAGTGAGAGAACAATTCAAATTAAAACTTTAATAAAAGAATTTACATTTTTGAAAATGATATCAATAATGTTAAAGATAAACAACATGCAAATCCTTGAAGGAGCAGATCCGAAAAAAAGAGTTTGATTGTGTGACTTTATTAGATGATTTTCGAGAAATTGCCAACATTGCTAGTTTTGTTGTTGAAAAATTAATTAAGCAGTTTGAAATAAATTGCTTTGTATTCAACATTGTCAACTGGAGTCAACTAATTAAATTTTGTATACATTATTTAGAGGTGGTCTAATAAATCTATCATTACAACTTTTAGAATATGTCTGTGACAGTTTTATTATGATAGATCACATATTTGATGTTATTTATTAAAGTTTATTTTTGGCATTAGAGAAGGTTACCAACCACTTTTTAGGTTTAAACCTTTAAAATTGTGGAAAAGAATACGCTGTTATTTCAAATATTTATTTTAATAACACCAGAAAGGGAGTCAGTGATTCCATTGTTGCAGATAGCATTGTTACATTGAAAAAAAGACAGAAAAATGAAAACCTTTTGTTTCAGATTTTTAACCAGTTTGTGATGGACTTTTTTTACATTTAAAAACTTATATTTAAGAACTTATGTATTTTTATTTCTTGTACACTCTTCAAAAATTGTTAAATTTCTACTGACAAATATAACAAATACTGACTCTGATAAAATAGTAATCAATAATCAAAAATGATGGTTAAACATAAATCTTCATCACAAAATGAAAATGACTACAACACTAATTTCAAATCTAGTACTTTTTATGAAACTATTAAAAATTTGACAAAATTATTAAAAAATTTTAAGAATCTAGCTCTCTATTTATGGAAATAAAACTGCCAAATGATTTAAATAGTTGGCTTATTATTGCTAGAATAGACCCTCTAAGTCCAACATTGCATTTAAACCAAAATCTATATACAATCTTCTATTGCAAGGAAAGAAAAAGACTTTTGTAAAAGGATAATTTAAATTTTTTAAGAAAAATTCCTTGAATAGAATTCAGATAGTGTTATATTAACTAGTGAATTTTTAAATCTCTACACAAGAACTCCATACAATCTAGGTTTACAAGCATTAAAATTCTGAGTTTAACATAAAAAATTTAATAGCCGAAAAATTCACTACTGATTTCATCATATATTCTGAATCATTCATTCTTGAAAACAAGAATTTCTACTTTGACAATCAATTGTTTCGTCAATTTACAGGTTTCCAAGGGTACAGATTTTGCACCAGACTATACTTGTCTTATAATTGACTTTTTAGAAGAAACAATGTTTTTTCAAAAAATTTACCAAAATAATTTTCAAAATAAGAAGCTAAAATTGTAGAATAGTTTTACTTTAGGTATGTTGATGATGGTTTCAACATATTGCTAAAATATCAAGATATCGCCAAGTTCCAAAAGTCCCACAGAATTGCAAAATTTAATTATTTTACAATTGATTTTGGCATCAAATTCAAACAAAAAAATATACCGGATATTTTTGAAACTAGACATACCGGTTATTCTTGAAAATAAAAAATACATTAAAACAGATATATTTTAAAAAGAAACAAACACTCATGACTATTTAAACTTCAACATCTGTATCATATAAAAAAGAGCATATCATATAACCATGCTAAAAATGGTTTTATATTTGATTATGCTACAGAAAAACTACATTTAGAAGAACTAAAAATATTGTTAAAGGATTTGTCATTACCTTGAATATGTCATAGTTATAGCATTTCATGACGCAAAGTTACGAGGACCAGCGCCAATAGAACAATGGAACCAAGTTCTTCCTTTAGTGACTTTGTTACAAACTAAACTGCCAACTGACCCTAACTGAAGCTAACCTTTTACTAAGTTTATCTGATAATGAAAGAGTAAAAAAAGTTTTTTCAAATACTCAACCGGTGATTGCCAGCAAACAGTCGCTAAACTTACTGGGAAAAATGACATTTTCAAAATTTCATTCTAAAAAAAACTATTTTCTATCAAAAAAACAGGAATATTCGATTCTATCAAAAAAACAGGAATATTCGAATGGAAAAATAGTTAATGTAAAATCTGCCAGTTGTATTTACAAGAACTAGATAAGTTTGAGACATCCAATGGCACAATTTGAAACATTAAAAGTCACATTACTGGTAATAGTATAAATGTCATTTATTATCTAAATTGTTTATCATATAATAGACTTTTAGTCTAACTATCTATTTATACAGGAAAACCAAATAATTTAAGAAACTGCAAAAATAGATTTCCAGTTGCAAAACTAACAACTCAACAGACAAATTCAACAATCATGTATATGATTGCCAGAAAACACACAAAATGTTTCAGCTAATTTTTTTCTTTCAGCTTTTTATTTTTCTCGAACTAAAAAATGCAACAAATTTTTTGACCTATGAAAATCATTTACATAAACAAAACATGACACCTTCAATTAATACTTCCTTTTACAATAACATTTTTCCTGGCATCTTCAGCATCCTTTTTGTTTTAAATGTTTTTCTGCTTGTTTAATTTGTACCTTGAATTTTGTACTTTGGGCTGTTGGCCCAAATGCTTATTCATACCTCCAAAACTAAAACTGGAGAGATCTTCTTGCTGGGATACCAGAAACGCTTTGTCTTCATCATTGTGCAAAATTTGCAATTTATCTGATCTTGCAACATCAAAAAGTCATGTAAATTAATTTTGAAAATTTCTTCTTTCATTCTGTATCCCTCAAAATTTTTTGTGCGACTTTTTTTAATGACTTGTAGACATTATGTAACTTCAGCAATTTTTTGGCAGCATATCTAACTGGTGTAGTTGGTATCCTAGCCTTTTTCCAGTAACGAAAGACAGATAATATGGTAATATTGGCACTTGGGCTTGATGATTTCTTTTCTTTCTTGCAATAATAGAGGAAGTTTGCCAGTACTTGTTGATTCAAAGGAAGTAAGGAGCATTCCAACTCTTTGGTTGATTTTCCAATTACATACACACTGGCAGAACTTCTCGTTGTTGGAGCTATTGCCATTTTTACCTAAACAATGAACTAACAATCATTGCCTAGAGTTTACCAGTTCTGTTTATGTTATAAAAAACTTTAATGAATGATTAAAATAACCTAGCACTACTACTACTAGTCTACTACAGAATGATAATTTTTAGTTTATTAATAACAATTTTCAGTTTGAACAATGAATATATAAATATTTAATTTAATTTTAAAAATATAATTTATCTTGGAATCTTTGAAGAATTCAAATTAGAGACAACTGCGTGTGATATAATAATTAATTACTAAATTATAATTGACTTAATAATCAATAATCATATTAATAATAGTGGAGGCTCATGCAGGAAATACACACATGAGAAGAAGCGAACTTAGATTAAAGTTAAGTAAGTAGGCAAAAGAGGTTGCTATACAAATAATATATTTCTTTTTAAAATCTCATTTTACAGATCATATATTTAATTTATTATAAAATTATTATACATTTATTATATTTCACATAAACTAAAACTACCATTACTTAGTACTTACTCTCACACTTAGAGATTAAAATATATAAAATGAAGCCACCGAACAAAAAATGAAATAACTTCAGATAAGCCAAAAAAAATGGAAAAATTACATAATATTTTTAGTGTCTGCTAAAATTGTTCAATTTTGCGCCACCTCTAAATATTACTGAATCTGTCGCATTTTGGCTTATATATATATATATATATATATATATATATATATATATATATATATATATATATATATATATATATATATATATATATATATATATATATATATATGTATATATACAGTTGTGTGACAATTTATTATGGCCACTTATGAATTTTGATCATTTTGAAGTTTAATCTAATTTTTTACATATGAAGTGTAAAAATTCATTATTAAAAGTTATTCTTTTGTTTAAAATAAAGTTTTAACTCATAAAATCTGAGCTTTTTTTTTGCTACTGGCAACACTGTCACTTTTGACAGCAATTTTGTATGATGTCATCTTAATTTTATTCTTTTAGCTGTACACTTGTTAAATTTTATTACCAGAGTTTTGAATTCGTTTATTACCTCATAAAGGTTATCATCAAAATAATTATTTAAACCAGTAAAAATATTGTTTCTTGAATATTTTTTTTTATTTTGAAATAAAAATAAATGTATTTGATTTGATATTTTTAAAGTTATGAGTACCAAAGCGAATTATTAAGTGTAGTACTGAAATAGAAAATCTTATTTTAGTTATGGGGGAAAAAAAAGGAGTTGTTATCATCAAAATAATTATTTAAATCAGTAAAAATATTGTTTCTTGAATATTTTTTTTTATTTTGAAATAAAAATAATTGTATTTGATTTGATATTTTTAAAGTTATGAGTACCAAAGCGAATTCTTAAGTGTAGTACTGAAATAGAAAATCTTATTTTAGTTATGGGGAAAAAAAAAGGAGTTGTTACCATCAAAATAATTATTTAAATCAGTAAGAATATTGTTTTTTGAATATTTTTTTTTATTTTGAAATAAAAATAAATGTATTTAATTTGATATTTTATAAGCTATGAGTACCAAGGCGAATTCTTAATTGTAGTACTGAAATGTAAAATCTTATTTTAGTTATGGGGATAAAAAGGAGTTGTTACCACACAAATTTGCTGAAATTAGGGCGCTTTCAATAAATACTAATCTTTCTCAACGAGAAGTATACACAATATAATAGCTAATATGGAGAACTTGATGCCAAAGAGGGTTGGTAAATTTGGAAAAAAAAAAATTCTAACACAACACGGAAAAAGAATACTTACCAAGATTGTTCTAGAAAATAGACAGGCCACCAACAATGAAATCACTAATAAGCTGGACCAATCTGCAGTCAAAATGACAAAGAGAACCGTTCAACATCGCCTACACAATCTTGGTTACATTTCACAACGTCCAGCTAAGAAGCCTAATCTGACATGCAAAAAAGGCTGGTGTGGGCAAAAAAGTAAAGGAATTTAACAGAAGATGATTGGACATTAGTAAAATTAACTTGGATGTATTTAAAATATCCACTTTCTTACACCAAACTTTAAATATTCACTTAACAATCCTTGTATAATATTTTAAGGTATGTTTTAGCGACGAGAGTACTTTCCAAAAGTTAATAAAGAAGGCTCAAGGGAATAATGAATCAGTTACAATAAAAAAAAGTCCTGGAACAATAGTTATTGCCATAATTGGCGGAATGGTTTAGTTCAAGTGAAAAAAAAACCTTTATGCTGGACGGGGCACCATGTCACACGGCTAAATCAGTTGAAAAAATATCTATCACAACAAAATATTCCATTACTTGATTGGCGAGGAAACTCTTAATTTAATTATTCTTGCATACCATTGTATGATATTATGCAAAGTTTTTCATGAAGACAAAGCAAGTACTTTTTTGTTACATTCCATTATGTTTCTTTTGTTATAAAATATAAAATTTTTATATATTTATATTTTATATATATATATATATATATATATATATATATATATATATATATATATATATATATATATATATATATATATATATATATATATATATATCTATATCAGGCTTGGTTAGGAAAGGCGTGCAATCGCACTCTGATCTTGACCACGCATACAATATTTAGTTGCGACAACTTGCCCATGGCTTTATAAATGTTTTGAGAACATTTCAAAAAATAATCAAGCGCAAAAAAGTTTAACTGGACCGATGAGAGACAATTACAAAAAATAAAAGCTGCCTGATTAAATTGTTATAAAATAAGTTTAGAATAATTAATAAACTTCGTCTTTTATAATTAAGCGACACTCTTTTATATAACGTAAAAACTTACTATTAATAATTGTTTAATACAGAAACAATTGTTATTCAATTTATCAAAGAGTTTAGTATAATTTCTTTTATTTGAGTACTTCTGATTTATTTCAACAAGATTCTAATAAACAAACATTTGTTGATTTATTTAATAAATAAAAAAGTCAATCTTTTTTTAACCATTTCGCGGTTTGCCTAGTTGGCCTGAGTTTTGTTTTTACAAAAGCATACAATTCTTTGTAGTACGACGAACAAAAAAAACAATTAACTCATTCAGTTACTATGACAATGTTAGAACGTTGTTTTTAGCAGTATCTTTAAAAATGTTAAAAACAATTCTGCAATGCGCTAGACCCCTGAATTAGCGGTCTACAATGATCAGTATCCAAACAAATTACATTCCAAATGAATTATATTTTTATTTTTTATTTTACTAACCAAAATCAAATTTTAAATACGTCAAACTATATAAAAGCATTTTTTCATGATTAAACTCAAAAGGTAATAATAAATTACGAGAAATAAATTACGAGGAAGCGGAACTGCTTAACCACTGACTATGAATAGTGAGTGGGCTTTTTTTTTTTTTTTTTTTAATAAGTATTTAAAACAGAAATAAGTTAATTTAAGTTTAAGTATAACAAATTTGTAAGAATGACATCTGAAGCAAAAAAAATTAAAGATAGTAAACCAATATCTAAGAACTTAAAAACTTTTCTTTTGTGGGGGAAAGAATCAGTTATTGAATACACGGAAGAAAATGGCTTAGTTGTCAAAATATGGTGTAAGATTTGTGCTAGGAACAAAACTGAAATTTTAACGGATGCTTGAGTTTAAGGAGCATCGGATAATTCTTTGACAGCCTTAATTTGTAACTCCAGGAATTAATTTAAACATAATTTTTCTACCATTATATAACTTATAACTGTAGTTATCTTAAATTTACTATATTACCAAGTGATTAAATTTTTTAGAGAATTGCTTAATTTGAACCGTGATTTTTTCTTTGATAATAAAAAAAGGTTGATCGCCATCTTAGAGGGCAAAGTTATAGATTAGCGGTGCTGATTGATAATGGTAACTCAGAAGATCCTGGAAGTAGTTGTGTTGCTAACCTCGATATGGAAAACTTGTTACCTATTACACAAGACAACTACAAAGCGTTATTAAAGATGATTAGAACAGCCTATGAAATGGCTCTAAAACCGAGCATACCACATAGCCATTTCAAGACACTGATCAAATGCCAAAGACTTAATGGTGTACTCCTTTTAGAAGGAAAAGACAACAATAAAGCAGGTTATTGATTTTTAGGTTCAGTTTCTTTTTCGTAATTTGATAAAACAATTCAAATGAAAAAATCAAATTAAAGTTAGGTTACTATTATAATAAAAGTTTAATTTTTTTTTTTTTCAAGATTTTACATCTGAATGGTCTTATCCTTTTGATTTTTTAATTTGAAAAATATTAGTTATATTATTTATTTATTTTTTTATTGTTTTTAATTTCATTTTTAGCACGTGAATATATCTCATGCATTGCCAGTGCCATTAAAGAAAAAGTTGCTAAAATTGTCAATGAAACAAACTTTTTCTCCATTCTTTCCGATGGTTCTCAGGCTAGAAAAAAAAAGGATGAAAAAGAGTTGATTCTTGTGCGCGTTGAATGCGAGGGGACCCCTGCCTGTTTTTAAGTTTCTTTACTTGATATGAACAGTTTGGGTGGTATGAGTGCCAATACCATTAAAATGGCTATTGATAGCATTTTTATTGAAACCGGTAGTGTTCCTTTAACTGCGTTAGCTTACAAATACAAACTAGCGCTACGGCCGACGGAGCTTGGGTTAATTTTGGAATTTATAATGGCGTGTTAACACAATTAAAAAAAAAAAGAATGTGGCTGATAAAAATTCACTGCGTAAACCATCGTTAAGGATTAGCAATAAAAGATGCTGTGAAAGATATTTCCCAGTATAAAGAGTGTGAACGTTTTTACATTTCCATATTTAATTTATTTCGCAATTCTGGAAAACTAAAATGCGCAGTTAAAAAAGCTGCTGAGGCTTTGAACATTACATATTACACCTTGCCTAATATATTTGGAACGCGCTTTATAAGTCACAGGAGACGCAGCTTTACAAAACTTTTACATAATTGGCCTTCGCTTATTGTGGGTTTCGATAATGCTCTTGCTGATCGCGACACTAAAGCAGATATGCATGCTAAACTTTCTGGATTGTCCAAACGGTTGCATGACTACAGACTATTATGTATGGTTTGTAGTAGTGCTGAGCACAAAATCCGGATCAATCCATATCCGGATTACCGATCCGGATTGATCTGGATTGAAACAAAAGTAACAATCCGTTTAATCCGGATTAAAATACCAAATCCGGATTATGATATAAATCCGGTTTATTCAACAAAAAAAAAATACTTGGAAAAATTAAATATAAAATTTAAAAAACTCTAATATAAACATTTGGTGAAAATTTAAAGTATTTACATTGAGTTACAACCATATAAAAAAATCAAAATCAATTTTGTCGAAAACTGTTTTTGCGTAAGAATTCCCATTTTCCTCGATTTTTTTGAAAACTACTGAAATATGATATTAAATGTAGGTAAGTACTCTGCTTAGAAGTAAGTATCAGACCTTTTATTCAGTTACTGACATCCGTAAGAGATTAGACTACTAGAGACAAGAGAGTACCCAATACCTAATAGTTAATACATATTAAGTATTTTAGTAATGCACAGGACACAAGATTACAAGATGTTAATGTTGTTGAATAATATTGATTGAGATAAACGTTTAAGCGTGCATTATTCGATATTTCGCCAAATATTTATTTTTTCATGCATGTGGCCATACTAGTTGGGTCTCCTAATTCTAATCTTCATGGGTTATTCTATTATCACGTGTATTATTGTTGTTCAGAAGTATTATAAATAAATATTGTGTGCATTCTACAACAAGTTATCAGATATCAATTATTATTGTACTTTTATTAATATTTAATAACAGTCGTCAGTCATGAGGCAATGTTATTTATTTTCAGTACTCACTGTTCTGTAGTTTTTTGTAGTCTACTAGTTACTAATTTACAGCTCAGTAATTTGTTATTACATTAGTACTTATTACGTATGGTATCGTAATTTGTATTATATCATTTATATTTTGTTATTAAACTGTTGATATTTTAAACTTTACCTATTAAAAATGTCTCAAATTTGGACAAATTTTTACCAAAGGTATCGAAGAACACAATAAGCATTTAGTATTTTGCAATGCCTGAATTTGTATGAATTGCATACAAATACGCACATAAAATCTCCTTTTTTTATTAATAAAAATAGTAAATACCTACTTGCTACTTTCTAATTCCTAGTTCCTACCTCATAGGTGGGTATCTAATAATAAATTGTGAAAAACTCGAAAACCCTGGTGTATTTGCTATTAGGGGTCTTATATTGAGTCGATTGTCAATAGATCTGAGATCTTAATTCGAATTATTTAGGTTGATACTTGATAATAATGAAAAAATAGCTGATTATCTCAAAAACAATGAAGCCGGATTGGATTCGAAATCCGAATCAACAGATTGAATCCGAAATCCGAATCGACCGATTGGATCCGTGAATCCGGATAAAACGGATTGATCTGAAATTCGGATTAAATAATTGTAATCCGTAATCCGGATTGGTCAAAATAATGCTCAGCACTAGTTTGTAGTTATTTGGACATCTTAGAAAAATTGTCACCATTATCATTGGTTTTTGAAAAACAAATGTTAATGGTGAATGAGTTAAAACCAACGGTGGATTTAACAAAGGCTAGCTTAGCAGAATTAAGCAATGAAGATATTGATAATATTATTGATTCATATTTACTCAAGTTTATAATCAATGAAAAAGATGGTTCAACCAATCTTGTTTCTTCGTATTTTAAAGAAGGTAACGAATTGAAAAAATTGAACCCAGAGTTTGTTGAGATTGAACTCAACACTATGGCTAATCTCAACTTTGAATGTATTCATTCTGCCATTAAAGTAGGAAATTAGCAATTGAAATCATTCTGCCATTGATAAACGATAGATTTAGTTCGCTGTTAAATCCCATATTCGAATCAATGGATTGGTTAGATCCGCAAGTATGGACAGCAGGCAGCATGTATGGTGATGCCAGCATATCTTTATTACTAAACAAATTTTTTTACCCTCTAGAAAAATTAGGAATGGATTTTAAAATGGTTCTTTTGGAATGGAGAACTGCAAAACTAGTAATAAATGCCAAGTACACCATTGCAAATATGGCAGAATATTTTTCTTTATCATAAAATTAAGTTTCCAAACTTGAGTCTTTTAGTTGAACTTCTGATGTGTATTGCTGATTCTAATTCAGCTGCCGAATGCGTTTTCAGTATTTTGACTGTGATTTTGACTGATAGGCGTTTGAACCACTCAACAATGATGAACCACTCAACAATGGAAGACTCAATAATCATAGCAGGGAATGACACGAATTTCACTCAACAAGAACACTATGAAATTTAAGTCGCGCTGTGGATATTTTCTTAGATAAGCGAAGAGTTTTTGCCTTGATTCAGCTAATGCTACCATTGCCACTGATTATAGTAGCGAAGAAAGCTGCACCAGTGAAGATATAAGTTCTATATCTGAATCGGACGGATAAACAATTTATTATATAATTTTTATCCCACTTAATTTTATATTTATTTACATTACTAAAGAGTCCTGAAGGACAAAACAATATTGTCTACTGTTATATATATATATATATATATATATATATATATATATATATATATATATATATATATATATATATATATATATATATATATATATTATGCATACATAACATATATAGTATTATATATATGATATCTTTGATTGTCATATTCTTGTTATACGATTGCATAAATAAGTTGAATTTAATAAAAAGGCAGCTTATAAGCTAATATATGTATATATTATATGCTGTATATATAAAACTTTTTAATAATATAGATCAAAATATGTTATTAAAAATATACACTGCCATTTTATTAAATCTTTTAAATATCCGTGTGTGTGTGGCTCCAACAACAAGTCAATGTATTAAAATAAAACAAATTTATGTTAGCGAATCTTTTTAAAGCATTCGCCAATATAAAATCATTTAATTAGTAAAGATTAAAGTTATGAAGTTAATTTTTTTTTGCGTGTATTTTTAAAAGTTATTGTTATGCGGACAAACATGGAAACATACTTGAATGTTCTCAAAACATCTATGAAGCCATGGGCAAGTTGTCGCAACTAAATATTGTATGCGTGGTCAAGATCAGAGTGCAATCGCACGCCTTTCCCGACCAAGCCTGATATATATATATATATATATATATATATATATATATATATATATATATGTATATATATATATATATATATATATATATAATACAATTTTATATTTTTTTTAAGTTTAAAATTTTGTTTTTGTAAATTAAGTAAATAAATTTAAAAATAAAATCAAAATTTATTTAAAATTTAAAAAATTTTATATTTAAAAAATACTTTTAACAAATAAAACAACAATAAATGTTCCAACTATTTTATAGTCATCTTCAGTCGGGTTTGAAAAACTTATTTAATTTTATATACAAATATTTTATATACAAATATTGGTATGTGGTATAATAGTAATAAAATATAAATCATAACTTTTTTTTTTTTTAATAATTATGACAAAATAGACAATAGCAAAAATACAATAAAAAAGGTATTAAATTATTTATCAAAAAATTATTAACTTATAAAATGGTAAGTATTATGTGAAAAAAGATTGCGAAAATCTTGTAATGGTTTAACTGTTTGTTCATACCTGGATTTTTCCATTTAATGAACAAAGTTTTCTTAACTTTAAGCTCGATTGTATTGGAGGCAGATCATTTATTATTATAATTATCAAAACAATAGGGTACCATTTTGCTTTTGTACCACAATTATTGAACAAATTAAAACTAAGGACTCAGTGATCGAAATGCAGAAAAACAACTCTAAAATGTATAACAACAATACAAGTTATTCAGTTTTCAATACAAACTCTCAATAACTTTTTGAATTCTTGTTTAGTGTTTGTGAATTTTTAAGAGCTAATTACAATGAAAGATTTCATTTTGGTCAGTTAGTTTGAATTTGACAATTCAAAGCCTGATTACTCCAAGTTTCTATTTATATCAGTAGATAGTTTTCTTTGTCAGTAAGTAAAATTTAATAAACGAATGAATTTAGTGAATCTTAATATGCTCAGGGTAGGTAGATTTTCCAAAAGTTAACAAATTGCCCCCTCAGTTGCATCAAGCACCTGAGAGTAAACACTTCAACAAAAAAAATTTGAAGGTAAGAAGGTAAGAAAAATATTAACTATCACTCTAAGCATCAACTGTTAAAAAGATATTTTTAAAATAAAAATATTAAAAATATATTTAGTTAATATGTATATAAATTTTTTTTTTAAAGTTGTGACCAAATAAAATTAGTACATATTTACAAAAATGTTTACTTGTATAAGGATTACACAAAGAAATCTTTATATACACAGAAAAAAAAGTGAAAAATTGCAATTAGCTAAAAAAATAACAAATAAATTTGTAAAAAAAAAAAAAATTAAAATTAGCAAAGATATTCAAGCACATAAGTATTGTTAAAAGTTAACAAATTATGAAGTAACATAAACTAATTAAAATGCTAGTGCCAATAAATAAAGTATTACTCCATCAAATAATCAAAATTTTGATTTAATTGATTAATTTTATTGGAATCTAAACACATATGTTCATGGAATTGTTTAAAATAAATGTGTGCTCTTTACAATTCTGTTTGATTGCATGACCTCTTCTTTTGTAAACTTTTCACACACTAAAAAATAGTGCAATATCAATAGTTGCTTGTTTCTGTAAAAGCAAGTCTTGAAATATAAATTTTTTCTAGACAAGAAAAGAATCTTGAAAATTAATATACTCCATAATTCCACACTTCTGAAATATAGCCACATCACTAATGCTACACTGATTTAAAATTTGATATATACTTATGTTTTTTTACAGATAACTATTAAGACTTTATTTCAACTCTTACAATCCTGGAGCTGAAATTTGAAAGTTTATAATTTGCTGTACCAAGAAAGTCATAAAAGTAGAAAATTGAGACTCATTAAAGCGATAAAATTATACTTTTTATGTTCATATAATAAAGAACTACATGAGTTTGTATATGTGTTAGTTTTTCTCTATCCTAAATCATTCATGTTTTGAGGTAGCAAGTACTTTTGCCTATATAACAGGAATTACATCCTGCGCATACAAATTTATAAACAACAAATGATTTGAACTGTACAGGAAAATGATCATTTAGTAAAAACATATTAGAAATTTTGAAAGAGGTAAAAATTAAAATAAAGGTTATAGATTTACAATATTTTATAATGATAGAGTTTAAACTTTTTGGCTTGAACAGATATATTACCAATATAAGGAAGTGTAAAGGAGTTTTTCATGACTTCTTGGTTAATGGATTCATATTGATTAGTAGAAACAGTTTTTTGGTAAGATTAGAATTATAAATTTTATTTATAAGACGGTTACATGTTGCTTTTAAGAATGTTGAAAAGTTTTTAATGCCATAGTAAAAAGTTTTGTATTATTAATTTTAAAGATTCTATCAGTTAAGCATTTAATTAAATTTATTTTGGGTGAAAAAGAGATGAAACAACAAAAATAAAAAACTACTTAATGAAAATTGGAAGTACATAAGGAACTATTTAGTTTGTTTATATTAATGTACAAGAAAGAGATTTTAGATTCCTTTTCCTTTTCCATGGTAAAAGATATTGAATGTCTTTTATTGATATAGTCAAGAAAATGGCATAAATCATTTGATGATGATGGCAATGTGGCAAAAATGTCATCAACATAACATTTGTCAAATAATGGCTTGACTCCATTATATGATTTTAGCTATTTTTCTTCAAAATGACCCATAAATAAATTAGGATCCATAAAGAACAGAGGCTAATGGGGAGCCCATAGCAACACCATATAACTAACACCATTTAACTAGCTACTGTGTATTTTTTGTATGGAATATACTCATCTCTTATTTTTAAATTATGACAAGGAGTGTTCATGTGACAAGGAGTTAATAAGTTTTGGAAGATATATATCATTAGCTATATAAAAATAATGCATTAGTTTATACAGATTAGATTGAGCTGTGCCAAAATTCAAGTGGTAGATTTTTTTAGTCTTTTTTATCGATGTCTTAAGCTTATAGTACATTTTGCTGTTTTGCGTTATACAGATTCAATTGAGGATATATCAGTTTTTAAATTGCTTAAACAGTAACTGCATGTTCAAGATGTCTTTTAAACACTTTAAATAACTTGGGAAATAATTTTTTTTTAAGGTTAATTATCATGCTATTGCTATTTTGTGTTACATTATTGAATTTGTCATGTTAATAATAATACTATTTGTTTTACTCATCAATAACAATTTGTTCTCATAGTAATAACATTGTTGCAATAACTTGTTGCTTTAAAATTTGTTGCTTTAGATTTTAACTATTTTTAACACTGCTTTTAACACAACTATTTTAACACTTAAAAAAATATTTTTCTATAATGAGAAAGTAATGTTATTTCTGTGACACTTTGCAAAATAAACCCTGCCTATTTGAAAAAATAATTTAAAAGTATTATAAATAGGTACATGTTTGGGGTTATAGTGTGTCATTGATTGAAATCTCTCATCCCATAACTTATTTATTAAATAAAGATTTTTGTTTTACTACAATTAAGTCCTTTATGGTTTAGCTAATTCCAAAAAGGTTTGGTGATATATAAAAATGCTGTGCGGTTCCGGTGTAGTGGTAGAGTGCTCGTCTCATAAGGGAGAAGTTCTGAGTTCGATCCCCACCACGCCCCTGGTAGTACCGCACTCAACCTGCTTTCTCCAGACAGCAGCTTTGTTCATTGAGGTTCATGTTTTAAAATTATAGAGTTTAGAGAGGGTTATAATCACAAAAAAAATACAACAAGTAGCCTCCTCCGGGAAGTGGCCTTCTAGGACTCAGGGAGGTGAATATAAAAATATATATATATTTACTAAAATAAAACATTAGCCTTTGTTTTTTTTTTTTTAAAAAGTAATGTATTAAAAAAATCAACACATAATTATAACAAATCTAAAACGTTTTTATTTATTTTATATAACAAAAAATAATAACCTTGGCTTTTATAACAACTTCGGATCCTTTATCCCATAAATTTTCCTGAAAGATTTATAAAGCTATAATAAGTAAAATAAATAATTGTTAATAAAAAATAAAGTAGAAATAACTAAAAATACAAACTTATCAAACTTATACATATTTATACCTACCAAATTATATTTAGAATGCATTTTACCTTGGTTTTTAAATGATTATTAACGCATTCATTTTAATGTAACATCAAAACCAATTTTTCATATTTTTTCATATTTTTATTTATATTTTATTATATTTATTTTTTTGTTTATATTTTTATTATATTTTTATTTATATTTTATTATATTTACTTTTATTTTATATATTATTATCAACTTCATATTTTTAGGTCAACCAATTATTAATACTTAATTTCATATTTTCTTGATATAACCACAATAGGTATTTAGGAAGAACAATGTTAGTGAAAACAAAAAGAAAAAATACTTTATTAAATTCTTTACTATAAAAATTTTTAAACTTACAATAACATTACAATTCTTTACTAGAAACTCTTTTTTCAAGAAGTGCTTTGATGATCACTATTTTCTTTAATGCATATTTTTATCTTGAGTGCATACTTCCATCTTTGCTGACGAGAGATCATATATAATCTTCCATCATTGCAGTATCCCATTGCCCTTGATATCTACTTTCCATTTTTGCAATTCCCTGATGAAATCTCTTACTATTCTTGTTACTGACATCACCCATGTTTTTTGGGAAGAAATCTAGGAGTTAATGCAAAATAAGAATTCTTATAGACATATGAAAACCCAGCTTCTTGAATTTTTCAATAAGCTTTGCAATCAGTTATTTGTATTTAGGTTGCTTACAATTTGCAAGAAATCCGCAAACTACACCATAAAATGCACACCATGCTTTTTTTTTCAATTTTTGTCATTCTTCTTTTGAATTTTTCTGATACCAAGATTGCTTTTATTTAGAGTTTAACAAATTTTCCACCTTTGTTTTTTTCCTCAAATAGCTTTGGAAACATGAGACAAATTTCTTGTAGGGTTTTACAAACTGTTTGACCAGTCCTAGTTTGAAATGAAGTGAGAGTAATAAGACTTAGTGGGAATCTAAAAAACTACAGGCTGCTAGAAAATATTGAACAATCCTGGCTGTAGTTCCACTCGTGGAGGCCAATGAATTTTCTTGTAATGATCATTGCCAGCCTGCCTTTCTAATAAGAAAAGGATACACAAATATTATGTATATCCCCCTTGCAAGCCAAGCAAGAAACCAAATATCTTAAAATCACCTCAAACATCCCATTTGAATTCAAAATAATTTTTTCAAGAAGAATTTGAATTCAAAATAATTTTTTCAAGAAACTATTATAGTCTTCTTTCTTCTGCACCAAGCTTGCATGAGGCAAAAATCTAAATTTATATTCATTGTGGAACAAAACTGCTTAGAGACTCTGTTTTACGCTATCTATGAAAAATTGCTATTGTGCAAGATCATGCTGGAGTATAAAAGAATGAAATCAGTCAATTCATTGTAAATTTCAAATTTTTTATGTTGTTTTAAGATTTCATTCCATCAGCGTTGATGAAAGAAGTATTGCTCCTGACTTAGTAAGACCTAAATCTCTGAAAAACAACATATAACAATTTCACAATAAACACTAATTACAGTTGCATTCAAAACATCGTTAAAAAATAAATGTATAGTAAATACACTTCATGTTTAATTGAATTAAATGTAAGATTTTTGGAAAGTATAATGAAAAGTGTGCTGACATTTTGTGGTAGTTTCCATACTGTTAGTCTTTCATCATGTTGGGCAGGTGCTGTAGATAAAAGAGTTTCTGCACTTCATAATATCAATAAAAAAAAAGTGACAGTAATTGTGATGGTTCTTTTTACCTCTCTATACTCTATAGCAAAATGGGTATAGCAAAAGACATTACCTTTCATCTATTTTGTAACCTTCCTGTTAGACAAGTCTGGCAGATTTGACATATCATATGAGGGGTCCATGTTTTGTCCTGATCATATATAGGGATTCCAAAATATTTTGAGAATGCTACAATATCAGGAGAATTAGGACATCCTCGAGTAGTCATTATAAGCCGACCAGAGCTTATTATCCTCAAGTAGTCATTATGAGAAAAACTTATCCAGTTGGCACAAAAAAATATATAATGCATATTAGATATTAGCTTAAGATGTTTTTAAAACAAATTACTTTAGTCTTAAGCGCAAACTTTATAAAAGATTTCATGAGTGGAAACAGAAAACCTCATATTTAAAGTACCTATTATCAGCAAACTTTTTTTTAAATAATAATAAAATATTTATATGTATTTGCCATGTTTTAAAATGGCGTTATGATGATTTTATAAAAACATCACAATATTTTTATACACATTTATCTCTACCACAACACTAACAATTTTATAGAATTGTTAGTGTTGTGGTACAAGCTTATGTTGCTAAATGTGTTATCTTGACACCCACTGATGTAGATTCATTAATGATAAATAAAGAAGTCTTAAAGCATCTACCAGATGATACTAAAACTTAAATAAGAGCTGATACTATTGAAACATAATCCTAATGAAATAAATAATTTTCCTGATGTGTTTTGACTCCAACAGGTAAATCTATTCATTGCATTAAAAATAAACTTGGTGCTGTTATATTACATAGAAATTTCGATCTTAAATCTAGACTTTGCTGTGGAACTGAATTGCACTACAAAATAATTTTATCGATAGACAAGTTCTAACAGGTGTTTCTGCCAGGACAATAATATTTGTTTCTGGAATTTAGTTAACTCAATCTGATTCAAATTTACCTTTTAGACTGTAAACATTGTCAATATCTAGTTAAATTAGCATAACCAATGACCATAATTAAAACCCAAGATAAAACTTTTGATAAAGTTCTTATTTTAATAACTCTAGCTCCTTGCATGGCCAACTCTATGTTTTGTGTTCCAGAACTGTTAAATAGTTTTTCACAGTTGATGAAAATTAATTACAAGATATGTCATTTAACAAATGTATTTACAAACTCATTTTGTGATTATTGTTTTACTATTAAATGCCACAATAAAAAAAAATTAACTAAACCAATTTTGTTACTAGGAACCTAGCTATTTTTTGACATTAAAATCAAAAACATTTTTTTCCAGCTAAAAAGGTTACAGCTAAAAATGTTGAGCAGTTCAAAAAATATGGCAATTTTAATATTGACCTGGTTTTCTTAAACTGGTTTGCATGACATTAAAAAAAATATTTTTCTTATTAAAATAAAGAATAACAAAAGCAAAAATATAAAAAAAACATTAATAATACTTTTTTGGTGCAGAATTTAATAAATGTAATTTAATTGCTGAAATATGAAGGGAACATAATTACTACTTAACAAAACAATAATAATAAATAAAGTGCAAACTTGAGGTTGCACTAGTTCCTGTAGAAACCTTTACTTTGAAGAAAAAAGTTTTTAAATATGTTAATCTTGGGAACAAAAAAGTAGAATTTGGTTTCGGTGCACACTAAAATGCACAGCTCAAGGAAGTTTATTTTGAACACATAGTCAATTAAAATTTTCTTGCCCTGTCAACCTTTCTGCAGTACTGCAATTTAAAAAAAAAATTTGCCTTAAAAAAGTCCTAAAATTCTAAAATTCGGCGGCACCCAAATGTTGCCCAAATAAGTTCAATGCCGCTGAAAAAGGGTCTATAATAGCCCTTGATAGTATATCAATAATATATAATACCATGCCAATTTAATACCAGACTTCAAATACTCAAAAAAATGTTATCTATCAAGATTATTTATTTCTTTAAACATTTGCATATATATAGTAATTTAGTCTTAGATGTTTGTTTGTTATATTTATCAAAAAAATATATGTCGCTAGAAGGCCCTTATTAAAAAAAGCCCTATACTGAAATTAATTTCAAGGAAAATTTAAATTATTATTATTTACTGAATTTCCCAGACCACCTTCATCTGATGATACGTAATTTATTTATACGTAATTTATTTTTTTATCTGCATTATTTTTCTAATTATATAATTTATAACACAAAGAAAATTTTATTTTTATTAACCTAAGGTTAGATCAAAAAAATGTTCAGTAAAACTGATTAAAATGTTATAAGGACGTAAAAAAAGAAATTATAAAATAAACATAATAAAAAATTTTTTATTTATTAACTTGGATGAGCAAGAACATTTATTTAGACAATTTTTCTTAACAAACAATAACAAAAATAATTAACCAATTTGGAAAAAAAATAAAATTATTAGCTAAAAAATAGTGCACCTTAAATTTTATTTTATATTAGCACCACTTTTTATATATTTTAAATTTTATTTGTTTGTTTTGTTATAATAATTGATTTTATCAAAAAAATTAAAAAACACTATTATAAACTTTAAACGACATCTTATAAAGAGTTTATTTCTTTATAATTAAAAAATAAGAAATACTTTTATTGATATAACTCTAACTTTTTTGCATAAATTTATGCTTGAAGCTCTTGAAATATCTTCATTTATACTTATAAGAAATATCTTCATTTATACTTATAAAAAATATCTTCATCAGAGCCGTACCAAGGGCGGGGCCGGCCGGGCCGCGGCGCCAAAATTGGGAGGGCGCAAACTTTAATAAATCAAAAAAACAATAATCAGTTTATGAAACTAATTTTTACGGCGTCGCTGCTGTTGATAAGAAAATTAATTAAAATTCCGCCTCTTGACACAAACTCTTAAATATTAAAGCTCATATACTAAATAAAAAAGCGCCCTATAACACTAATATACCTTTGATAACTTTTGAGCATTATAATTCTATTATGAGTCGAACCCAAAAGTTATCTGGTGCTGAATTTAAGAAGAAAAGAAAACAGCGCCAAGAAAATGACAAGAAACTACAAAACTGTTTCAAAAAGTGGTTGGTAACAAACTCAGTGGAGAAACAAACTATTTCAGAGGATATTTGTATTGAAATTAATGACAATTCAACAGATCCTATAATTGACTTTAATTGAGTTCATTTGGAATTAATTGAAGAGGAGATTTTCATCAGCCAAAGTCAAGAAGAATTTTGCACAACTGATTCAGAACCAACCAGGGAAGATGAAAATGCCTAGCTTTCAGGCCCAGCTGAAATGGACGAGGATGAACTTCATTCAGAAATCTCAGAAATTCCAGTGGCCTCGGAAGAAAATTTTCAACATAGGGATCCAGCAACATGGCCTAAAATAACGGACAAAACAAGATGCTTTTTGATTGAGCATAGGCCAGAGCAAGACGGAAGAGAATTTTTCCCAAACACGCTGCGTGATTTTGACAACAGAATGCGACACTTCAGCTCAAAATGGTATGAAAAAATTCATCCCAATGGTAAAAAATTTGTTCGCACTTGGCTGCAGTACAGCAATAAAAAAGATTCTTTATTTTGTTTTTGCTGTTTGTTATTTTTAACAACAAAAACCAACATTTTCTCAGAAAATTCTAAAGGGTTTTGTGATTGGAAAAAACTAAACCCAAGAATTCCTGAGCATAAAAACAACAATGAACATCAAAGATGCTATTCTGATCGGAAAATCTTGAAAAAAACCTCAAGGAAGGAAAGACCCTGAATTCTGATCTGTAGAGAGTTATTAGTGGAGAGATGAAAAAGCGGAGAGATATCTTAAAAGTGATTGTTGATGCAATTTTGTTCTGTGCCAAGAACAATCTTGCCCTTCGGGGAACAACAGAAGACATTGGTCAACAAAAGAGTGGCATTTTTCTGAGCTTAATTGAGTTGATTAGCCATTATTATCCTTTAGTGGCTGAACACATTGCGTCCGTTAAAGCCAAAAAAACAACAACATCCTACTTTTCTCCTTGAATTCAAAATGAGCTGATTGAGTTACTTGGGCAGAAAGTCAGGAAAGAAATTTTGTCAAACATCAAAGAAGCTAAATACTAATCGGTTCTGTTTGACTGCACTCCAGATACCTCCCACAAAGAGCAGATGACTCAGATCATCAGGTATGTCCGCATCAGTGATGAAACCTGCACAATTAAGGAAAGCTTTGTGGACTTCATTGAATCTCACCAAAAAACCGGAAAAGGTCTTGCAACAGAGATGAGTGAAAAATTGGAGAAGGATGGTCTAAGCATTTCTGATTGCCGGGGCCAAGGCTATGACAATGGAGCCAATATGTCTGGAAAATACAATGGCATCAAAGCTCACACCCATTCTCTTAATGAGTCAGCAAGATTTGTTCCATGCGCAGCTCACACTTTAAATCTTGTTGGTGTTCATGCTGCTGAGGTTTCCCCACTCATGATTACGTTTTTTGGAAAGGTTCAAGCTATCTTTAACAATTTTTCAAGCTTCACGTCAAGATGGGAAAAACTGATGAAAACATTGATAATCTCATTAAAGGGAAATAGTGACACAAGATGGTCTACCAAAAAAGAAGCAATTACACCATTGCACAGACAAATCAAAGATGTTCTTCAAGTTTTGGAATCCATTATCCACAATCCCATGACAAATGCTGTCACAGCAGTGCAAAAGAACTTCTCATTCATATTGATTTCAGTTTTTTGTGTTTGTTGGATTTCTGGTGTCAAATTCTTTCTCTAATTGACTGGGAAAACAAACTGCTTCAGTCAAAAACCATTTCAATTGACATTGCCGTAAAAAAAAATGAAATGGTTGAAGGCTTTCATTCAGAATTTTTGAGATGTTGGGGTGGACAATATTATCAAAGATGCCACAGAAAAAGCTAACCAGAGCGGAATTGATGATGGCTTTCCAATTAAGAGGAAGCGCAAAGTGAAGCGAATAGCACTTTATGAAGCTAAAGATGACTCTCACCTTCTCATAGCAGAAACAGAATTCGGATCTCATTGCAACCTTGTGTTTGACAGCATTATTACACAAATAGAGTGGCGGTTTGAGGCTGATGTCTGCTGTATCCTCTGCCTTTGGCTACCTCAGTGGGCATTCACTCTCTAAAAGTTCAGTGGATGAACTCAAGAAAAAAGCTGCAAATTTATCTCAAGTTGACAAGGCAGATTTAGATTCTTCCGATTTCCAGTCAGAAATGGCAAGCTTTAAATATCGAGCTGCCGCAATGATGGACAACTTTGAAAAATCTAGCCCGATCGACATTTTGCAGCTCATTCATAAATATTCTTTAACCGATGCTTATCCCAACACAACAATTGCTATTCGCATCTTCCTCGCCATACCAGTCACAGTTGCTACGTGTGAGAGGAGTTTCAGTAAACTTAAGCTCATAAAACACTATATGAGGTCAACAATTGGCCAAGAACGTTTGTCTAGTTTGACTATAATTTCAATTGAAAATGAAGTGGCAAACAATATTGATTTTGATGATGTCATTAGTGAATTTGCCTCAAGAAAAGCCAGAAAAGTGGCATTGAACTAAAGTTTGTGCAACCTTAATGACAAATTTTACTTATAACTTGATGTGATAAATTTTGTGATCAATAAATCATTTTTATTGTTTATTTTTCTTCTTTTTTTTTTTTTAAGGAGGGGGAGGGAAAGGGAGGGGAAGAGGGGGCGCAATTTTCTTTTCTTGCCCGAAGCGCAAAATTGGCTCGGTACGGCCCTGATCTTCATTTATACTTATAAGAAATATCTTCATTTATACTTATAAGAAATATCTTTATTTATACTTATAAGAAATATCTTCATTTATACTTATAAGAAATATCTTCATTTATACTTATAAGAAATATCTTCATTTATACCTATAAGAAATATCTTCATTTATACTTATAAGAAGTATCTTCATTTATACTTATATGAAATATCTTCATTTATACTTATAAGAAATATCTTCATTTATACTTATAAGTTTTATTATGCAAAAAATAATAGCTTAGAAAAATAATATTTTATAATAATTACATTAGCTTTATATAATTAACAGATTGTGCAATATCAAAAAAGCAAATACAGAAATTTCATTATAATTAAGAAAGGATTTTGATTACTAAAGTTATTTAAATTTAAAAAAATTAGTTTTTTTTTTCCTCTGTTTTTCTTCGCCTTTTTTTATTTTTTACAAAAAAATTAAATTCTTTGTTATAACTTAAAGCACTGTATCAAAAATATTCATTAGGTGGAACGGTATATATTTTTTAATAAATGGTACTTGGAAACTTAAATCTTTGCTTTTCACAAAGAAAACAAAAACAAAAAACGCTGTTAAAGTAATTGAATTTTTTTCTTTGTAATAAGTAATATTTTTTGTTTGTTAACAACTTCTTAAAAGTAAAAAACTTGTGAAAATTTAAAATTTGTGAAGCAGCAATTTTAAGAAATAATGTGAAAAAAAAAACTTTTTAATTTATTTATACAAATGCCGAGAAAAGAAAAAAAATAATTTATGCTAAATGATAATAAAAAAAGTAATAAAATAATAAAATTAAAAAAAATTGAAACAAAATAGACATTCCACAATATGTACATTTACAAAAATTGTTTTTCTTAATTAGTAAAATATTTTATTGTGGTACTTTAAAAAAGTTAATGTCCTTAAATAATAAATAAAATAATTTATAGATAAAGATAATTTTATGACTTCAAAATCATGAAGAGCTAATGAGCTAAGCCACTTCTTCTTGCTTAAAGCAAGGCCTGTATATATATATATATATATATATATATATATATATATATATATATATATATATATATATATATATATATATATATATATATATATATATATATATATATATATATATATATATATTAGTGATGTGCCATCGGCTAATGGCGATTGTGGCTAATAATAGGTTTAATGTATTTATTTAAGGGTATTATAATAATATTAAGGATTTAAATTACATATTTAACATGCTCCTATTCATCAGAGGTGATTCAACCTACTAGCCTATGCTATTGGTAACCAGCAACCAATTAATCAGCTAAACCATAGGCCGATTAATTGGTCGATGGCATTGGTTGAATAATCAGCATTGGCCGATGCATTGGTATTGACTATTAAGTTAAACTAAATAGGTGCATAGGCACACCTTATATATGCAAGTTGCATACCTAATATTAAGATATTACCTTTATATACTCTAATTAAACTCTATAATTAGCCTTATTTGGCCTTTGCTGATGACACATCACTAATATATATATATATATATATATATATATATATATATATATATATATATATATATATATATATATATATATATATATATATATATATACATATATGAAGCTTTTGACAAAGTTTGGCATGCTGGTCTTCTCCATAAGCTTGCTTCATATGGTGTGTCTCAGAAAGTTTTTGAAATTATCAAGTGGTTTTTTTCTAAACCCTTTATCTAAGACTAACACAATTACTAGTTCTTTATTACTAGTAACTTCTGGGGTACCTCAAGGTCCTGTCTTGTTTCTTATCTACATTAATGATCTTCCTGATAACTTTATATCTAAAATAGCTCTTTCTGCTGATGACTCAACTTTATACTTCTGTCTTGACAAAAAGTTTTCTCTTTTTGATTGGTTAGAACAGACGATTTTAAATCTGATCTCACTTCTGTAAAAGATTAGGACTCACAGTGGCTTGTAAATTTCAACTCAAACAAAACTCAGTTAGTTACTGCAAACAATTATCTTGATATTGTCGACATTCCTAGAATAAGAAATGGCAACCCTCTCACCAGGCTTGGACAGGTCAGAGGGTTCTCACCAGGCTTGGACAGGACAGAGGGTTCTCACCAGACACTTGAACAATTTACAATAAAAAAATGTTAAGTCTTAAATATCTTTTAATTGTTGATCTTTTCTAAAGGTTTTATTTTAACCGAGGGCTTTAAATAAAACCATAAAATTAATTATAATGATTGATTATATAAACGCATGTGTAAATTAATAAAAAATGTTATATATAAGTTGTTTTTATGTAGGCATGTATTTTTTATGATAAATTTAAATGTTTGAAACTATTTTTCCATGTCTTCCTAGAAATTTTTTAAACCATTATTTGTTGAAAGAATTTTTTTTTTGTTGCAACTTTTTTGAAAAAATAATTGTTTATACAATTGAAAAATATCATATATGATATCACTTTTTTATAAATTTAATAAAATTTGTTCATTTATTAAAAAATCATTAGTAGCAATTTGTTATTTAATTTAAAAATATTTTGCGTAACTTTAATAAAACGTTTAAAAAGTTAAGTTTTAACAACATGTATTTCATACCTAATTAAAAGCGTAATAAAAAGTCTTTCCTTCAAGCTTAAATTTTTATTTTTTATTTTAGTGCTTATATAATTTCTTTTTTGTTGGGAATTCTTTTTCTAACTTTTGTCCTAGTTTAAGTTTAGTTTAGGGTTTCTACATTCAGAGCATTTCTGAAATGTTTTAATCATCAAAATGTATAAACAATCGTGGTCAAGTTGTCAAAAAATAAAATCATTTGCGTGGTCAGCAACAGTGCTTGATCGCATGCCATTTCTGTTCGAGTCTGTCTCATTGAGTCCTCTTCATTACATTCTCTTGGATTACCATTTACTATTGACCTTTTATATAAACATTATATATTCTATACTAGCATCTGCTAAGGTTGCATCATTTTATTGTGATCACCATTTTCTTACTGCTGATTCCATTCTCTATCGCTAAAAGCCTTCTTATTTGTTCCTTATGGTATACTTTTGTCGTATTTAGGTTGGTTCTTATGATGCTCTTTCTCTTTTAGTCAAAGTCCAAAAATGCATTATAAAGTAAAAAAATTACAAATAACAATATTATATATTTATAATATAAATGAATAAATGGTTATTTAATTTGCTATATATGATTAATTATCACCATATGAAGCAAAAAATGTATTTGAATGTGCATTAAAGTTTAGCAGAATCTAAGGAAGTTAATCTAATGTACTATTGGTAGAAATATATCAACTTCAATCTCAGATAAAGTTCGATCAAATACAATATTAGAATTGTACCCAGGTCATCATAGGAATTAAATAACATAAAAAATATGGTTGTTTTGGCTTTTTTATGCTTGTTTTCTTTTATAAGTGAAGGTTTATTACAAGAAAAGTGTGTCAAGAGTTTTTTGATTTTTGCTTGTTTTTTATAAAGTGCTGTTAAACACTTGTTTATTTGTTTTTTTAATTTTTGTATAAATTTTTCTTTTATACAAAAACCATTGCGCTTTCCAAAAAACAGAACCTAAATTTTGCAAAATTTCTGGCATATATTTAAACTAATTTATTGTTTATTTGAGTAAAAGAAGAGTTATTTAAAAAATACATTAAGAGCTTATTTATTAAATGATATCTTTTTTAAATAATTATCTTTTGTTCATGTATTAAAAGAAAACATTTTCCTGTAATCACCTGATCCCAGTCCAAGTCTGTAATCTCTTTGTTCTAAAGTGTTTATAATGTAATGTTAAGTAATTAAAAACTCAGTAAACAAATTATTATATTCATAAACTCAGTAAACATGCAACAAATTGTAGTTTAATGAAACTACTTTAGGATATACTTTATTTGTATATATACATATACATATATTTTCTATATATACATATACTATACTGTCTATATTTTCTGGATTTTACTTTTCTTAAATTTATGTGAAACTATAATAATTACAAACTAACTAATAAATTTTCATAGTACCCAACAAGTTTTTTCTTGAAAGTATTCTGTTGCAATTTAAACAGTAGGGTAAGTAACAACATTTTATTTAATAATAAATAAGTTTTACATTATATCTAATAATGTTTGGCTAATACATACCTAAGATCTATTTATTTTCCTGCAAAAAAAATGAACTTACAGGTAATATAGTTTTCGAAATAATGTTACAACTATCTATATTTTTATCTCCTTTATATTTTTTGTCTGGCAAGTATTAAAAAGATTGAAAGAAGATCAAATTAAGTCCATTTACAGTTCACATACTACAGCATAGATGGAATAGATTGCAATATCTTTTTGTAGATATTGTTGTCTTATGTTGCAGTATGTGAACAGTTGAATGCTTCAATTAAAATTAATATATAAATATACTAAAGCATTAGTATGCATTTATAAGAATATCATCAATTGCAATGTACTAACAAGCTTACAATTTTTTGTGATACTTGCTTCATTGCTGTTTTTTGTGATTTGGCAACACTATTTGTTGTTGTTTGTAAAGCCATATGGAATAACTTGAACGTAAACTTCATCTCTTTAATAATCTTCAAATTTAAAATTTAGTACTTTTTATAAATCAATTTAATTTTATAAATTTATTTGAGTCCATTTATTGACAAAACAAAATCTTTAAAAACCAATAAAAAATACTTAAAAACAAAAAAAGATAAATCAACAACAACAGCAACAAAAAAAGCCAAAAAAAATGTCTCCACTTTTTTCTCAAAAATGAGTAATTAGTATATTTTGGTATATTGGTATATTTATTTATTCTAAAAAACGAGTTATTGGTATACTTGGTAAATTGGTATCATTATATAGTGAGAAGGGTACTGGCACAGGGTGTCTGCCAATATTTTAAGCTGGATTTCCCTGATTTTTCCCTGATCCACTACCTGTTTTTCCTAATTTAATTTAAAGTTAGCCAATTATAACTTCAGAAATGATAGACTTAGGTTATTTTGAAGAAAAATGATCTTCAATTGCAAAATGTAAACTTAATACAACCCACACCTAAAGTATCAAGAGAAAACTTTCTGCTGAGCAAAATTTTTATTACGTGTATAATATACATTCTACTTAAGTTAGAGGCATTTTCCTGATTTCTTATTGATTTTTTCCAAATTTAACTTAATTTCCCTAATTATTCCCTGATTTTTATGCAGATATATAAATTCCCTGACTTTTTCCTGTTTTTTCTGATTTCCCTGATCTGGCAGATACACTGTGGCAGTACTACTGCACATATTTTAAATACGTGCAGTAAATATTAGTTACTAAGCCAAAAAGAGTAAATAGTTAAAATAATAGTAATTTTAAAAAGAAAAGTAAAGTAATTCTCAATATCCAACAATAATGTAATGTGGAGATCTGTTATTTTGACTTAATTGGACTAAATTGTATAAAAGCGGAAGGATGAATAAGCGCGAACTGGTTATAAGTGCGAACTGGAATAAGTGCAAAGCAGTTCCAAAAATTGGAACAAGCACAAGTACGAATTGGCATAAGTGCGCCGAATAAAATATTGGCATAAGAGCAAAGATTGGTATAAGTGCAAATTGGCATTTTTGCACTTATGCCAATGTTGGCAAATTTATTCGGCGAATTCGCACTTATGCGCACAGTGGGTCAGAATGGCTAATTTTGAGACAAAATCAATAACTAATTTAATATTAGTGCAACATTCACTATTTTTGGCATGAGTACATATATATGGTTTGAGCTTCTTATAAAGGCGTTATTTTTTATTTAGTTGCTATGGATGCCTAACTTTTGCATAGCAATAACCTACTTTTTGTAGTTGCAGGTATGTTATGCGTACTATATACACTAAATTTGGCATGAGCACCAGTGTAAGTTCTGCGCCTATTATTAGGTTGTTATTTTTTGCTTGGTTGCTATGGTTACCTAATTTTTGCTTAGCAACGAACTACTTTTCGTAGTTGCAGACTTGTTATGTGTGCTATACATACTAAGTTTGCCACGAGCACCAGAGCAAAGTCTGCTCTTCTTATGAAGGTATTATTTTTTATTTGGTTGCTATGGATACTTATTTTGGTGTAGTATTAATCTACTTTAGGTCTTATATTTTAAATTTGGTTAGAGTACAATGCAATGCATTTTAATACCAATGCATTTTATATAATGATGTTAACTATGGTTGATATGAATACCTTATTATGCATACCAACAAGTTTTTTATAGTGATAGTCAATTTTATACAAATTCTTGACTTATTTACTGCAAATTAAAAAAAAAAAAAGGATTGCTCTGGTGCATTAAATAAATGTGGGAAGTTTTTAACTTATCATAATTATAGAATATTAACAATTTTGATTTACAATGTATAAATTTGAATTTTAATAATAATCAATGCAAGAAACCAAAATTTGGCCTGTAAAAATCCATGACAAGTACAACTAAACACGGTTTTTTAACAGTTGCAGAACACCTTCTGACAAACCTTCTTCTCAGTACTAACTATTGTTCTAAGTGAAGAAATGACTGGATAACTAGAAAAAAATTATCGCTTAAATAAATCTTTATTACATTTGATACGGTCACACTTTATGTAAAATATCGACGATACTTTTTACAATCTTTATTCCGGCCTCAATAGTTTGTTTACTTAAGAGCCCAATTGGCAATGTCATGTAACCAACAATACTGGAAGCATGAATTAGCATTTTGTAAATGCTCTTCGGCATATAGTACCATTGATAGCATTCCGCGTAAAACTGAGCCGCCAGCTTAGGCTTATCGACAATCAGTTCCATCTTCTCTTGATAACAAGTTGAATTTTTTTCTTTTGCATTTCAATTTAATGCTTGTCAACTGGTAATCTTGATGACCATTTCTTGACTGGCAATTTGTAAGCAATGTGGATTAAGCATTCGAATGTTCGTATTCATGCATGTTGAATCGAAATCCCATATTGTAACCCATTTTAAGAGTGCAACTTCAGTAACACCTGTAATAAATAAAAAAACTGCATTTTATACTAATCAAATATAAAAAGGTGTATATTTATGTATATATATATATATATATATATATATATATATATATATATATATATATATATATATATATATATACAGTATTGGACAAAACATTTGCAACCAACATCGAGCAATGCTAAAAAGTGTTAATTTTACATAATTTTACATGTCTTAAAAACGAAACGAACTATACTACCACAGCAAACAGTTCAAGAGTTGTTTCATTTTCTTAAGTCTGGTCCGTGTCAACGTCACGGAAGTTTTTTAATAATTAAAGGAAGTATCCAAAAGTTTCCAGAAGTTTCCAGAAGCATGCAGAAGCTTCCAGAAGTTTCCAGAAGAAGCATCTGGAAGCATCCAGTAGCATCCAGAAATATCCAGAAACATTCAGAAGCATCCAGACGCATCCAGAAGCTTCCAGAAGCATCGAAAAGAAGCATCTAGAATCTTCTAAAACAGGTTCTTACTGGTTCATTTTACTATATAAGAGACATGTAAATCGACATGTAATTTAGTAAGTATGTGGAAGTCAATCAGTCAGTATTATCAAGACAGTTTATCGAAGTGAGTTTTATCAAAGTGTTTTATCGAAGAATCAATACAAGAAGTGAAATACAACGAGTGTTTCATTACATCAATACAGTCCACATCCAACCAAGACGTTGTGTTCCACAGAGCATTATTGTATCATCACAAGGTAAATGTAACATGGTAAGCCTTCAGAAGCGTAACTATTTATTTTTATTATTTTTATGACTTCAAGTGCAAAAATGGCTCCCGACAGTCTTGTATTGGAACTAGGAAAGTAAATTATCGGCGATTACGTAAGTGGAATGTCACAAAAAAGTATTTGTGATAAATATCGCGTGAAAAAATGGACCGTATCAAGACTATGTTCCAAATATGGTTCTACGGGGAAGTTGGCAGCAGATAACAAAGGTGGAATACCGCGTTCCACCACTTCTAGAGAGGATTCTATGATCGTCAGATCCGTCAAGAAGGATCCCTGGATATCATCAGTCGAGATACAAAAGCAATTAGAGCTGCCGGTATCGGACCGAACAAACAGACGACGTGCTGTTGAAGCCGGATTGTTTTCTCGACGCCCTGCAAAAAATCCGCTGATTTCACTAAAAAACCAAAGGAAAAGTCTTCTGTTTGCTACATCTCATATTGACTGGAATGTGCAGAAAAGGCGAACTGTCCTGTTCAGTGATGAATCGAAGTTCAACATCATTGAGAGCGATGGCATTTGCCGTGTACGTCGACCTGCCGGAAAACGCCTCGATTTACGTTACTGCCATAAGACCGTGAAGCATGGTGGAGGCAATGTAATGATCTGGGTGTGTTTTTCTGCTAACGGTCTACGCCCAATACATTGAAACGACGGAATAATTGACCGTTTCATGTATTAAAATATCCTGAAAGATGTTATGTTACCTCATGCTGAATGGAATATGCCAGTAAAATGGGTTTTTCAGCAAGACAACGATCTGAAATACACTGCAAAAGTAGTCAAGCAGTAGTTTTAAGACAACCACCTATCGGTGATGGATTGGCCGCCTCAATCTCCGACTCTCAACCCTATCGAGAACCGATGTGAGATCGTCAACCGCAGAATTAATCGTGAAGGTGTTCGTAATAAGGATCAACAGTTTGAACAAATCCAAAAGGCCTGGGCAGCGATTCCACAAAGTTTCATTGATCACCTGATCCAATCTATGCCCCGAAGATGCAAGGCTGTGATCGACAACAAAGGATTCGTCACGATATATTGATAGCGAAATACAGCTTGGCCAACATTTTGTAGAGTTGCACTTGTTTTGTCCAGAAGGAAATCAACTTTTTTTTATACTTTTAATTAATTTATTAATTTTCGTGCACAAATAATGAACTTTGTGATGAATAAAACTTGAAGAACTTTGTCTCTAAACAGTTACACAGTTATTTCTCTAAATTGAAAAAATGCAGCACTTTTATATAAAGAAACTAAATTAGCATTATTTGGTTGCACTCGTTTTGTCCGATACTGTATATACATATATATATATATATATATATATATATATATATATATATATATATATATATATATATATATATATATATATATATATATTTTTTGGTCTTTGAGATAGCTAACTTCCAGACATGGAGCAAACTCCAAGCATTTATATGTGTATAATTATGTCAAATAGGAATGCTTTGCAAAAAATTACGATGATTGGAGCCTGGGAACAAAAAAGCCCAAAATTTTTTGCCTAGCCTGCCCCAAACGTGAGAGCAACAAGTTGATGAAATATTTTTTGTACTATTTTTAACTAAACTTATATTTATCAATAAATTTTAAGTTTCATAGTATTATCTCTTAGCGTTCAGAAATTATGAACATATAAAACTTGCAACCCCCTTAAATGAGGAGGGTTTAAACTTTCTATGGTCATAATTTTTGAATGGTAAACTATTTTACTATAAAACTTTAAATTTATCGATGAATATAAGTCTAGTTGAAAAAAGTGGAAAAAATATTTCATCAAGTTGTTGCTCCCAGGTTTGAGGCAGACTAGGCAAAAAAATTGTGGCTTTTTTGTTCCCAAGCTCCAATTATCGCAATTTTTTGCAAAGCATTTTTATTTGACATAAGTATAAACATATAAATGTTTGGAGTTTGATCCATGTCTGGAACTTAGCTATCTCAAAGTCCAAAAAATGCTTGCGCCGGCCCTGTATATATATATATATATATATATATATATATATATATATATATATATATATATATATATATATATATATATATATATAAATATATATATATATTTATCTATAAATATTAATACAGATTCGATATTACATGAAAAACAGGTCATTATCAAACGCTTTATTAATGATAAAAATATTTTATCATTTAAGGAACAATTATCCTTAATAAACTGGAATTCAGTAAGTAATTTGTCAGAGGCAAATAATATGTATAATGCATTTTTTAAAGTTTTTTATGAAGTTTATGATGTAAACTTCCCAAAATGTAAAATTAATAAAACAAAAAAAAGTTTAAAATCACCTAAATTATCAGTTCTCCCAGTTTTTGCAAAAATTCTAGAAAGGATATTATATAATAAAATTTTTAACCACTTATCAGAAAACAAAACATTATATAATAACCTATATGGATTTAAAAAAGAATAATTCTGCAGAACATGCAATACTTCAACTAACAAGAAATATTGGTGATTCATTTGAAACATCGCAATACACATTAGGCTTAAGCTTTCGATACTATAGATCATGAAATTCTTTATAACAAACTAGAACATTATAGAATCACTCGAAATACTTTATTATTACTAAAGAACTATTTAACTAATCGTAAACAGTTTATTCAAATAGACTCATCATTATCATCAAATTTATTAAATATAACTTGTGGAGTGCCACAAGGCTCAATACTAGGCCCATTGCTGTTCCTGATATACATCAATGATCTCTACAAAGCCTCAAACTTAATGACAATTATGTTTGCGGATGACACTAATCTTTTTTTAACCAGCAATGATCTAACAACATTATTTAGAAATATGAACACTGAGCTTATTAAAATCTCTGACTGGTTCAAATCAAACAAATTATCAATTAATATAGAAAAAACTAAATGGATGCTTTTTTACCTAAATTCAAAAAAAAAATTAATTCCAAGTATTACGCCACTTATTTTTGTTGACAATATTGAAATAAAGCGAACAAAAATTACAAAATTTTTAGGCATTTATATTGATGAAAACCTTAAATGGAAACACCACGTTAACAACCTAAATAACAAAATTGCTAGAACTATAGGAATATTATATAAATCAAGAAGTTTCTTAAATAAACATACTTTAACTCAATTATATTATTCCTTTATTCACTGCCATATTAACTACGTTAACATTGCTTGGGGTAGTGTGAACAAAAGTATACTAGAACCTCTTCATCGTCAACAGAAACACATTGCACGTCTTATAAACTTTAAAGACCGTTTTACTCATGCCAGGCCTCTCTTACTTGAAATGACTATTTTAAATATATATCAGTTAAACGTTTATAATATTTTATGTTTTATGTATAAATGTAAAACCAACGATTCCCCTTCTTCCTTTCATAACCTATACTCAATAAAAGAAAAAAAAAACACAATCTACGAAATGATAATTCTATTCGACTACAATTTTCGCATACAAATTTTGGTAAATCTTGTGTTGTTTCTTTCCGAGGAGCCTTTCTTTGGAATAAAATAGTTTTGAAACATTTTGACTTTTCTCATGAATGGACTTATACCTCTTAAAAAAGGAAACTTAAGAAAGTCATTTTGTCTATTGATAATATACTTTTATACTTTTAATAGGAAATTTATTTGAAAATTTCTATTTTTTATTTAAATTATGTTTTTCTTCTAATATTGTTAAACACACTTTCTTTTTATTTATTTTAAAATATGTAACACGTAAATTTGTAACGAATTTGCAGCGGTTCTCGACGACAAGACCTTAAGGTCTTGTCGTCGAGAACCGCTATACATATATATATATATATATATATATATATATATATATATATATATATATTGCCGTCGAGAATATATATACATATATATATATATATATATATATATATATATATATATATATATATATATATATATATATATATATATATATATATATATATATATATACATATATATATATATATACATATATATATATATATATATATATATATATATATATATATATATATATTGCCGTCGAGAATATATATACATATATATATATATATATATATATATGTATATATATATATATATATATATATACATATATATATATATATACATATATATATATATATATACATATATATATATATATATATATATATATATATATATATATATATATATATATATATATATATATATATATATATATATATATATATATATATATATATATATATATATATATATATATATATATATATATATGATGGGCTTGTGATGATCGCGCCGCGCCCGTAAAACACGCCCGTTAACGGTATTTTTAAACCTTCTAGGCGCGATAAATAACGCTCGCTCAGCTTATAACGCTCGTTCAAAAGTTTGGGAAGGAAATAAAATTAACTTTTATATGGTTTTTTTACAAAATATTTTTAATTAAATTTTTTAGGTAATGATGAAACTTGTTGATTTAACAGTAAAATTCCGTCTTCCTTATACTTTTATCCTTAGACGAAGGACTTAAATAAAATGTAAGTGTCGAATTTAGATTATTGTAAAAACCAGATCAGTCAGTAATAAGAACCAAACGTTGTCTCCTATACTGATTGGTCTGGATTTGCGGCTAAAGGTATCGTGGTTAATGCCACATTTTTTGTTGTTGTTGTAACAATTTTGTTTAGATGGGTTATGTTTTATTTTTTATTATCTTAGAAAATCCATGCTTGTATCTTACTATAAAATAAATATATCAACCAAAGTTCAGTCTTATTTTTAAAGAACGCTTCCTCTTCTTTAATAAGCTCGTCACTCGCTTTCTGCACGTTTCTGTTTTGTTGATTTGTCAGTTTTTTTACGTTTTGCACTAACTTAATGAACGAACGGTTTAAAGTTTGAAAAGTTTAATTTTTAGTAAGTTATTGTAAAGAAGAAGGGGTTTTGTCGTAAATAGTTTTGGTTCCTTTGCTTTCCTGAAGTCTATTTATTTTTTTCACAATAAATCTTCTGAATTTACAAAAATATAACGAAAGATTCAAAAAGAATTTATTAAAAACTTGACTTTTTGTTGCTTTTATTTAATTTTTCAGTTTTAAGTATGTTTTTGTATAGATGAAGGGGTGTTGACGTAAAAAGCTAAAGAACCTTTGATTACCTTAAGTATAATTTAAATTATTTTTGAATAAATATACAGAATCTGCAAAAATATAACGAAAGATTCCAATTATATTCAGTGAAAACCTGTTTTTTTATGCTTTTGTTTTATTTAATCTTTTTAAATATGTTTTTGAACAGAAATAGGGATTTTGTCGTAAAAATAATAGGTTCCTTTACTTCCCTCAAGTTTTTTT
Organism: Hydra vulgaris; assembly: GCF_038396675.1. Taxonomy (NCBI): domain Eukaryota; kingdom Metazoa; phylum Cnidaria; class Hydrozoa; order Anthoathecata; family Hydridae; genus Hydra; species Hydra vulgaris. The sequence goes on along the minus strand of NC_088928.1, from coordinate 28,452,921 downwards.
AGCTTTTTTTAAAATACATCCATGGAGTCTACAAATTTATAAGAAAAGATTTCGAAAGAATTCAGTGAAGACTTGTTTTTTTGTTGCTTTTATTTTAATTTTAGGAAAGTTTTGTGCGGAAAAAGAGGATGTGTCATAAATTTTAGATTCTTTAGCTTCTCTCAAATTTATTTTAAGATTTTTCAAAATAAACCTACTGAATATACCGAAATATAAAAAAATTATTTAAAAGAAATTGTTTTTTTTACTTATATCTTCATTTTTATTTTTATTAAAATAATGGTACGAATAAAGGGGTTTTGTCGTAAATAACATCAATTCTTTTGCTTGCCTCTAAAAATTTTTATAAACATGTTTTTAAAATAAAGCCACAGAACTTATAATAAAAATAATTTTATGCCTTCATATAGGATTACTATAACATTACCCAGCAAACAATGATACAGGTACTGTTTTTGCCGTTAAATGGGACTTATTTGGGATGCCCTTCAGGATCCTGCCTAATTTTTTAGAGTGGTTTTTATCTGGTGTTTAAATGGGTTATTCTGCTGTGTTTTCTGTATGGGTCACAATGAAATACCATACTCAACTAGAGTCGATAAGAGAAACTCTCAAGAAAACCGCCGGATTTTAGCTGCGGATCACATCCTGAACCATAAGGTTTAACCGTTACGAGAACCAATAAAAATATTGCAAAACTACTTTTATATTGTTCAACATATAATAGATCAATTATATAATTTCATTTGCTTATTTCAAATAAAATAACCTTACATTTTTATTGGAAAACACACAAAAAAATTTTTTAATCGTGTATCTTTTGTCTTTCAAAGATTTAAAAGCTTTTAATTTGCGAGACAATCTCTTTTTTGTCTCGCAAATTGAAAAGTTTTTAAATTTTAGTTAAAACTAGTTCTTTAAACGCCTCTTCATTGTTCTAGTATTTTGCTTCAATATGAGTTGTAAAAAATATTAAATTAAAATGTTAGTATTGAATTAGTATTATTAGAATTAGTACACAACACATTATGTTTATATTTTTGATTATATTATAAAACTTATATTAGTTTTGGTCAACATTCGTCAGATAAAAAATGCATTTTCTCAAAATATTCTAACTGTATTTAATAATCTTCACCAACCATTATATTGTTAACCCTTTGAAAGGATTACATATATACTGACATGTGTAACTGACTATTTATCATTACTATTACACTTAAATTTACTAACTCATTATTTAATATTTAATTTAATTATTTAATGGTAATAATATTAATTTAAAATGTTACAACTAGTATTTAATAAAACAGCAGACATATTTGATTGTTGATGTTTTGAAATAAAAAAATAAACTCCGAAGCTAAACATTAAACCTTTGGTTATATTTTTTAGGTTCGGTAGCTTTATTCGAAAAATTTAAAATTAAGGTATGGTAAACAGTGAACCAATGTTTTTCACGATAAAACCCCTTCTTCTGTACAAAAACTTATTCAAAAATAATTTAAAAGAAAAATCTAACAAAAAAACAGGTTTTTACTAAATTTGTTTCAGATCTTTTGTTACGTATATGTTATTACTATGGTATTATTCGTTAAAAAATTAAAATAAACTTAAGGAGAGCAAAGGAACCAAAGTTATTTACGACAAAATCTCTTTTTCTGTACAAAAACTTACCTAAAGTTAAAAAAAAAGATAAAAAAAAATAATAAACTGGCTGTCACCGGTTTTTGAACTTTTTGTTTTATTATTGTACATTCTATAAATTCGAAAAAAGCTTTAAATAAACTAAAGGTGAGTAAAGAAAAGAAAACCCCTTTTTCTGTATAAAAACTTACTGAAATTTAAAAAATAATTTCTTTTGAAATCGTTCGTTAAATATTTGTAGGTTCCGTGGAATTATTTAAAAGAACGTTAAATTAAACCTGAAGAAAGGAAAAGAACCTAAGTTTTTTAGAACAAAACCACCTTTTCTGCACAAAGACTTAAAATTAGAAAAAAAGATTAAAGCAATAAAAAAACGGGTTTTCTCTGATATCTTTTAAAATCTTTTGTTATTTTTTTGTAGATACTGTGGCTTTATTTAAAAAAATGTTAAAAAAAACTTCAAGAAACCAAGAGAATTAAAGTTTGTTACGACAAAACCTCTTTTTCTGTACAAAAACATACTAAAAATTAAAAAATAAAATAAAAGCAACAAAAAAACAGGTTTCCACTGACGTCTTTTAGAATCTTTCATTATAGTTTTTTAAAGTCTTAGGGTTTAATTGAAAAAAATGTAAAAATATATTTGAGGGAAGCAAAGAAATCAAAAATACTTAAAGGAAGCTAAAGAATCTAAAATTTATGAAACAACCTCATTTTCAGCACAAAAACATCTTAAAATTAAAATTAACATAAATGCAACAAAAAAACAGGTTTTCACTATTTACTTTTAAAATCATTCGTCATATTTTTGTAGGTTCGGTGGATTTATTTAAAAAACGTTCAAATAAATTTAAGGGAAGGAAAGGATACTAAGTTTTTTACGACAAAACCCCTTTTTTTGCAAAAAGACATTTAAATTAGAAAATAAGATAAAAGCAACAAATAAACAGATTTTCACTGATATCTTTTAAAATCTTTGTTATATTTTTGTAGATTTTGTAAATTTATTTAGAATATGTTGAAAGAAACTTCAAGAAGGCAAGGGAACCAAATTTATTTACGACAAAGCCCTTTTAACTGTACAAAAACTTACTGAAATTTCAAACACAAAACACAAAAGTAAAAAAAAAACAGGTTTTTAATGATTTTTTGGAATCTTCTGAAATACTTTAGCAAACTCTGTAAAATTATTTAGAAAAATAAAATAATAAACTTAAAGATAGCATAGGAACCAAAGTTAATACGACAAAACCCTATTTCTTTACTGAACCTTACCTAAAGCACAAAAATAAGATAAAGGAAACAAATAAACGTTTTTCACTGATATCTTTTTGAACCTATTGTTATATTTTTGTAGATTATATGGGTTTATTGGAAAAGAGTTTAAAATAAACTTATTGTAAGCAAAGGAACCTAAGTTTTTCATTAAAAAACCACTCTTTCTGTTTGAAAACATAATTAAAATTATAAAATAATATAAATGCAACATAAAACAGGTTTTCAGTAATTTCTTTTAGAATCTTCTTTTATATTTTAGTAGATTATATTGGTTTATTGGAAGAGAGTTTATAATAAACTTATCGTTTATTATAAACTCTTTTCCAATAAACCTAATTTTATTAAGTTTTTCATTAATGAACCACCTTTTCTGTACGAAAACATACTTAAATATAAAAATTTAAATAAAAGCAACAAAAAATCTGGTTTTCATTAATTTTTTATGACTCTTTTGTTATATTTTTGTACAGTTTGTGGGTTTATTTTAAAAAAATGAAAAAATAAAGTTTAGGAAAGTAATAGAATTGATGTTTTATTTGACAAATGCCCTTTTTTTTGATATGTATAACAAAAAACAAATTCTTTTGAAATATTTTTTATATTTTTGTGAAAACCTGTTTTTTTGTTGCTTTTATCTTCATTTCTAATTTTATACGCGTTTTTAAACAGAAGAAGGGGTTTTTTAATAAAATAGTTAGGTTTCATTGCTGACCTTAAGTTTATTTTAAATTTTTTAAAAATAAACTCATAGAATGTATAAAAATAAAACAAAAATAAGTTTTAGGCAAGCAAAGGAATTGTTGTTTTTTACGACAAAACCCCTCTTTTCGTACTATTTCTTTATTAAATATAAAAAAGAAGATATAAGCAACAACACAAAAAAAAAATTATTTTAAAATGTTTTTTATATTTTTGTAAATTCAGTAGGTTTATTCTAAAAAATGGTATAATAAACTTAAGGGAAACTAAAAAATCTAAAAGTTATGACACAAGCTCATTTTCCGCTAGAAAACTTCCTAAAGTTAAAACTAACATAAATGCAAAAAAAACAACAGATTTTCAATGATTTCTTATAAAATCTTTAGTTATATTTTCGTACATTCCGTGAGTTTATTAAAAAAAAACTTAAATAAAAATTAAGGGAAGCAAAAGAACTTAATACTTTTACAACAAAATCCTTATTTCTGTACAGAAACATATTTAAACTTATTAAATAAGATAAAAGCATAAAAAAACAGGTTTTAACTGTTTTTATTTAGATACTTTTGTTATATTTTTTTTATATTTTTTATATTTCGTTAATATTTCGTTATATTTTTGCCGATTTTTCGGGTTTATTCGATAATGATTTAAAATAAACTTGTGGTAAGCAAAGGATCCTTAGTTTTTTATGTCAAAACCCTTTTTCCTTTTTCCTTTTTCCATGCAAAAAACTTAAAACTAAAAACAAAAATAAAAGCAACAAAAAAAAGTTTTCAGTAAAAAAAATATTTTTAGCCTTTCAGAAAATATTTTTGTATTTTTGTAGGTTGAGTAGTTTTATCGAAGAAATAATAAAATAAACCTTAGGAAGGCGAAGAAACCAAATTTATTTACGACCAATTTTCTTTTTCCGTACAAAAACTTATTTAAATTTAAAAAACAAAAAAAACAACAGGTTTTTAATGACTTTTTTGGAATATTCTGTAATATTTATGTCAACTATGTGAAATTATTTAGAAAAATAAAATAATAAACTTAAATATAGTATAGAAACCATAGTCATTTACGATAAAACCATTTTTTCTGTACTAAGCCTTACCAAAAATACAAACTTAGGAAAAAAAACAACAAATAAACAAGTTTTTACTGATTTCTTTTTGAATCTTTTATTATATATCTGTAGATTATTTGGATTTATTGAGAAACAGTTTAAATTAAAGTTACGGTAAGCAAAGGAACCTAATTTTTTCAGAGGAAAACCACTTTTTCTGTACAAAAACTTAAAATTAAAAATTAGATAAAAGCAATAAAGAAACAGATTTTTATTCTTTTTGAATCTTTTCTTATATTGTTGTAGAAAATATGGGTTTATCGGAAAACAGTGTAAAATAAACTTACAGTAAGCAAAGGAACTTAAGTTTTTCATTTGAAAACCACTTTATCTGCACAAAAACATACTTAAAATTAAAAAACAAGACAAAAGCAACAAAAAAAAACGCATTTTCACTGATTTACTTTTAAATCTTTTTTCCATGCTTTATATAAGGTTACTTTCTATATATATATATATATATATATATATATATATATATATATATATATATATATATATATATATATATATATATATATATATATATATATATGTTTGTGTGCCACAAAATTTGAAATCAATTTTTGAAAGCTTTTTTCTCAACCAATTTCGCTCAAATTTTGCACACTGAATCATTTCGATGACAATATAAGGAAATGGAAAAATTTGACCAAAAAAAGTTAATTAAGTTAACAAAAATTTAATTTGTATTTCCCCATACATTTTATTTATTTGATATGAATTGCGTATTACGTCACAAAAATCATTGATTTGCAAATTATTTGCAGTTTCGAAGACATTAAAGCGCAGCGAAGTTAAAAAACAAAAAATTTAAAACGCGCTACTTTTTCTTCCATGCTTTAAATAAGGTTACTTTCTATATATATGTATAATATATATAAAGCATGGATTTGAAAAAAGAATTTTTTTTTGATTTACTAGTTTTATATTTTTTTAGATTCTGTGGGTTTATTTGAAAAAATGTTAAAACAAATTTGAAGGACGCAAAGGAATTTTTTTTTTCTTGCGATAAAACCCCTTTTTCTGTACAAAAACTTGCTTAAAGTTAAAAAAAAGATAAAAGCAATAAAAAACAAGTTTATTATGATTTCATTAGGATTTTTTTGTTATCGTTTTGTAAACTCTGTTTATTAATTCGAAGCAATAAAAAATTCAAAATGAGGAATGCAAAAGAATCTACGTTTTTTTACGACAAGTCCTATTTTTCATAAAAATAATTTACTTTAAATTGAAAAACAAGATAAAAGTATCAAAAAAACAGGATACCACTGATTTGTTTTGGAATCTTTGATTATGTTTTTGTAAATTCTGTGGGTTTATTTGAAAAATAAATATAAGGCAAGCGGAGGAATCGATGTTTTTAACGACAAAACCCTTTTTTCGTACGATTACTTTATTAAATATAAAAAAGAAGACATAAGCAATAAAAAACAATATCTTTCAAAGTGTTTTTTATATTTTTGTGGATAATGTTGGTTAATTCTAAAAAATGTTACAATAAACTTGAGGGAAGCTAAAGAATTTGAAGGTTATGACATAACCTTTTTTTCCGCACGAAAAATTCCTTAAATAAAAAATCAACATAAAAGCACTAAAAAAACATGTTTTCACTAATTTTTTTAAAAATCTTTTGTTAGATTTTTATAGATTCCGTGTATTTATTTAAAAAAAAAGTTAAATATAAATTAAGGGAAGCAAAGGAACCTAATATTTTAATAACATAACCCGTATTTCTTGTTCAAAAACATATTTAAACTTATTAAATAAGATTATAGAATAAAAAAACAGGCCTTCACTGATTTATTAGGAATCTTTCGTTATATTTTTACAGTTTCTGTGAGTTTTTTTGATAATGGTTTGAAATAACTTTGTGGTAAGTAAATGATCTTTCGTTTTTTTATGCTAAAACCCCTACTTCCATACAAAAACATTCTTAAGACTGAAAAAAAAAAAAATAAAAGCAATAAAAAAAATTGGTTTTCAGTAAAGTCTTTTGAAATCTTTTTTTATATTTTTGTAAATTCAGTGGTTTTATCGGAAGAATAATAAAATAAACTTTAGGAAGGCAAAGGAACCATATTTCTTTAAGACAAATCGTCTTTCTCCGTACAATAACTTAAATTAATTGTTAAATTATAAAACAAAAGTATAGGTTTTCGATAATTTCTTTTGAAATATTTTGTAATACTTTTTTAAATTCTGTGAAATTATTTAGAAAAATAACAAAAAACGGTTTCTATGCCTTCGTAAAAAGTTTTACCAAGGCATAGAAACCAAAGTAATTTTTGACACAACCCCTTTTTCTGTACTAAAGCTTACATAAAATTGAAAAATGGGTTAAAGGAAACAAACTAACAGGTTTTCACTGATTTTTTTTCGAATCTTTTGTTATATTTTTGTAGATTTATTTTGTAGATTAAGGATTTATTTAAAAATAGTTTAAAAAAAATTACGGAGTTAAATAATAAGAAAAAACTAACAAAGAAACAGATTTCTCTTTTTTTTTTAATGAAACTTTTGTTACATTTTTGTAAACTCTGTGGAAATATTCGTTAAAAAATTAAAATAAACTTGAGGAAGGCAAAGGAACTAAAGTTATTTAGGAAAAAATATCTTTTTTCGTACTAAAACTTAACTAAAATTAAAAAATAGGATAAATATATTAAATAAACAGTTTTTCACTGATTCCTTATAGAATCTTCTGTTATATTATTTTCTAAATTTTATGGGTTTTGTCGAAAATAGTTTAAAAAACTTACAAAGTGAGCAAAGGTTCAAACCATAACACTGTTATGATTTTCTCAGGTTTTTTTTACAATAAAACCCTGAGATAATCATAACAGTGTTATGGTTTGAGCCAAAAACGAAATGTCAACGTTCATAACAGTCAATTTGCGGAGACATAGAAACTGATTAGATATTGTTGACATAAAGAATTATTATTAACTTGGTTGTTTGTAAAATATTATATTCTAGGATCTAACTAATAAATAAACTAAAAATATTTAATATAAAATCAGTGCAGCCAAATGAACAAGCTATTCAAAAATATGGGTCTTTTTAATATATAAACCTCATAACTTTATTAAACAAATTCTTAATAACCCATTTTCGCAAAAGTTTATTGCAAAATGATTTTAGTAGGTCAGAATTTTTTTGAGCCATGTTCCAAACCAATTAAAATTTGAAAAACTTGTGAGGTTGGATTAAAAAAGAATGCCGCCGCTTTGGGTCCTACCCAATAAAGAGTTAAAATACGAAAAAGTTTTTAAATCAAAAATGCCAAGTTCTTCAAAGTAACAGGTCCTCACTAATTTTTTTTAGAATATTTAGTTATATTGTAGATTATGCCTTTTTCTTCATAAAATGTAAAACTAAACCTAAGGAAAACAAAGAAACATATATTTTTTACGTCAAAATGCCTTTTCCGTAAAGAAATTACTTAAAATAGTCACTTCAACATCAAAGTGCGTAGTATCGATAATTATCTATTATAATCGATAAATCTTGGCTAAAGAAAGAAAGATCTGAGGTTTTATGCCGACAAAATATTTAGACCCAGTGGACACACGACGTAATTTCAACGTTGATTTACGGTTGATTTTTAGTCGCGACGTCAGATAACCAAAAATCAACATTTTATCAACCTTAAAAATTCGTTGAAATCGATCAACTTAACGCGACGTTGAATCAATGTTAATTCAACGTCTATATTATGAGTTTCACCGTTCGTTTTGCATTTTGAGAACTCAAATATGCATGCGTGACTTTACGAGTCATTGATTAGGCTATCTATTGCTATTTCATAAGATTTTGAGTTTGTCAATTTAACGATACCACATTGCTTAATTTGCGATGCATTAGTGATAAATATTAAATAGATCTTTTTTTTATTTCATCAGTGTGTATTGCATAAAGAATTTGCTTGAATTTGTTAAGAGTTTGTTTGAGTAAGTAGTTTTTTAGATATTGATTAAATTGTTTTACTATGTATGTTAGTATATTTGACTAAACTAATTTTATATTATATAAATATAAAATATATATTATCAATGTTATATATATATATATATATATATATATATATATATATATATATATATATATATATATATATATATATATATATATATATATATTTGTAAATATAAAAATAATAATAATAATAACAATAATAAAAATACTATAATATAGTATTATGATTATTACAGTCTATATGATATATTATTAACATATCATTTATATGTTAATAATATATCATAGTCTATATGATATATTATTACCATTTTATGTATATATCATATGTTTTATATATATGTTGTCAGAAAGCCCATATTTTGTTGACAAAAAGTAAAAATTAAAATGCAAGACCGGAATTTTTTTTTTTATTAATTGATCGACTGCCTGCCCCAACCAAAACCTCAGTCGATGTAGCAACACTCCCTTGCGGGTCAGGCTAAAAGATAGTAGATGTAGCAGCACTCCGTTGCGAGTCAGGTTATTTGTCAGTCGATATAGCAGCACTCCCTTGCGAGTCATGCTATTTGTCAGTCGATGTAGCAGCACTCCCTAGCGAGTCAGGCTATAATATAGTCGATGTAGCAACACTCCGCGCATGATTTACAGTAAAAAATATAAAAATAAAAACATTTTATTAAAAAAATTAGGTATTGTGGTTTATTCTCCTCCGGCTAGTTGCCATACAGAGACCACCATACCAAGGCACGCAAAGACATGTTCAGCCCCCCAAGAAGGAGCGTCATAACCGCTTTACGGCCGAGAGTAAAGTGAGTTTTTGAAGAACGAAGTTATTTTAGAGCAAAAGGTGGAAGTAATCGTGTTAGAAAGATAGCATAGAGAAAGCGGACAAGATTGCACATGATGTTAGATTGTGCAAATTTAATTCAACTATTTCATAAGAAACAGGAATTATTTGGGACCTTAAAAAAATTAAAAATAAAAACATTTTATTAAAAAAACTTAAAATAAAAACATTGCTTATATTGTTAAAAACATTCGGAATGTTTCTAAAAACGTTCTGGTCAATTAAATTTGCGTTTTTGTGGTTTTTTAAAAAAACGATCAGTTTGTTATTAAATTAATGGTTTTAACTTTCTGACAACTCGCAAATGTTGGACTAAAGTCAAAAGAAATTAATAGTGACGTATGTGTTGGCGAAAGAATCACTTTTTTCCTTCCGCTCTTCCCAAATATAAAAAAAATATAAAAATAATAATAAAAATACTATAATATAGTGTTATGATTATTATAGTCTATATGATATTTTATTAACATATCATATATTTTATGTATATATCATATGTTATATATAATAATATCATATATATATATATATATATATAAATATATCATATATTATATGTAAATATAAATATATAAATAAATATACATATATAATATATACCGTGAAAATGAACATCGATGCCAAGTTTAGTAAAGGGTGAAGAATCACGCACTATATAACTAAACAGTGTGTTTGATGTTATTTTAATTTAGATATTATATTCTAAAAACTTCCTCTTGTCTCTATATATATATATATATATATATATATATATATATATATATATATATATCTATATATATATATACATACTATAAAAGTGCCTTCTGTTGTTTAGGGAAATGGCTACCCGGTTAAAGCGATGGAGTCGGAATAATGTTTTGGTTAATGAGCTTCTTAGTAGTGACATTGGTATTGATTGCTCAGCTTCATTAAATGAAGATGTCTGTAGCAGCAGCAATTGTGAGGCTACTACAATAGTAGATTCTGAATATAATTAAGACTCTTTCTTACAGGATGAAATTTAAAACTAAAAATAAAAGCAACTCAGATGAAAGCAAACTAGGAGGGAAAATAAGGGGGGAGGAGAAGGGGGGGGGGGGGGAATATTCCAGACTTTTTCCGCAAACAATTTTTCGGATTTTTCAAATTTGACCTGGATGATCTATTATATATATGTATAATTTTTATTGAAATTGACCTATTTCTACAAAAAAAAAGTCATTGAATTTTTGAAATTTTAAAACCATTCGGAATTCCGCGGTATACGCGGTGCCATTGGGCTACCTAACCTGATATTGTATCAAAGTTTAATGTATTTATAAAAATAATACATTTTTGTTGTAGGTTGATGACCAATGGTTTACAATCAAAGTTCAACATGGCTGGCGGCAAGGGTAAAGAGAAATTTGAAGGCACAAACATTTGTAAGGTTGTTGTTGGTAAGTCATGAGTAATGTTATCTGTTATTGAAAAACACAATTTGATGATTTGGTGCTACTTTAATTTCAAGTTCTTGCTGTACTTGTTGCAAATTACTCAGGCAATACCTTTTTTTATAGAGAGCGTCATGCTTAGTAAAGCGACTGCTACAGTTGCTGAAGTCAGAACAGATATCATGAGTTTGTTGAAATATGCACCCGACAGATCTAATGGTGGCGGTCGGTGCGTAAATGACGATTCGAATATGTTAATATAAAATGTATACATAAAATGTTAACATTCTATCTATTTCTTATATAAACTCCTTAAAATAATTTTTTGAACATGAAATACACTACTTTTAGCGCAAAATATTGCTTTTTTATTGTCTTATTTTATCGCAATCCAAGTCGAGACAATTTAGCATGTTAACGATGACAATTTAACATGGCTGCAGCCTATTGGATATAAGTTATATCCAATAGGCTGTATAATTTTTATTAAATGACCAATTTTTAACGTTGAAATTAGGTTGTTTAAACGTTGTTTTAACGTCTTATCGACAATTTATCAACCATATATGGTTGATATATTGTCGATAAGACGTTAAAACAACGTAATTCAACGTTGAACTTTAAATTTTGATTTTATCAAAGTTGAAATATTGATGATATGTAGTCGATAAGACGTTATAACAACGTTGAAACAACGTTTTCATCGACGTTGTTTCAACATCGTGGTTTTCAACGTCGGATTTTGTTTCCAATTCCACCAAATTTCAACGTTGTTTCAACATTGCATTTCGTTGGTTTGCGACGTTGTTACAACGTTATTTCAACGTCATTGTGCCCACTGGGGAGGTGTATGTTCTTCCATAGTTCAACCGATGACTTAAAATACAATTACTTTTTATTTGTTTATTTAAAAACGTAGAACCACACCTTAACAACAGTACCAAAAATTATTTTTTAAGATTTTTATTTTTAGAGATAATTCGATTTAGAAAAGTCACTTTATAAATTTTTTGAAAGTAATTAGTGTTTTCTTGATAACAAAATCAATTATAGCATTATATTACCTTAATAGTGTGCATATTTTTGAATAGTAAGCGTTGATCACACAATTATGCTTCCATTAAACGAAAGTTTTTAAAAATGCACTGTCACAGATTTATTATGTCAAAGGTGGGTTGTTTCCTATTTATTAAAATTCCACTTACTATAGTTTTTATTGGTATTGTATTCTTAGTTTTGAATAATAACGGTCTTGTTTATTGTTACTTTTGTAAAAGTAACAATAAAAAAGACGTCATTATGCCATTTACTGTACAAAAAATTACTTAAAATTGAAACATAAGAAAGAATCTGCAAAACAAAAAAGTTTTTCTCTAATTTTTTGGATTTTTTTGTTATACTTTTGTACAATTGGTTGGTTTATTTAAAAATACGTTAAACTATATCGTATGGACCCAGCAAGCACATTACGTTATTTCAACTTTCCGAGTTGGTTGATATATGGTTGAAAATTTTCAACTTTATTTCAACTTAAGTTCAACGCTAAAAAAAATAATGTTGAAAATTTTAACGTTAATTCAATGTTTATTTTTAACTAAAAGTAAATGATGGAAATAAATTGAATTAATGTTGAAATTAACGACGTTTTTTTTAATGTTAAACTTACGTTAAAATAATTTTGAAATTTAGATAGTTAAAATTAAACGTTGAAAATTTCAACGTTATTTCAATATTTATTTTCAATTTCCTTTGAACTTTAAAGGTTGCCGATAGACCGCGGGCTATATAAAGATGCTTTAAAGTTAATTCGTGGTGGAGTCGTGAGATCTAAAAAACTCCAATATAAATGAGCGCTTTAGGTTGTGAAAGTTCTAAAATTAAAATTTCTCAATGCAAAGACTTGAGAAATCTTGATTTATCGAGCTTCGAAAAATCATCAAATCGATCTATCGATTTTTTTCGATTATTAGTGTTTATTAAGTAAAAGCACAAAAAATAAAAAAAAAGACAAAAAAAAATTTCTTTTTTAGTATTATTCAAAGGTATCGTACTAACGATTAATCAACTTGTAATTAAAGTAACGTGTATCGTACTATCGTGTAAAAAATATTGACTTTAGACAGAACAATAGTATTTTATAATCTGATTCTCTACAAAAAAACGTTTTCACTTATTTATAATCGCAATATTTAAAAATATTTGCTAACAGAATTTGATTTATTGTAACACAAGTCTTATAATATTCTGCTTTGTATTTGTCATAATCACCAACACTATCATCGTAAATATCAGCGTCAGCAGCAGAATCAGTGTTCTCCTACTTAGTTCAGCCACATTAATCTAAATACTTTAAAGGTGATTTATATAAGAACAGCGTTTAGTTTCATAACCTGCAGTAAAGTTACACTTTACGAAGTTCAGTCTTCGTAAAGTTAAACTTTACAAAGTTTTTCTAATAAACCTACAGAATCTACCAAAAATATAACAAAAGAATCCAAAAGAAATCAGTGAAAACCTGTTTTTTTGTTGCTTTTGTATTATTTTGAAAATTTTAGTAAGTTTTTGTACAGAAAAAGAGGTTTTGTTGTGAAAAATTTAAGTTTCCTTGCTTACCTCAAAGTTATTTTAAAATTATTTCTAATAAACCCACAAAATCTACAAAAGTAAAACAAAAGATTCAAAAAGCAATCAGTGAAAACCTTTTTTTTTATTGCTTTTGTCTTATTTTTCAAATTTAAGTAAGTTTTAGTACAGAAAAAAGAGTTTTGTCACAAAAAAATTTTGCGTCAAGTTGATTTTTTTATTGCGTTTATTAAACCCACAGTCTACAAAAAAAAAAAAAAAAAAACCCAAAAGAATCGATGTAAAATCACAAAAAACCTGTTTTATTGTTGCTTTTATCTTATTATTTAGTTGTAAAATGATATTCATTATCTTCCCTCAAGTTATATTTTACAGTTTCCTCCAATAAACCCACAACTTGTTTTTTTGTTGCTTTTATCTTATTTTTTAAATTTAATTACGTTTTTTTACAGAAAAACTGGTTTTATAGTAAAAAATATTTGGTTCCTTTACTTCCCAAAAACTTTACTTTAATATTTTTTTGAATAAACCAACATAATCTACAACAATATAATAAAATATTCAAGAAGAATTAGGTGATAAACCGTTTTTTTGTTCTATTTATCTAATTTTTTAAAATAAAGTAAGTTTTTGTGCAGAAAAAACGCTTTAGTCATAAAAAACAGAGGTTCCTTTGCTTCCCTTAATTTTACTGAAACATTTTGTCACATACTCACAATTATAATAAAAGAGTTAAAAGAAATTATTAAAAATTTTTCATTTTCCTAAAAAACATTTTGAGTAACTAGGATTCTTAAGCCGAAAAAACGGGTATGCTTGGTGTCTTAGCCTAATTTCTACATTTTCTTATATAAAGCCACAGAATCTACGAATATCTTACAAAAGATTCCAAAAACTTTAGTAAAAATTTGTTTTCTTGTTGCTTTTATCTTATTTTTTAAGTTTAAATAAGTTTTTGAACAGAAAAAAGGGTTTTGTCGTAGAGAACTTAGGATCCTTTGCTTCCCTCAAGTTTATTTTAAAACATTTTTCAATAAACACACAGAATGAACAAAAACTAAACAAGAGATTCCAAATTTTATCAGTGAAAAACTGTTTTTTTTTTTGCTTTTATCTTACTTATTAATTTTATGTACGTTTTTGTACAGAATAAAGGGTTTTGTCGCAAAGAACTTAAGCTCCTTTGCTTCCCTTAAGTTTAGTTTAACATTTTTTCAAATAAACCTAACGAATATACAAAAGTATAACATTCCAAAAGAAATCATTAAAAATCTTTAATTTTGTTTGCTTTTAATTTTATATATGCTTTTGAGTAAGTTTTTGTACAGAAAAAGATGAATCGTCGTAAAAAACCTAGGTTCCTTTGCTTCCCTTAAACTTATTTTTACATTTTCTTATATAAACTCATAGAATCTACTAGAATATAACAATATATCCCAATAGAAATCATTGAAAACCTGTTTTTTTTTGTTGCTTTTATCTAATTTTTTAATTTTAGGTAAGTTTTTGTATAGAAAAAGAAGTTTTGTCAAAAAATTAGGTTCCATTTCTTACCTCAAATTTATTTTAACATATTTTCAAATAAACTTACAAAATGTACAAAAATTTACCAAAGATTGTAAAAGAAAAAAAGTAAAAACCTGTTTGTTTGTTGCTTTTATCTCATGTTATAACTTTAAGTAAGTTTTTGTACAGAAAAAGGGGTTTTGTCGAAAATAACATAGATTACATTGCTGTCCTCAAATTTATTTCAACCTTTTTGAAAATAAACCCAAAAAATCTACAAAGATATAACATAAGATTCCATTATAAATTAGTAAAAAGTTGTTTTTTGTTGATTTTATCTAATTTTTTAATTTTAAGTAAGTTTTTGTTCCGAATAAGAGATTTTGTCGTAAAAATTTCGATTCCGTTGCTTATCTCAAGTTTATTTTAACATTTTTAAAAATATATCACAAATCTAAAAATACATAGCAAAAGATTCCAAAAGAAATTAATTTTCGTTCCCATGCTTACATTAAATATGTTTTTTCTAAGAAACCCACTGAAAACAAAAAAATATAAAATAAGTTTCCAAAGAAAATATGTGGATATTTTTTCGAAATTTTTTTGTTGCCTTTGTATTCTTATTTAAATTTAAGTATGATTTTGTACATAAGTGGGGTGTTATCGTACAAAACATAGGCTCCCTTGCTTACCTTAAACTTATTTTAACATCTTTACTTTGAAATCTACAGAATCTTATGAAAATACTACAAATATTCCAAAATAAATCAGTAAAAACCTTTTTTGTTTTGTTAAACAAAAAGATTATTGTCGTAAAAAACTTGAGTTCCCTTCCTTACGTTAAGTTTATTTCAACATTTTTTCTAATAAACCCGCAGAATCTACAAAAATATAACAAAAGATTCTTAAAGAAATCAGTGAAAATCTGTTTTTTTACTGCTTATTAGGGAAGTATTCATTTTCGTAAAAAAGTTTGTGGATGTAAAATTCTTCTTAAGCTGAAAAAACACAAGTTTGAATGGGTGCCTTTGCTTTAAGTTATCATTTATTCTAATAAACCCACAGAATCTACAAAAGCATAACAAAAGATTTCAAAATAAATCAGCGAAAATCTGTTTTTTATTGCTTTTTATATTACAGTGCTGGCAAAAAGTCTTGCAACAAGGCACAATTTTACACAAATCAATGTCTGCAATGTGTACACAAATGCAAAAAGTCTTGCAACATCATAATTACTTTTTATAATTACTTTCAAAAACAATAATACTTCCAAAAATATTATATTTTCACTAAAAACAAGTTCAATTATTTTTATTACATTGTATAACCATTTTAAACAGATGTACTATTAATATTTGTTAGGATATCCTTTGTTTTTTAACACATCACTAATTCGTTTGGGCATGGATTTCGCAATATTTTTACATAGTCTTGATGTAATTTCTGTACACCATACATGACGAATAGCATTTTTTTAACCATCTAATGAACTGCAGTTCTTAGCAGATACACGTTTCTTGATTAACATCCAAAGATTTTCAATTGGGTTGAGATCTGGAGAATTTCCAGGTTAATCAAGCATCTGAATGTTTTTTGATCCAAACCACTGATTCACAGACTTCGCAGTATGGCATGGTGCTGAATCATGTTGAAAAATTGTTCAATTATAAATAATCATGAAATTGATTAGAGATTCATCCAAAACGTTGAGGTACTTTCTAGTTTCTCCTTTGGGCAAAAAGTATAAATCTCCGAGGCCATGAGCAGAAAAACAACCCCACACCATTACAGAAGGTGAATGCTTCACAGTTTTGCATGTGTATTTAGGATTGGTAGGATTAGAACTAGTAGGTCGACGAACAAAATGCTTAACATCAGAGAACTGACGAAACATGAACTCATCACTGAACATCACCTGTGTCCACTGCTCTTCTGTCCAATCTTGATGCTTCTTGCAGAACTAAATGCGCTTTTTCTCATCTTTTTAGTTACTAATGGCTTCTTAAATGGCCTTCGTGCAGGTAAGTTTATTTCCGTAGAAAGTCTGTGACGGATTGTGCGCTTTGAGACATTAGAAAGTGTTGGTATGCTGTTCTGTAGGTCACCAGAGGTTATTGAAGGATTCATCTTGACCATTGTTACAATCCTGAGGTCAGTACGCTGTGAAGTGACTCTAGGACGTCCAGACCTCTTTTTAGGAGACAGAGGGATAACCTGCTTTACAACACGCCAAATTGTAGTGCGTTTAACCATGTAAATTGTCGCAATGCCTGCATGAGACATACCACTTTTAGCAAGACGTTGAATGCATGCTTTTTCTTCTTTACTGAGCTGCCAAATCTTAGCCATGATTTTCACTGAATTAACTGTATAAGCTACAAAATTCTCTTTATAAATATATTTATACCTAAAGATAAAAATATAAGATAATAACACTGAGCCTACTGGCGTGGAAACATTGATTTGTGTAAAGTTGTGCCTTGTTGCAATTCTTTTTGCCAGCACTGTGTTCTAAATTTAAGTAAGTTTTTGTACTAAAGAAAGGAATTTGTCGTTAAAAGCTTAAATTCCATGCCTACCTTAAATTAATTTTACCATTTTTTCTAATAAAATCACATGATGATATAGTATGTTGGATTTCTGTGTTACGGAAAGAGTTCAGCCTCCACTTGTTTTAGAAGGGGGGGGGGGGAATCTACAAAAAAGCAAAAAAAAAAGGGGGGCCTGAGAAAAAAAAAGGGGCCTGAGCAAAAAAAAAAGGGGCCTGAGCAAAAAAAAAAGGAATTTTAATTTGATCCGTGCGCAGATATAATAGAGGATCAGGTGTAAAAAATTTTAATTTGATCCGTAATGCGCGTGCGCAGATATAATAGAAAATCAGGTGTAAAAAATTTTAATTTGATCCGTAATGCGCGTGCGCAGATATAATAGAGGATCAGGTGTAAAAAAATTTATTCATATAAAAAAAACTGTTACAATTAAAAATAGATTACAATTAAAAAAAAAAACAAATAAATTTATTCGTAGAAATATTTATAATTTAATTCAAATGGAGGAGCGTCACATATCCATTCTTCTTGTGCACCCTCGCATATCCTCTCTTTTTCTTTTTTTAAGTCTTTTAATTCTAGTTTTATACATTTTTCCAAATTAAGACCTCGGAGAGGTCTTTTTAATTTTAAGTGAGGTTGTTTGAATTCAAACGGTGGAGCGTCGAGTTCCATTTCCCAGTTGTCATTATTATTATTATTCATTTTTATATCTAAAAAATAAATGTTAGTATAAAGTTGTATGAAAATAGGAATAAAAAAGCAATAAAAAATAAGGAATAAAAAAAGACAAAATGTAATAAAAAAATATTTCTGAATAAAAATAATACAAAAAGTTATTTGTTGAGTTGACAACTCTGGCATATTCCACATTTTTAAACGCAGAAATAGCGCTCATTTAATAAGCGTGACTTCATCATCGCTTCTTTTTTCATTAAGAAAAGGTAGGGATACATTGCTATAAAAAAAGAAAAATAGGTTGAATAAAATTTTTTTATTTATTTTAAAAAAATAAAAGAAAATGAATATACATCTCATTTGATTTCTTACTTTTTTGGATGGTTTTTTTTTGGAATAGCCATATTTTATTTTATTCATTTTTTTTTCTATCTATAAATATAAAATAACATCCTTTATATGTACAAATTGATCTGTAGAAATAAAATAATATTGTTGTAAAGCCCAATTAATATAATTTTTTAATAAAATATAAAAATGTTCATATTGTGTATTATTTAAAAAAGGTTGAATATAATGTGAATTAAAAATTTCAATGCTTATATATATAAAAAAAGCTTGATCGAAAAAAAATTCCAAATGTTTTCTAAATAAATAACGAGGACTAATATCAGTTGTTTTGTAAAAGGATTGATCCCAAATAATATATTCTGAATCGTAGTATTCAATTGGTATTACTTTGGCAAGTTCTTTTAAAAATGTTTGTATTTCAACTTGTATTCTAGTAATCCCATATTTCTTTTACATAATTGTTTTAACGTTGGTATTTTTTCATATTTATAGTTTAGTCTTGTTTGACCACAAAACCATACCCATTTGTGATAATGCATGTTGTATTCTTCGAAACTTTTTCTTTTTACTTGCATTTTTTATATAAAGTATCTAAAAAAAAATTAAAAAAATTGTTTTCAATATAACATGAATAAAACAAGGTTCTGTAATATAAGAATATTGTTGTTTGGCCCAGTTTATATATTCCATTCTTAAATAATATAGTGTTTTCATAAAATCTATTTCTAGTTGTTTATGTGGATTAGCAAAATACGATATTTCTGTAAAAGTAAATGAAATAAATTGTAAAGATAACGTCTTTGAAGATGAAAAAATAATAAATGTTTCTTTTTTTTGACATTCCATTCGAAAAAGATGTGTTTATGAAAGCAGTAAAACAATAATCTAATATCATCTTTATTTTTCCATTTGGAGAGTGGTAGTTTGGTTTTATCGAATACAGAAATGATTTTATTTTGTAACTGTTCAACCTCAAAACGAATTCGTTGATGTGCCAAAGTTCTTTTACATAAATCTTTCAAGGAGAGTTTTGATTGATTTTCAAGGTTAAATTTGTTGATGTTATCTAATCTATCGTTGTTGTAATGAAAAACATAATAAGAAAAATGTCGCTCGTGTGGATAAAACCAAATCAGTGTTTCATCCTCAAAGTTTTTAATATGAGAATGAATGTTTTCCAAATAAACGCAACGTTCTTTAGTTTTTTTGTCTAACTTTTTGACTTTTTTATTTCGTTCCATTTGTTTTCTACGAATATGCAGAAAGTAGTGAAATGAACTAAATTCTTTTTCAAGTATGTAGCTAATATTGCCCCAGTTGCTGCCCATTATTTTTTATTAGTTATCTAAAAAAAAAATTACAAATATATAAAAAAATACAATAAAAAAATTTAATTGTTTCCAAAAAAAAAAAGTTTTCAGAGGAAATCAGGTTCTTGGGCGCATTCTAGTGCTTCAGGTGGTTCAGCATTAAGAAAATGATAAAAATTCAAAAGTTCTTCTTGCTTGGCTTCAATGACAGCACTTGGATAAAATGTGTTTGGTGGAGAATAAACAGGTGGTAGATTTTTAATTATGCTTTCTTCGTATGTTGGCAATCGTGGTATTTTATTTTTATATTTATTTTCATTTTATTCTAAACGATGAATGGCTTTACACATTACAAGTAAAAGTTCCAATTTACTTTCCATAGTTTCATAAATATGACCTCGTTCATCTTCTATAATGTTTTCTTTGAAGTACTCTACGATATCCATTGCAGTTTTTAAATTTTCTTTGATTCCTTTTGGTATTCTGAGCATGAATCTGATACTTTTCACATTGGCAATAGTTAGTTCAAGACTGATTTGTCTGAATATTTCTACTGAATTCATTTTTTTATTATTTAATCTAAAAAAATAATGTATAAAAAATAGAGATAAAAAATATGAATACATACAAAAAATTAGGAAAAACCATTTTTTACATAAATATATTATTGAATAGTAATAGAAATAAATAAGTTATTATTAATAATAAATTGTTTTAGTTCTTCGTGTGAAATAAATTTGGGGAAACCAACAGCTACATTGTATTTTTCGGTAGGTTTATCAAAAGAACTCGCATTTAAACTTTGAATATAATTTTCGGGGGTGATAGTAAGAGCAAAAAATTTATCATTATTTTTTAGAGTAAAAGTTATTTTTTCGGCAAAGGGCCATTTTAAAACATCATCGAGCTCGCTTCGAATGAGTTGGAAGAAAATGCGGCGCTAATTTACATCTCTACCCCCTATTTTTATTTTTGATTATGATTAAGAATTTTATCCTGATTAAGAATCGTATAAAAACATAGACCTGAAAACCAAAAGAAAGTTCTCTAATTTGATGTTGAAGTGTCAAAAAATTATACCAAAAACGCTAATATTCGCCATCTTTTTTGAAACATGACTAAGTTATAATTAAGGCGGTAAACATTATGAAACTTAATCATTAAAAAAACTTGATAGCCCGGTTTTTATTCCGCTAAAACATTCTATGGATAAATTTGTTGTGTAATTTTCTTTTTATTTATTTCTTACTTTTAGTATTTTTTTCTTCAAAAAACTTCGAACTTCAATAAGTTTTATTTTTTATTTTCAGATTATACACATATTTTTTTAAATATATTATTATTTTAGATAGACAAACGTTACTATATACAAAAATAATAATCAAACGGGATATTCATCAACAACTTGGTTCCAAAAGTGAAAATAAGAATGTTCTTTAAAACGTTGCGCCCACATGAATTCTGACAAATAATCGGGAATCATTTCTCTATTTGTGGGTCCAAACATAGCTTTAAATTAGGCTTTGCTTCTTTGCCACATTGCCTCAACCCTGTTTGTTGTAACATTTGTTGCAGGATCAGCAAAATGTAAAGTATGGTTTACTGTACCATGTTGAAAACCTTGCGCTGCTAAACCTTGGTATGCTGCCCACATATCGCTCCATATTTCAGTTCCAGGACGAATCCATTGTATAATGATGGGTAATATGGTTGCTGCATCGTGGTGTGCTACAGGAATGAGTAACCCTTCTTTAGTTGCTATATCGTACGCACCAAAAATTCATTGATCTTCTTTTATTCTACCTCGGTTGTATTTCCTTCTTGAAAAAAGTGATTCATCTATTTCCACTATTGAACCTGGACCTCCTAATTGCACACGGTTGTTAAGGAAATAAGTAACAGCAATGTCTCTACAAAATTGATTCCAATCAACTACAGTTTTATTGCTACCAATTTCTAAATCCTTTTGTATGTCTTCTACTGAAAGGCCACGACTTTTTCCGGCGCTACGAGTCCAAATATAAGTAATACCTATTATTTGCCAAAGTTTCAGTTGAGATCTTTCAAAAAAACTTCCAACACGAATACTTATTTTCTTTTTGCATTGCTTTTGCATGCATCTCCAAATCTTTCCATCGACATTATGACAATTTTGTTCGTCGCACTGGATGTTACATCGAGGACAGATCATATTTATAGCAAGTAAACCAAACTCCCTGCACCACCGAATGCACTCGGTATCATTGTTTTTAAACCTGCGACCAATTTCCGGTAAATTAATCCTATTAAACTCGATAATAGTCGGTCGTCTAACGTTCGCCATTTTAATTTTAAAACAGAAATACAGAAACATTTCTTATAGAATCTTTTATAACTACATTTTATTTTTTGCAAATTTTTTGCATCGGATTTTTTATAAATTCTTTTGGAATTTTCATGAGTATTTTAATTACTTTCAAACTACAGAAACCAGGTGGCGTAAGTAAATAGTGAAATTTAAAAGTGTTATAAAAAAAGATGGTGAACATTAGCGTTTTTGGTATATTTTTTTGACACTTTAACATTAAATTAGAGAACTTTCCTTTGGTTTTCAGGTCTATGTTTTTATACGATTCTTAATCAGGATAAAATTCTCTATCATAATCAAAAATAAAAATAGGGGGGTAGAGATGTAAATTAGCGCCGAAAATGCCTACATTGTTTACATTTGTGCTTCGAGTATATATTTTTATTCGATAATAATACCCTTCAGGTGAGTAAACAGCTTGCGAATAATATGCTTGATCTGATAGCAGTCTTAGATTCATTTGATCGAGTATGATGATATGTTTGTCTTTAAAGAGGTGTTGCTTTATTTGTGGTTGTTGAATTGATTTTTTTAATGCTAAGAATTCTGTACTGTTTTCTTCTACCATTTGAATGAGTTTTGTTATTTTTTGATTGAGATTTTGTAGTTCTTCTTAACTTGTTAACATGTCATAGGTGAGTTTTTTTATTTCTAGCATTTCGTTGTTGGTTTCTTCCAAGGTTTGTTGTAATTTAGCTTTCTGTTCTTTCAGATTTTTAATTTCTTGCTCTTTTTCTTTTCGTTTTTTTGAAATTTCTTTTGTGTCAATTATTTGTTTAGTTAGGATTTCTTGATGATTTTTCATTCCATTCATGATGTGGTTAATAGAAAGATTCAAATAGTTTAAATTTTTCTTTTTGTCTTGAATAATTTGCTCGAAATATTGATTTTGTTGTTCTTTATAACATTGAAAACAGATTACAGAGTGTTCATAGTAATCTTTATCATCTACTTTGGTATTACAAAAAAAGCATATTTTTTGTATGCCTAGAAATTCATTATCACATTCGTGGTTTAATAAATCTTGTACTTTTTTCTTACACGTAAAACATTCGTGTGAGAATTGGTCTGTAGAACATTCTATTTGATGATTCATAAGTTGTTCTTTAGTAAATTCTTTCTCACAAAAACAGCATGGATATATGTTGTCTGCCATTTTTTTAATTAGTTGCTGAAAAAAAACATTTATTTATATAAAAAGCAGAATAATAAAAAATACACTCGTCTTTTTTTAATATAAAAGAATTAACAAAGAAATAAAATGATTAAATAGAATAAATAAAAGAACTAAAATAAAAAAAAATGTTCATTTCATTGTCTTTGTTATCGTATTGGTATAAATCACAAAAAGATATATTTTCTACTTTCAAGTCACTTTCTTCTAACAGATCCCCAAAACCAGGATACATGTCGCTGTAATCATTATTATTATTCATTTTTTTTAGTTGTCTAAAAAAAAAGATATACTTAAATAAAAATATTTACAAATTTAATTCTGGTAAATTATCCATTTTATTCATAACATCAATGATATATTGTTCCAAGTCTATTTCATTATTAATTTCGTGAATTTCATTTTCTATTTGATCTACTTCTTTTTCTACTTCTTTTTCTATCATTTGTTTTTTCAGTTCTTCAATATAATCCGTTTCTTCCATTTCTTCTATATCTTCTGCTTGTAATTGTTCTAAATAAATTTCGTATTCTTCTTCTGACATTTCTTCCAATTGATATATTGAATCATTTTTTTAATATATTAGTTTACTAAAGAAATAAAAAAATTACAAAAAAAAAATTATTGCAATATAAAGCTTTGTAATAGGGTCATGCTTTCATTTATATTATTTAAAAGTTCTTGATTTGTTTCTTTTACAGTTGAAAGGTCTAAGGACCAACTCCATAATGTATCGTATAAAATACGTGCTGCTTCAATTTCTGTTCCGTGTTTTTGATATAATAAAGTTAATACTCTATGGATTCTTTCGTTTGTGTCTCGATAGCCTTGTTGTATACATTCAATTTCTCTTTTTTTATATCCAAGGTATTGAGCCAAACTTTCCCATTGCCATTCCAAACGAGCAGCTATTTTTAGTTTAATTTGTATAAAATTCATTTTTAATTTTTGCTAAAAAATATTACAAAAAACATTAATAATTTATTATAACTAATTTACATTGTAATAAATTAAATAAAAGTTCTTGGTTGTTGGTTTCGTTTTGCCATCGTCTTAAAATAAAATACAAATGATTAATGGCTCTTTTTTTGTCTTTGTGGTGTGTAATGTAAATAATTAATATTTTTTTTATTTTATCAAAGTTTTTCTTATAATTTCCATCAATTTTTTTAATTTCGTTTCTTTTAAAATTTAAATATATTGCTAATTGCTTCCAATGGGTGTGAAGTTCTTTTGCTATGGTATTTATTATTATTTTCATCATTTTTTTCTAAGATATATTATAAAAAATACTAAATATTTTGTATATATAAAAATAGAAATATAAACAAAATAAACAAAATAAACAAAAAAAAAACTATAAAAAAATTTATTTCTACAAAAAAAAAAACAAAAAAAATTCACAAAATTTCGTTTTCTGTATATTGCGTTTCTAAAATAAAAAAAAAAACTTTTACAAAAAAAAAATATTTATTTTATTAATAAAAGCAGTAAAGTTAAAACTTACGAGGTGAGTCGAGCTTTTGCTTTTTTCTTAATGTATTAATTAAATTATGTACCACCTCTAGCCGTTTATCTAAAAGAAAAAAAAATGATGGTTATAAAGTTATTAATAATAATAAATTTTTTCAAAAAAACTAAAAAAAATTATCCAATGCAGCATTGTAAGGCTTGACATACGCCATTGGTATTTTTTTTCCATTTTTTATAAGAAAAAGTTTGGTAAAAACCCCACTGTCATCTTTTTCTAATTGGTGATTTACTTTGTTTATTTTAATAAACTCCATTTTTTTTTTACTAAAAAAATGATTAGTTGTTTTATATAAAAAATACCATGTTGTTTTTTGTAATAAATAAAATATATATAAATAAAAATATCATTTTTTTATAAAATGCATAAAATAAGGTATACTCCTAGATCGTTAAACACTGTCAATATAACGCGTACAAAAACAACAGTTCCTAGAACAAAAAAAGCAGTTTAAACACAAACGAGTACAAAACAGAGTTCAACATCGACACACCCAAAAAGTCAGTATTTACCGAGCAATTGTAAAAGAATATTATCTTGTTTACGAAGAACAAATAACAGATATAAAGGTAATAAAACAAACCGTAAACTTGGAAGAGTTGGTAAAAGAATAAAACGCTGGGTTCATACCGCTGAATCATATGTCGATATTAAACATCAATTAAAAGAAGCAAATATAAGACGAAAAAATAAAACAAAATAAAATATTTATAATTTTTTAGATATATATAATAATTTTTCCTGCTCAAATTTTTTTTTTTTTTCGCGTTGTATTGCTTGCGATTTTTAT
Organism: Hydra vulgaris; assembly: GCF_038396675.1. Classification (NCBI taxonomy): domain Eukaryota; kingdom Metazoa; phylum Cnidaria; class Hydrozoa; order Anthoathecata; family Hydridae; genus Hydra; species Hydra vulgaris. Next base: position 28,427,121 of record NC_088928.1, on the reverse strand, counting down.
TTTTTTTTTGTCTAAAAAAAATAAAAAAAAGTCTTAAAAAAAATTTATTTTGTTTATAAAAAAATTTAAAAAAAAAAACATCAACTTACTTTGTGTTTAGGAATATTATTTTTTTGTGGTTTTTCTTGCGGTTTATCTATGATTTTAAAGTCGACACTACCTTCTTCATCAAAAATTTCAAAAATATTATCATCCTCTATAAGGATGACTTCTTTTTCGTCATCGCTTATAGTAATGTCATTGTCACTAAATACAAGTTCTTGTTCAGTAAACTTTACTTCTTGCGAGATGATATCGTTATTTTCTGAAATGATTTCAGACATTTTAGCACTTCTTTTCGTAAAACGAGTTTTTGCCATTTGATATTGTTAACAAAAAACACGCTTTTTAAGTATAAAATTTAATCTCTACAGATTAATGCGAAATAAAAGCTCAATGATGTAACTTTATGCAATAAAAAGAAAATGCTGTGTCATGGTAGTTAAATTTAGAAAGAGTTAATACCGTTTTTATGAACAAGATTAAAGAGATTAAAATACGGAGTAAACAACTTTTTAAAAACTCTACGAAGAAAAAAAACTCTGCGTAAAGTGTTAAAATATTAATTTAAATGAATTCAAAACTCCGTGAACCAACACGTCGACGTAGCATAGTGCATTCGCTCGCCGCACTATGTTTCAAACGCCATGCCATTAGACCGTTGAGGGTTCGATTCTCGTTAAAGGTAGTAGAAAGTTTAGAAAGTACTATGTAAACACAGGGGGCTAATATATCGTTTTGTTTTAACAAAAGTGGATCGCGATAAACAAAGAAATATTTATTAAAATAATGAGACATAGAATGCATAGAGGACACAGGACTGCTAAAAGATATATTTGTAGATATGATTGTTCATCGAAAATCGAGACCTCATCCTAGATCTCATCATTCTTTAATTGGTAAAGGGCGAAAACGTATACTTAGAAAGCGTGGTAAAGGTATCCTTGGTAGTCTATTAGGAAATATACCCGTACTTGGTGGTGTGTTTAAAACCATATTTTAATCGGATTAAAAAACAAGTATAAAAAAGCTCAACTCTGTAAAACGTTTATATACAAAAATGAATTCGACACAAGCGTGCAAACATTCAAAAAGAAAGACACACATTAAAAAATACTGTAAAAAATGCTTTCTTAAAAAATTTAGACAGCATGTTCAAGAAAATTCAAATGAATATATATGGATACTAAAAGAGTTGAAAAAATACAATAAGGACGAGTTAAAAAATTTACGAACTGACATCAGTGGACGAGGAGACTACATTCTGACTTATGAGTATAAAAATGGCATCCCTGAAATCATAAGTGGCGATAAAGAAAATGGTCACACGAAATCATCTACTTATTTTGGAGGATTAATTTTAGATTTTGACATTGTAAATAAAATATATTGTATTTCTCATATAAATGAGGGTGTATTTTATATTGGTAATGAAATACCAAAAATAAATTGTTAAAAAAAAAAGAATTAATGGTGTTTTTTTCTGTTGTTTTTTTAAAAAAAACTATAAATTTAGTTTTTTGAAATAAAAAAATTCATTTGAAAAAAAGTTCATTTGAAAAAAATGGAGTTTAAAACTTGTTTAAACGAATTTTATAAATCTATTATGAATGTAGAAGCATCCAAGTTTGAAGCAAATGATAGTTTAAAACAAGTCCAGGGTTATTTCAAATTAGTATTTCATTTGGATGGACTAGCTGAAATTAAAGTAACTCGCTCTAACGAAAACGCTCATATTAATTTTATTTATGATAAAAGCGACCACGAATTTGAAATGGTATATGAAGACTTTGTTGATGTTATTAAAGAGTCATTTAACATATGGCTACTCGAAGAAGTAGACGTTATACAAAATGAGTTTTGAAACTTATGCAGAGATTTGTTATCCATTTCCACAATTATCTGATTTTTATATTTCGCTATTTAAAGCTAGTAGTAATGCAAAGGGTGATTTCTCATTGACACATCGTTTAAAACAGGGTCGAATTATTAATGTAACTCGTTCCAATAATAAACTCATTATTGTGTTTATATATGAAAATAGAGAAGAACATTCTTTTGAAATAACTGAAAAAAAACTTTTTATTGTTTGCTCTAAATTCTCATGGAGAATGGCTTATCAACGAAAAAGACAGAAAAGACATTATAGATCTAAGCGAGGAAGATCTAAGTTGCGTAAGCGAGGAAGAGTCCAACGAGGAAGAGGATTAGCTGATTTTATAACCCCTAAAAATGTAACCAACGCATTGCAAGTGGGTTCGCAGTTATACGGTGTAAAAAAAGCGTGGAAAGGCAAAAAAACAAAAACTCCTCCTGTTCCTGTTGTTACAAAACCCGCCAACCCTTATATGCCTCCGGATAAAGTATTTGAAGTATATTAAAAAAGACAGTTGTAAAAAAATATTATATTATATCATCTAAAGAATAAATATATACAAATAAAATTTTGTCTTGTTTTTCTTCTCCTTTTTTCTTTTTATAACGTTTTATGGTCAATGTTTTTTTTGCCTTGCAAGTTAAGCAACACGTCTTGTGAAAATGTATTTTCGCGATTCTTTTTGTATTTGCGTTATAAATCCACACTTCGTTGTTTAGTACGTGTATACTACAATCTTTTAATAATGCGTTTTTTTTTCTTTTAAGACTAGGAAAAAAAGCTCGCCATATCCATTACAGGTAACACATTTTTCTTCTACAACTTCTTCAAGTAGCGTGTGTGCTGTTCTCTTCATATTTGTTTATATTAAATTCAGAGCTATCTGTCTTTTTATTTCTTTTTTAGTCATGACATCATCAATAGGTACATCCAAAAATTGATTGGCAGTCTTTAATCGCGTGTAATTGTTTGCATAAATCCTATCCATTTCAGTTTGGTTCATGTAATAAATATTTTCCTCGTTCATCAGAGATGGATTAGCTTGAATGTCTAATATAGATAATTTATCCCACGTAGCTTCATAATTTGTTCTTAAGAATCCTGCATCTTTTAAAAATCTTTTAATAGCATTTTGAGCCAATATTTGTTTTTCATAAATATCATAATGCAAAGGAATTTGTTTTGTTTTCATAGACAATAAATCACGTTTTAGATTTTCCTGTTTTCTCATATATAAATGCAATTGCATGTCTTTTTCAAACAGTTGTTTTGCAGTGTTATCAAGGTGTGGAAAGAGTTCTCTTTTAATAAATTAAAAAAATGAATAAAGATTTAGTTGAATTAGTACAGAGGCATGAAGAGTTGTTACTTCATAAAAATAATGGTTTAACAGTCTGCACAACGAAGGTAAATAAATTTGATCAGTATATAATACATTTTCACTGCGAAAGACTAGAGCTACAAAATAAGCGGCAAATGCTCCACATAAACTACTATCATTCCATTGAAAAGGAAATTTATTGTATGAAAAAAATTCGTTTTGATTGCTAGTGATTTCACTATACTTCAAAATAAATTTGGTAAACCAATAAAACTCATGAATTTCCGCTGTCCATTCTGTAGGAAAATGATTTGATTGTCTTATAAAAGAATTAATTTCAATTTCGTTGTAGTTTATGTTAATAGTGTTGATTTGTATATTGCTATTGACTTCTTCTACTGCTTCAAACAAATATTTATTAAATCTTAAATGTTTTGGAATTTGTTGCAATACACTTTGCTTCTCCTAAACTATCAAAACAAAAAAAATGACCCTTGTCTATTTTCATCAACACTCTCCAATGTTGACCTGCTTCTTTTGTGGTTTCATTGTTGTAAATGATAAAAGAGCCATTTTTTTCATTTGATTAATAATATGAATATGTGTTTTTGTTTGACTTAGCTCGTTAAAAGCATATACTCCTATAAAATAATTTTTAAATTCTGAATTTTAAAAAAAACGAGACAAAGATTCATCAGTAGCCATTTCTTCTTTTTCTAAACTAAAAAAACTCGTAATAAATATAGTTACAATAGCGTGTAATATATTAACAAATAAAGTTTTTTTATCGCTAGTTCCTTCCTTTATAATTCCTTCAATGTTTCTTTTAACTGATATCTTTTTTAATGCTCCATCTAGTTTTTCTATCAAAGAAGAGACGGTAGGTATTACTTTTGTAGTGAACGTATCCACAAAACCGTCTGTTTGATCACCATCTGTTTGATCCATAGTAGGTTTGATATCTCTGTCTAGTAGCAAAAGAGTAAACTTAGCTTTATAGAGTTCAGCTATATAGTTATCACCGAGTTGATCTTTCAAACCATCAAAGTGGTTGAGATGAATAGGACAAAATTGAGGATTTTCGAGTAAATTATTAAATTGACTGTTTTTAAAACATTTTTCAATACTGTAAGAATTTAATGTTATCCTTTTAGAATCGAGTACATTTTGTAAAAAATCAAATGATTTTTTATCTGTAAAATGTTCTTCTTCTACACGATCAGAATAAGGTGAAGAATTTCCAGATTTGTGTTCATAATGTTTATATCTTTGAGACACTTCATCAAGCGCACACACTGCACAATTGTTGTGAATTTTTTTAATGATGCTATCAACGCGATTCATTTTTTAATAAAACAAAATATAAATTATTTTTTTTAAAAATTGATTTTTTATACTTTTTTATTCATTTTATTAAAAGAATACGCTTCTTTTTTTTGATAAAAAGCATTTTTTTTTAGTTGTGGTTGTTAGATTTCGAGTTTATAAGCAACAGTGAACAACATCGGTGGGGAAAAAATTGTGTTAGAGAATTGTGTTTAAGATCTATCTGTGATAAAAAATTTTATCACACACAAGTAATACCGTGTGAAAAGTTCGAAAACTTGGAAGAAAAAGATAAAAAAGTATTTTTATACTGTCTAAAGAATATTCAGAGTACTATCCCACTTTTAAATATACCAGCGAAATCATATTTTGCTGCTCTGTTGTAGATTACTTAAAATCAATATTTTCAAAATTCGAATATAATCTCGTGTTTTATAAAGGTGGCAACATGGAGAAAGATGTGTTGTCTACAATAAAAGAGCAAAAAATATATACATTTAATTTAAATAGATTACTATTTCCAAAAATAAGTAAATTACCGAGATACTTAAATAACGAAAGTTTATGTCTAGAACATTTTCAACACAATCACGTAAAAGAACATACACACGAACATTGCCCAAAATATGAAACGTTTATGTTTGCGCTTTATTTAGAAGATTTTGTGAACGGTTTTATAAAAGACGCTGACGTACGAGAGTATACAGAATTTAATGTTGAAGAGTATTCAAGTTTTAATCGATTAATAAAAGACAATATCAAATGTGTTTATATGTTAAAAAAAGACACTTGCGAATGTTTCAATAATATATTTAAAATAAACAAACTTGTATATCAACTTTTTGATATGGAAAAAAAATAAAAAAATGTCTTGTTTATAATCCTTCTTTCGCAGTCACATAATATTTGGTATAATTAGTGTTTTTGTGTATAGGTTGTTTCGATACTATTTCGTTAGTATTGTAATTATAAACATCATCCTCTTTTCTGTATAATACCATTGAAATGTTAAAATTTTTTTTAAAGAAAAAAAACCATTGAGCTGTAGGAAACATTTCTATTAAACTTTTTTCGTGAAAATTACAACGTTCAAAAGCTTTATAAATGTAAACTTTATCTCCTTCTTGGTGTACTTTTTTTTCTATAAAATATTCATAAATAGGAGCAGGTGTATAAATGGTGTAATAGGCATTATGAAAAACTTTATCGTTGAACAAAAAGCACGGCGGTTGGTCCATGCAAGCAGGATAAACGTATTTTAATATTTTACAATTTTTCTTCAAGTTATCATACTCCCATTTGTTAGATAGATAAGGAAACAAAAAATAATACTTCAAAGTCAGTTTAAGTTTGCTTTTCCACGAAGTGCATTGCTTTTCCATGTTTTTTGATTTGTAATAAAGTTTATACACTTTAATAAACTCTTCTAGTTTTTTTTTTGTTCTTCGTGTTGTTTTTCTACTGTTGTTTTGGTTACATTTAAAAAAATCATCGTTCGTCATGCGACATACTTCAAACATGCTCGTTCTCCATGAAGGTGATTGTTCTGCAAAACTCATATAACGACGAGAAGGTTTTTCAAACAAATGAAGCCAGTTTTCATAGTCTTTAGCTATAAATATATAATACAAACCATTGTATTTTTCTTCTTCCAAGTTCAACTCCAATTTAAAATTTTTTAAATAAGTAAATATAATTTCTTGCCAATCTTCATACGTGTTATTTAAATGGTGAAATTCAAACAACATAGATGTAATTCATTATCTGGATAAAAAAGTTGAACAGCTTTAATGAGACTTTTGTCGAGTTGTTTGCTAGTCATTTTCTCTTTCAAAAATGAACTAGAATTTAATATTTTACCCTTTTATATAGGAAAATAGATAAGAAAAAAAACAAGTTTTTATTAATAAAACAGGTTTTTTAATTCAATTAAAAAAAATTACAAAAAAATTATTCTTCGTCTTCTTCTGGTACTCTGGTACTTCTGCTATTTCGACTTTGGCTTTTTTTGCTTCACTCGCAGCATCTTTTTTAGCAAACTCAGCACAGACTTTTTTCAAATTCTGATTATAATTTCTAGGGACACCATTTTTATTCATAGTGTTGTGGAAAGAAGGTTCTACAGACAATAATCTTTCACACTCTGTAACGTGAATCTCATTTTCTTCTTTTGCTAAACGTATACCAAAACCGTTAAACTCGACTGATTTTATTATGTGGGTTTTAGGGTAAGCCACCGTCATATAAGCTTTGTTTTGAGCAGTTTGCATACTATCCATCAAATTTTCCAATACTTTTTTGGTCATTTTGTTGTGAATAAATTTAAAAACACATTATTAGTAATTTCGCCTTTAGACATTTTAAACTTGTTATCGTCTTTTGTTAATTTCAGTTCGATCTGAATAAATAATTTGTTTTGTTGAGATCGCACATATCTCTGTACTTCCATGGTAACAAAATTTCACAGCCCTCATTTTTTGGTTTGTAAATCAGTTCTTTTTTAACATAGTTAAATTGTGCCAGTGGTTTGAGAGGAACGGTGAAATATTGTTTATCTTTTACATTTTTTTCTTCTTTAAAATCGATAAGCCACAAAGTAGCAGCAGCTAATTCTGCAAATTTGACATAGGTGTTATCGTTGCAATAAACAGTTTCAAACTGTGACATTTTTGTTTAGTTGTGTTTTGAATAAATTTTTAAATTAAAATGAATTCCTTTTATACTGTTTGAGTTGAAAAGAGAGATTAAAAAAACAAGTACGAAACAAGTTTTTTAAAAAAAAAATGTTAATTCCTTATGAAGAGTTTAAAGTTTAAAAATGTGGTGTGATGTACTTTAAACTTTGTACTTTGATACTTTAATTCTATTTTAATGATAGAGATGATGTTGTTATGACTACCATTTTATATAAAAAGGGGGAAAAAAACTTGTTCAACACATCAACATCTTCTGCTCAAGACAGTGAGATATAAAAAATGTGTTTAGATTGCAAAAAAATGGAAAAGGAAGAAAATAGTTATTATGAACGAACAAGAATGGAAATTGTAAAATTAAAATACAAATATTTTGATGGTGGTGTTCGAATAGAAAAATCTTCAGTTGTAGAAGATTACGATAGAAAATTAGTAAAAAAAATAGAAGATTTATTTTTAAATATGTGGATAGATACTGAATTTAATACTAGTGTGCCTTTATTGCCCTATATTAATGAACTTTATAATAGACCATTAAACGAAAAGGATTTAAAACAGTTTGAAATTTATTATTATTGGTTTGGACACTGTGAACTTTGTGAAAAAATATATTTGTTTTGTTTTAATTGTTTTTTTTGTAAATTAAGTTTTTGTAAAAATTGTATTCTTTCTCATAAGGAAAAAAGAGAACATGTAGTTTATTCTTTAAAACAAAAACACAATGTATGTATTTAAAATTTTTTTAGATGATTAAAACAAGAGATGCTCGTAGCAAACGCTATCCATGGTCTTTTTATGAATCAAAAGAGATTAAAAGGATTGAAATAAAAGATACTCATGAATGGACTTTTTATGAAACAAAAAAGAGCGCTTGTTTTGATTTGAGAAGCACAAAGGATTATATACTTCAACCACAACAACGTATTTTAGTAAGCACTGGAGTGTATATTGATTTAATAAATTCAGATTTAGTAGGACACATATACTCAAAATCAGGTATGGCTCTTAAATATGGTGTTGTTGTGTTGAATTCTCCTGGAATAATAGACGCTGATTATAAAGATGAAACTAAAGTCATATTGATGAATCATTCAAAAGATGATTATATTATTAAACGTGGAGATGCTGTTGCTCAAATGGGATTTGTGAAATCATTTAAAGCTTTAAAAAATGTAGTAGAAATCGAGTGTTGTTGTTGTCGTGAAGTGAAAATGACAATGATTAAAGATGAAGAAAGAAAGGGTGGTTTTGGTTCCACTGGAAAATAAAATTTTTGTAATATTTTTTTATAAATTTTTTTTATTTTTTTTTGATTAGTAAAAAAAATTATGGCTGATAGACCTTCATTTACCATTTATACTAACAATCCGAGTATTTTATTCAATGGTTTGTATAATGAGAAAATAATGAATTTAGATTTTCGAGTATCAATTTTAGAAGAAATGCACAATAATAATGGTCATATCAGCAAGATATGGATTTTTGAAAATTTTAAAGAGCAATTAAAAAAATGAAAGCAAAGTTTATTATAGTGTGCCATTTTATTATAAAAATTATCAATTTTTGATGGAAATGAATATCAATATGAATTGAGATAACCATAAGGAGAAGAAATTGGTTTGTATATAGTAATGAGATCCTCACCTTATGATACCATTTTAAAATGGCCTTTTATAAATCGTGTTATTACTTTTAAACTGTGTGGACCAAATGGTAAACAAATGAAAAAAAGTTTTATTACTGAGAATAATGTTTCTTTTCAACGACCAGCCAAAGATGGAGAAAATTGTGGATATGGATATTGCAATTTTATAAAAAAAGCTGACATTAATGATTATTTAATTGAAAATAATTTGTATATCAAATGTAAAATTAAGCAATTTTTTAATATAAGGTATTTAGTAAGGTATTTTTAAAAAAAATGTATAAATAATTTTGTAATTTTTTTAGAAAAAATTAATAAAAAATGAATAAAGACGAACATCCTTGGGATACTATTTTCAAACTAAAGCAAAAAGAAAATTTAAATCCTATTTACTTGGCAAGATATTAAAAAACTAGATTGTGAACAATATAGACGATTAGAAAGCATAATGGCATATGTACAAAATCATCAACTTATTTCATTTAAAGAAGCACTTGATAATTTGAATAATATGAAAATGATTTTTTATCAAACTATTGAAAGAATTTCATAAAATATACTAGAATCTTATTTGTATATTTTTTCTCAAATTGAGCTTGTTTGTCGTGAAACAGAAAAAATATTTACAGATTCATTAGACTTAATTTCAAAAGAGGGTATGAATGAAATTTAAAAAAAAACAGTTTTTTTCTTAATTATTTAAATAATGTTAAAATGATTTCAAAAAACTTTTTAGAATTGTTATCTTTTAGTTATAAACACATTGAATATACTCACGATTTAGAATATGATTTTAATCATTTATGTGTATAATTTTTTTTTAGATTAACTAATAAAACATTAATTTTCATGATAGTGTTTTGTGTATTTAATTTTTTTTATTGTAATTTTTTTTTAGACAACTAATTAAAAAATGAATAATGAAAATTGGTCTGAAGATCGTATTCAATGGATTAGCAAATATTACAAGCCACATCATTCTGAACAGGAATTGTGGAAGATTTTGGAAGAATTATCACCTGCTTTTTATTTTCATTTTGTTATCATTGAAGAATTTTTAACCAAAGATGATCATCAAGATGGAATTTTGGGAGAGTTTGAAAAAATAACAGAAATTATAAATAAAAATAATGAGCTGATAAAAAATTATCTAAATCTACGTAATTTTTTAATAGAATTGATAAATCATATGGTTGTTATTTGCAATCTTGCGATTGAAGATGATCAGTTTATAGTAACAAAAGAAAAAGAGGAATTTTCGAGAAGAGATGAAGTCATGTTTTCATATATAAAAGCAAACGTAGACATGAAAGATTTTCATTATATTTCAAAGCATGAAGAAAGATTATTGTTAAAAAAAACAATTAAAAAATATTTTATTACTACTTTTATAAATATTCTTAATGAGTAATTTTTTTGTACCCCATTTGTGTTTTTTAAACTTTATACTTTAAAAACTTTGTATTTTTTAGGTTTAACTAATAAAAAAAATTCATTATGGAAAATATTTGTCTCATAAATACAGAAAGTTGGATAAATTGAATTCAGATATTGCTTTTGAATATAAAATGATCAAATATTATGTTAAATATGGTGAAGATGCTAAACATTTTATTAAAAAGTTTCACGTCAACAGATTAAAAGAAGCTATGGATGAAATGAATAAATTAATACGAGAAGATGCTGAGAAAGATTGTTTTAAAGACAGATTAAAAACTTTACAAGTGTATATGCAAGCCATGTACAAATTATTTACTACAAATTGAGAAAATATTGAATGGCTTAATAGAGAGAAAAACAAAAAGAAAGAAAAGTGGCTATGTTTGAGTATATTGAAAAAAATGTTCCTGAATTTTTGCAAAGAAATATTGAGTTATTTTTATTTTGAAAATAAGACTGAAAAAACAATACGTTTTCGTGAAGAATTACAACGATTATTTTTAAAAACGATGGAAAATTTGAGTACTTTTTGTTTAGATTAAATTTTTATGATTTTTTTTTAGATTACATAATCAAAAATGGAAAATGAAACTGGTACAAAAGAAGAACTTTCAGCTGGTGATTATTTAGAATGTGAAACTCTTAATTCGGAATGTCAAAAACTTATTAAAGAAATAACTGACGTGTTATCTGAACTTAAAACATTAATGAATAATGTAAACAAACTTCTTGATGGCACCGACTCTTCTTCTTAAAATTTTATTTATTGTAATGATGATAAATTGTATTTTTAATTTTTTTAAAATTACATAATAAAAAAATGGTAAAAAAAACAGTACGAGCAACCAATAGTTTTATGACACCTGTAGTAACCATATCTCGATATATAGAACTATGTCCCAATTGTCAAAAGGCTAAAATTGTTTATGCGATGAACGAACCAAAGAAAAAAATTTTATAATTCATTTTTTTTTTATTGTATTTTTTTAGATTACATAATAAAAAATGTCTTTCGAAAATCAAGTTGAAAAATTAATCACTTAACTTTTATTAATACCAGCTAATATTTATGATGAAAGTCAAACGATACGAAGGTTACTAGAAAAAGCTGAATCTTGTCCAAAAGAAAATTGTACTGGTTTTAGTGTTTGTGAATCTTGTAAAGAAACTTATGATTACATTCATCGTTATATTCACGAAGAAAATATTAAAGAAACTGTACTTGAAATATTTAAAGATTATACTTTATTATAAATAAATTTTTTGAAATTATTTTTTTTTAGGTTACATAATAAAAAAATGGATGTATTTTATGAAGGTGAAATTGTTAAAAATAAAGATGGAAGTTTTGGTATCGTTAATGATAAAATTGTGAACATAGATCTTGCACCTCTTCTCTTTGAACTCGCGGGTAGTGATATTTACAATAATGTTCGTAATGATTTAGAAAAATGGGGCTGTTTGGAAGATTTTAATCGTAAAGAAATGTCTCAAGAAATGTCTCAAGAAGAATTTGATGATTTTGTAAAAGAAGTTCGTCAAATCAAACCAGAAGAATTTCGAGTAATCAGTTATTCAGAAGAAAAAACCTTAGCAAGTGAAAAAAAAATTTTATTACAATGTTTATCAGCAATAGCGTTTTCAGGATATGGTTTAACTCAACATGATTCAGAAATATTTGAGAAAGTTGCGAAAAAAAAAAGGCTGTATGGAAACATTACTCCATGTTATTTGTAAAAAACGTGACATGTGTGCATGACCCTAACTCTAACCCTAACCCTGACCCTAACCCTAACCCTAACCCAGCTAAAAAAAAATTGGTTTGTCAGAAGTTTTGCTAAAAAAGTTTAGGAAATATAATGAAAGCGAAATTCTTTGTTTGGGATTATGTCCATGTCAAAATAACAATTTGTGTTTTAAATGTCATATAAACAAAAAAGCGATTATACATTCAGAATTTAATGATCATGAAAGGAAATATAAACATTTTTTATATATGGACATGTAAATACTTTTTTTATAATAAAAGCATATTTTTTTTTTTTTTTTATCTATTTCAGTCAGAGTTATAAATGTTTTTTGAATTAAAAAAATGTCAATTATTTTTAGATGAATAAAGTAAAGATACTGAGATAATGATAACAGATAATGAATTATCTGTTGTCTTTGTCTAAGTATCTTATTTTTCTTAAAGCAGCAACAAAGTTAGATTTTACGTTCAGAAAAAAATTTTTTTTCTGTATATATTGTGAAAAATGTTTTAGTTAAGTATATTACATGTAATTTTTTTTAGATGAATAAAATAAGAGAAAATGATAATAAAAAAATGCTCAAGTTATTATGCAAACAAAACCTATTGACAGAAGATGAAATAGTAGCTGTAAAGTTTTTGTTGTTGATTCATGGACCAGACGATATATCTTGTAAACTGGAAAGACTCGTTGACCAGAACATTATTTTTATGATGTTTTTTGTAAAATATGCCATTATGTATTTATATTCAAAATAAATTTTTTTTCAGTAAATAATAAAATGTTATCTTTGCAACAACAAAAGCGCTTCAATGGCTTGATGATGGAATCAATTTTTTTATTACTGGTGGTGCTGGTTGTGGAAAAAGTTATATTGTCAAAGAAATTGCTCAAAGTATACAAATTTATAAAACAATACATATTACTGCGAGTACAGGAAAAGCAGCTCATTTGTTAAATGGTGTCACTATACATGCTTTTGCTGGTATAGAAACTGGTGTTAAAAGTTTAGATTATTATAAACGTCACATGCATCCAGACATTAAAAAAACGTGGTTAGAAACTGATGCTTTAATTATTGATGAAATTTCAATGATTAATGCTCAAACAATTGATTTATTACATTTAAATGCTTGTGAAATGAAACAATGTTATGATGAATTATTTGATGGTATACAAGTTATTGCTTGTGGTGATTTTTTTCAATTACCACCTGTCACAGGAGAATTTGTTTTTAAATCTAAAATATGGCAACAATTCATGAAGGAAGTTTTGGTTTTAACTAAATGCTTTAGACAAAAAGAAGATGCGCAATTTTTTGGAGCTTTTAATGAACTACGTTTTGGACAAGTTTCAGACCAAACTATTGATTATTTTAAGACGCGTTGTTTTGAAAAAGATGAAAATTTAAACACTAAATATACAATATTATTTTTTAGAAATATGGAAGTCGATGTTTATAATAATAATAAAATGGAGACTATAAAACAAGGGTATTGGTTTTATGCTAACGATGATATTAAAAATCACAACATTCAATGTTCGTTTCAGATTCCAGCAGCTGTTTATCCTAAAATAGGTGCTATTGTTTTGCTTGTAAGAAATATTAATGTGGAAGAAGGTTTGTGCAATGGAACTATTGGTACAGTCTTTTTAATAGAAAATAATGCAGTTTGGGTTAATATGAATAAAAAAGAAGTCAAAATTGAATGTGTCAAAGAAGAGATTTTAGATTGCTCTCATGCTGTTGTTGGCTCAAGATTTGGTTTACCTTTAAAATTAGCTTTTTCTTTTACTGTTCATAAAGCTCAAGGAAGTACAATGAATAAAGCCGTTGTTCAATTTAATTCAAAGGCTTTTATTAATAGTCTTTATTATGTTTCTTTATCACGAGTTTGTAATATTAATGATATTTTTATAATTATTAATAATAAAATAGAATTAAGAAAAATATTTAAAAGTATCACTGTTGATTCTGATGTTTTGGAATTTTATAAAAAATACATGTAAATTTTTTTAAATAAAAAATGAAATTTGAATATCAAACTGAGGAAACTAAATTTAGTAATAACACTATATACACTAAACATTTTTTTTACATCAAAGATGATTATAAAGATGAAGATATTGTGGAAGAATCACAAATTTATTCTGAAACTCAAAGTCCTGATGAAATTGTTTATCACGTAGAACATAAAACAGTGGAAGGGTTTGAAACACAAATGAAAAACAGTATTCATTTTGCTGACTTGTTTCAAAATTTCTTAATTGGTTATAATATTGTTACTTTGTGTTGCAAATCTATTGAAAATGGATATTGTAAAATAATGAAACGTTGTTACAATTCGCCTGTTTATTTTATAAAACCTTTAGAAGGACCGACTAAATTTACGTTTTATTCAAGATGCCAATGTACGAGCTGTTTTTAATGTTTTAGAAAACGATAGCGGATGGAAGATAATACGATTATGTAATATTAAAATTAAAACTCTATCCAATTTAACGGAACGATCAATGATGAAATTACGAGATTTTGAATTGTCAGGTTTTAAAAGAAAAATGACCATGACAGATGAAGAAATTCAAAAAGAGAAAAAACGCAACAAAGCATATTACGAAAAAAATAAATAAATACTTTTGTTAAAAAAGCAACAAAAGAAGACCGAAGAAAACAAAACAGATGAATAAATTCAAAAAAAGAAAAAACACAACAAAGCATATTACGAAAAAAATAAAAAAATACTTTTGTTAAAAAAACAACAAAAGAGTAGCAAAGAAAAGAAATCATATTATGAAAAAAATAAAAAATCAATTTCATATAAAAATCAACAAAAAAGGAGCAAAGAAATTGATGTAGACGAATGGTTTGGTGAATGGTATAGACCTCATTCTATAACACAATGGCAAAATTCGCTAAAAGGTCAATCTTATACTAAACTCTCTTATGAACAAAAAAGAAAAATGTTTTTAGATTATAGTATTTTTTTTGAGCCAGGATTATGTTTTTATTCTGCTTTTCTAATCTCTTTGTTGATTCGCCAATGGAATGTGAGCACCATTAAAGAATGGAATAAAAAAGTGTTGGAAAAAAATGCGACTGATTTATATTCGGAAGAAAATATTTTACAACTCCTATTTGAAGATCAAGGTGAGCAAAATATTCTGGCTTGGAAAAACGTTTTACAAAATTTAAAAGAAAAATCTAAAAGTATGTCGTTTCAAACTTTGATTGATTTGTGTCACTGTTTTGCTTACGGAAATACTTTTGATCGTATTAACATTAAAATTTTTGCCGTTAACAAAAGTAATACCAAAATTCGTTTGCTGCATTCTAAATTAAAGTCGCAATATAAAAGTAGTCTTACAGAATTATTAAAAGTGGTCTACGAAAGTGCAAACATTACCAAAGACGATCAAGATTCTCAAAGAGTTTTTATTAACGACGAGGAAAGAAATAAAGCCAATGAACGGAAAAAAACAAACAACACTATAAAAATTTGTATTTTTCAAAAAAACAATTCTTTTCATGCTATAAGCATGTTGAATGAAAAATTTTCTACTGTACATTTTTCTTCTAACAAGTCACGTCTTCTTTTTCAATGTTCAGAATGTGGACAAAAATTTACTACAGAGACACACGAATGTGAAAGTTATTATAAACCGGACAAATTTACATACGGGGATTGCATTAGTCACTATCGTCCGCAAAATTCATTCATGTGTACTAGTACAAACTTGTTTCCTTTTTTAATGACATTTGATTGTGAAACGAGTATTACAAAGTCTCAAGAAAATGCCACTTCCAAAGTCAAACCTTCTGAGTTGAGTTATCATTGTCATTCCATCGTGGTTTAATGCATTCATGAAACATTAGCAAGAGAATGTTTTGGTTTGGATGAACAAGGTCACGTGATCACTCAATGGATTTTTTATTACGAAAATACTATTGAAAGTTTAGAAAGAAATCCTTTAACCTGTCTACCTGCCTATTTTCAACCAGGAGTTTCTTTACTTCACGAAACACACAAACGTATATTGTGGGAAAAGTTAAATTTGACTCGTGAAAATAATGAAAATTTAAAAATGGAATTTTGAGTTTACGATTTAATAGCTTTAGCAGATACTTTGGTTCAATTTGCATATGAAATATGTCTACCGCGTTATCAAAATTTAAATATATCATCTGAAGAAAGAAATTAAATATGGCAAGAAGAAAATCCTTTATTTTCTATTTGTAGATATCCTGCAGATAAAATACGTCAATCTGATATTTATAAAAATAAATTTTCTCGCATGACTCCTCAAGAAATAGAAAGATTAAATCATAACGAATTTCGTATTTACAACGACAATCGAATTCAAGTTGTTAACATCATGTTTCAAAGAGTAGGACGTTTAGAATTGTTCATGTTACCTTGTAACGTTCAAAATTATTTAATCAGCAATGATGCGGAAAAAATAAAACAAGATTTATTTCTAGTATCAAGTTTGTTTGACATTTGTTGTAGATGGTGGGAAAAATTTGAATACCTACCTGCCACTAACGGTTTGTTGAGTGATTATGTGAGAATAACCAGTGGAGAACTTGTAGATTATATGAAACAATTGGCTTCCCTTATCATGAGCGATCATCAACTCGAAAACTACTTTGATCAAGAATATATGGACTTGTTAGATGATCCCTACTTTTTAATCAAAATTTTTCGCAAATGTATCAACGAAATAGGCGGTCAAAATACAGATAACCTCAATTTTATGTTTCTTATGAGAAAATTCAAGCAACCCGTCTACGAATTATGGTATCATTGCATGTTGGTTTATTTTAATAATCAATATGAAAAAAAATTTAGTTTATCCGATTTTATTCAAGATAAAAAAAAATAGAGAAAAAGTTTTAAATAAATGCAATTTTTTTCTCAACGCTTTTGAAGATTATCTAGTTATTGATTACGATCATTTTTCAGGACAAGTGTATGGATTAGCTCATGATTATTGCAACAAAAATTTAGGCAGATATAGTCAACATTTGTCTTGTCCTATTTTTGCTCATAACGCTTCTTTTGATAACCGTGTTATGATTGTAGAAGGTTTAAATTTTTTTGGGATATTTCGTTATACGGTCATTTGGCTGAATCTGAAACAACACCTTTTAACGCTTTTATAAAATATAGCAACATGGAAGATGTTTTTGTAAGATCTAAAAATGTGAGCAAAGTCAATATTATCTGCATTGGTAAACATATTAAAATTGTGGACAGCTTAAAAATTTTAAACTGTTCTTTAGAACAAGCCAGTAGTATGTTATCTCAAAAAGCTCAAATTGTCAACACCATGTTGCATTATTTACGACCTTTTCATCCTGAAATTAATCATTTAACCGACAATCGAGAGTTTAAAAACTGTTTTATTAAAAAAACATTTCCTTACTCGCAAATAACAGACGAACTAATAAACATTGAATATAAAACATTACCTCCTATTGAATTATTTGCTTAAAACAATTTAATGAAGTCTAAAAACCTACAAGAAGAAGTTAAAAAAATCAAAGAAGCTTATGAAGGTGTTCAAAAGTTATGGAACTTTTTAAATTTAAAAACTCTAAAATCCTTATTTTATATATATACTGTGCTCGACACAGTAGTATTAGGTTCTGTTATGATTGACTTTGACGAAAGAACATTTGAATTTACAAAATTTCATATTCTTAATCATGTTAGTATATTTAGCTATACAAGTAAATTAAATTCTGCCATCAGTTTAATTCCTGTTCAATATCCTCCGACCGGCGAACATCAAAAAATGATTAAAAAGAGTATTCGAGGCGGCATGTCAACCAAAGGTACGCAAAAATTCGCCATTGATACAGATTACTTTGAACCTAAAATAAAAGAACTCAAATTAAACAGCGAGTTGATAGGATGTTTAATTTTTATGGACGAAAACGGACAATACGGAGGAGCTCAATTAAAACCTTTACCTTTTCACATGAAATATTCTTTTGATTTGGAATGTATTACTTTAGACGATGTGATTCGCAAATATTATCGCGTTAATTTAAACGGATTCTCAACTAGTGCTTTAGTGCATTGTCAGATTACTATGAAACCAGAGTATCAAGATCAAGTAGGAGGTTTTTCGCCCATGGTAGAAAAAGAAATTATATCCTTACAAGATTATTCTCCAACTGAAATTGCATCTTAACATTATCTCAAAAACAATTGAACCTATGGTATAGAAAAAGACAAAACTATTAAATTGGTCATGAAATTAAGTTCGCATGAAACTTGTGAATTTTTAGACACATTAATATGGTTGACTACATGCTGTGTATGTGTTGTTGAAAAAATTTACAAAGAACTCCCTTTATGGCGTTATCCTTTAGCTCAAAAAATGGTAAAAAGAAATATGGAAAAAAGAAAAGAAGCCATTAAAAAGGGTGACAAGGTAGTCGATGCTTCTTGCAAATTGCAAATTAACGGACATTATGGAACATTAAGTCAACAAATTGCGCAAAAACTAAATACTTCTTTTATCAATCACGAAGAAAAAGCTTTTCAAAACATCATTGAAAATTTTCAAAATATTCGACATGTTTTAATTCAAGAAGGTCAAACGGATGAAAATTTTAAGTTGTTACTTCCATTTCATTTTCAAAATTTATTATATAATGGAGCCATGTTTATTGGTGTTGAACCTGAAAGATATAAATTGGACGTTTTTGAAAAAAAAGTATGTTTAGATTATTACGACATTGTCGATTTTAATTACAACGATTATTTTAAAGAAATTCTTTTCAGTTTGATGAGCAATGTCAAAACCAAAAGTATTTTATTTCACGATGAAAACAATCATCATGAAATGAAAGACGTCTTTGAACTCTTAAAATCAAAAGATCATAAAAATGCTCTCATTTTAACAACCAGCGAAAAATGCAAACTCGTTAATAAATCTTTACGTATTGTGGCTTCACAAATTTTATCTTATGCAAAACTCAACGTAGGACGTTTTAGTTAGGAATTGGGACAAGTATTAGGAAATCATGGAGCTGAAAAACATTTGGTAGTAACAGATACTGATTCTGGTTGTTTTTTCATTACGCAAAAAAAAATAAAATGCTTTCTTCAACGTTTCGCGAAAAAGTAGAAGAATGGATTTATTTTTCAAAATTTGGCAATCGTTGGATGGATTATTCCAATTATAAAAAAACTCACCCTTTTTATTCTATTCTTTACGCCAAAGTAACGGATCGTTTTCAAAACGAAATACCTCCTCCCTAATACATTGCTCAAGCATCAACGGATCAGCGTCAACGGAGACGAAGAAAAAGAAAACTATTACAAAAATAGAGCTAAAGGAGTACCCTATTCTAAACTCTTATTTTCAAATTATGTTAACGGCTTTGATACCTTTGCTGCAAAAAGATTGTGTAGACCTTTTCCTTTTCCAGTGGTAATAGAAAATCAACCTATCGAACAAAATAGAATAAGTGTAATTACAAACAAGTTATAATAAAAACGCACACTATTGATTTTTTAAAAAGATTTACACAAAAAAATTATGTTTTTGATGACGGAGTCATGACTGAAATTCGAGATCATTATCTTTTGGAACCGATACGAGAAGCCAATTTAAAAGTTTTACCTGATATGGAAAAATTTTGTAGCGATGAACACATTCAAAATTTACTTCAAATTGAAAAAAATATTATAAAAGAATCAGAGCGTTATCAAACAATGGCGATGTTTAATCGAAAAAATTTGATACCTTTATTATACGATATTAAAAAGAATATAAATTTGTAAAATTTTTTTTGTAAATAAAAAATGGAGTTTTGTTTTTTTGATCAAAAATTAACAACCCTACAACTCGAAATCAAGTTGAAAGAAGTTGGCTTAAAAAGTTTTTATTTAGTAGAAAATACAGAAAACGAAGTTCAATATTATCACGATAAAAAAGGATTTTTTACTTCTCGTTTAATTCTATTCACTCTAAACGGACGCGAGTTAATCCCTGAAACATTTTTAAGTTGTTGTACAGAATGTTTACTTGAATATTTGAGTTTTGTATGTCATCTAGGCTGTTATGAAGAAGATTGTGAGCATTGTGAAGATTTTAATAGAATACATAATTAATCTTGTCTTTTGGAGAAAAAAAACGAATAATAACTTAGAGGACACTATATTACTAACAGAATTAGCAAGACGATTGGCGATCAATTGGAAACCTTGTGGAAGATATTTAAAACCCCGAGAAACCCCGAACCCTGAACCCTAACCTCGAACTCTAACCCTGATCCTAACCCTAACCCTGACCTAACCCTAACCCTGACTATTATAAATATAAATATAGAAGAAAAAAATTTTCAAATGTTAAAAATATGGAATCGTAACGGGACAAAAGAACAATTACTTTACGTATTGGATAATATACCAAGAATGGACATTAAAAAAATTATTTTAGACCGTTTTTTGTAAATTTTTTTTTGTAAAAAAAAAAATATAAATTATAAAAATGGTTTTTTTTTTATTAATATAAAAAAATGGAAGAAAAACCTCTTGAACAAAAACTTGAAACTGTAGAACAACCTGCAGAGATACCGTTAGAAAAAAAAGATGGTAGATCTATAACCGAAATATTAAACGAAAAAGGTTTTCATGATTTTTATTTAAAAGGAACATCAAAAGAAACTGAACTCAAAGACGAAGAAAGCAATTCACAAGTTAAATTTAATATTTTTTAACCTATTCAAGATGTATATCCTGAAAATACTATTATTACAGGACCTACAAACAGCGGAAAATCGACTACGGCTAGAGAATTATTACATTGTGGAAAATTTCCTGATGCAGAAATGTTATTTGTGATACAAATGAGAGAACCTAGTGAATCTCAACACAAAACATATTAAAAATATTATCGAATCTTCTAAAAATAATTTAGAAGCTTATCATATTATAACAGTTAACAGTCCAGAAAATTTAGATTCAGTAATACAGAGAGCCATTGGTTTTTCCAAAGATAAACACAGTATTCAAAATAGCGATTATCGACTATTAAAAACAATACTTTTATTCAATGATATTAGTGCTTTTTGCTTAAAAAGTCAACAATATACCAGCGCATGTTCTAGCGGTTCTCATCACGGAGTAGGTACCATTACCATATTTCATTCTGTACCTTCTAAAGCCAGTCAATGTTGGAACAATTTAGTGTCTCATTACAAATGTATTATTTCTTTTGATAACAACAGCGAGATTGAAAAAATATTTTAAAATGATTTTCCTTCTACTGGCAAAATGCATCATCACGTTATAAGCGATTTGTTAAATAAAGAAACTTCTAATCAACACGGACATTTGGCTTTATTTAAAAGAAACTCTTCGGTAGCACGCTTGAGAACGCAGATTACGAGTAAAGAACAAAAAGTATTTGTTCCAGTAGTACCCTGACGGAGTAGACGCTCAAGGCAAATTGGACTTTGATTATAAAGACATGAGCGTTAACAAAAAAATTGTTAGTTTTCAATCCTTTCTCTGTGTCAAGGCTACCCAATTAAAAAATCATTATTATCTCAAATCTCATCACAACAACTATAATCAAGAGAAGGAGAATAAACCCAACGAGGAAGATAAAAACGATATAAATAAGGAAAAAGAAAATCCGCTAAAGAAAAGAAAATGGAGTGAAAGCGAAAGAGCAACACAACTACTCGAAGAAATTAAAAGACAAAAACGATATGGATTGTGCGAATCTTCAGACGAGTGGACCCAGTGATTTTTAATGATTGGGAAAGCGAAGAATTTTTACGAATTTTACAAAACGATTACGAATTATGCAAACCTTCAAACAAAGCGAGTAAACGTCAAGCCATGAGACAAAAGTTGGCTGTTCGAGGACAAATTTGTATCCCCAAAATGAATAGAAGAAAAGACATTGATGAAAACGAAATTAAATTATGGATGAAAGAAATTTTAACACGTTTTAATGCTGTAAAAATGTTAAAATGCGAACTTTTATCAGATCACGAAAGACATCAAATAAAAAACGCTTTTCAAGAATACGTTTGTATAGAAATTAAACTCTTTGTCAAAGAATATTTATATCCGTATCCAAAATTTTAACGAAAACGGAAAAGTCATCATGAAAAAAGAAAAAATGAAACATAAAAATCAAGCTATATCAGACTTTGTTTATAACAATTACGACGTTTTAAAAGAATATTTCAACTCTACTCGTTTTAAACTTTATCACGAAATTATAAATTATTATGCTAATAAATTATCTCATTCGACACTATACAACCTACAAAAACTGTAATCGATTTATTAAGACAGCAGTTTGAGGTTGATTATTGTCAAAAAGAATTGTATTTTCAAAATAATTTGTATTTTTATGAAACATGAATAGATATAGACCTTATCACGAGTCTCCTTTAATAACTTTACGTAAAGTATTAGCCAAAAATGCCTACAACATGGATGTTTTTAATAAAAAAATATTACAAATGGATGAACAAGAAAACACAGAAGTTAACCTAGAACCTGAAGAAACAAACAGAACGGATTTGTCTCAGCTTATCCTAAGATATGATTTACCCTCTTCTCTTAATTATGCAGATCCCGTCAATCTCGAAAATCAAATCGCTGGTGAAGTAAGCTTTCAACAAAATTTAAATGCTTTGTTACCTCTTGATACTATGCTTAAAAGCGATATAGCTACAAGTTTAATCAGCGATCAAGAAAAATGGAAAACATATCTCAACGTGTTAGGAGATGCTTACGCTTTTAAAACCATTTTAATTTTGAATAAGCAAAGCGAATTCAATGATCATATTGATCAAAGAAACATAAGCGAATCTTTAAGAATGGTGAGAAATTTAAAAAAATTTCCTATTCAAGACAGCTCTCCTACTACTACGCCTCTTTCCTCTATTCAATCAACATTAAACACTTTACCGCGTTCTACTACTTTAAATACTATTCCATCGACTCATAAAAAAATTTATACTTTGACACCTCTTTATAAATTTTTAATTTTTCACGAAACAGCCAATTCGAGCGAAATTCTAGAACAGCTTTATAAAAACGAATCTGTAAAAAAAATTCCCAACTTACCTAAACATCTCGTCGACATGTGTAAAAATCAAGTCTATTATCGGTTTGGATCTCATCAAATTTCTTTACGCGTTTACAAACCGAGAAACGAAAAAGCCACTCTGAACAATTTAAAAAATTTATATTTTATATTAAGCCAATGTCGTAGATGTAGAAAAATCCATAGCTAGTATTATTAACAATGTCACCAACTTTGCTTTTCAAAATATAAATGATCCAAAACAATATGCTTTTTATGCTAACGAATTTTTAACTTTACTAACCTCTTCTCACTCTGTAGCTAGCATGAGGATAGCAGCCGATTATTATCAAAAAAGACATCTTACTTTTGCGAAATTGTGGAGTTTTATTAAAAAATACAACATACCCATCCGAAACGAAACTAAATTAACATCCGAAGCTGTATATGCTGGCGCTCTAGCTCGAGATCCTTACACTGTTATGACTTCTAGTTTTATAGAAAGCGAATCCATAACCGATAAAAGTTTTGGTGGAAAGAGAGCTTTTGAAATATTATCAGAAACAAAAGACATTATTCAACAAAGATGTATACAGTATGGCGAAATGTTTAGAGGTTTCAAATTTGAAATTTTGAGAGAATACATTCAAGTGAACATTTATTTACTACCTAATAAAGATATTTATGTTCGAATGTTAAATAACTATGACGAAAACGCATTAGCTAACAGACCCATCGGAGAAACCATGCTCTATTTAACATTTAAAACTTTTTTCAATCCTGTACCTTCTTTACCTTTTAGAGATGTAACAGATGTAGTCCTATTAAAAGAAGATGTAGAACAAACTTGTGCTAAAGGAGGAGCGTTGCGATTATTGCAACATATTAAATCCAATTCAAATCAGTTTTACAGCACAGAAAATTCAATCAAAGAAAAAAGTTTACTCGAAATGTTGATCATAATGGGTGCAATGTATAATTCTCAATTTGCTCGTTTAAATTCACTTTAAATATCTTATAAAAAATGTTTTAAAATGGATTCTAATAATATTGAAAATTTTGCCAACGCTTTAAAACTACTTACCAATTTTAAAAAGAAAAATTTATTCACTCATCCGTTAACAAGGTCTTCCTTATTAGAAACTCCTACACCCAAAAAAGAACCACGAACACGAGCATCCGATCCCTATTTAGCACCAATAGAAACTAAAAAAGAAGAATTGCTCCCAAATTATTAGGTGCTACTGCTTTACCTGAAACAACTACAGTTGAACCAACAAGTGCTAGTGTTAGTACTGAAACCCCAATGTTAACTAGAAGTGGTCGTATAGGATTAAGAGCAAAAAAAGTAACTACTAGATCGTCATCCACAAATCCAGAAAAAAGAAAAAGAAAAGCTCCAATAACAAAATATTCCGACTATTAAAATGGATAATGTCTTAAGAGAGGCTATTGAAAACCTTGTAGAAGATCAACTGACCAAATTATCGAGTCGTTTGTTTGCTTTAACAGACGTTCCCAAAATTACAAAAGTTTTGCTTCAATTGGACACTTTAAAAAAAAATCTAACCGATTTAAAATTTTATGAACAATTAAGAGCGCTTTTAGAAATGTCCATTTATGCCAAATGGAACGGTCTCATAACAGCTTGGTTACACGTCACTCTACTTTTTAAAAAAACAACGGATGTCAACGTTAAAAAACAAGCGCCTAGGAAACCTTATGTTTACGAAACGCATCAATATTCATACGATAGACCTCGACAATATTTTCAAGCTGATTTGGCCGACATGAACAGTTTTAATTTCAATTTTGCTCCTCATCGGCCTGAATTTTGTTTAGTTGTGGTAGATGGAGTATCTAAAAAAGTGTATTTGAGAGTCACCAGTAAAAAAACTGCCGATAAAGTGCTTAGCAGTTTTAAGCATATTTTTGAAGACATAAAAAGAGACGATAAAACATTTATCTACTTGCAAACCGATCAAGGTGGAGAATTTTTTAACAACAAAACGGAAGAATGGTGTTATGAACAAAAAATTGTTCATTTTAGTTCTAAAAATTAAGGAAAAGCTTACTTGGCCGAATCGACAATAGGACGTTTAAAACAACTTTATCAAAAATTAAGAAAACAAGGCGAACTTCAAAAAAACAATTGGAGTTTTTATATCGAGGACATGGAACAAAAACTCAACGAAAAAGAAAGAGTGACGAGTGGAATAGCTCCTGAAGATTTGGATGCTGACGACGCCAAAAGTAAAGCTCTTCGTTTAGTCGATCAATACCGCGACAACAAAAGACGAGGTCTTCATTTTTCTTCTAACATGTTACATCGAGTAGAAAAAGATTACAAAAACGAAAAATTAAAAAATATAAACCTCTATCCGTTGGAACTGAATGTTACTTGAAAAAATATAAAATAGATCCCAAAGACACCTTTAGCAAATCGACTACTCGTAATCAACCCTATTGGGACACTACCAAATAAGTTATTATTATCAAAATCTCTAAGCGCTCTAGCCCTTCAGTAGAAGGTTATTTACCCGTTTATATTTATAAAGTGGGAGTAGTAGGCAATTTAAATACAACTTTCAAAATGAAACGAGAAGATTTATTACCTATTAACGAAGAAGATAAAGACGTTTACTATAAAAACTTTAGCGAATATGTTAATACTTTTTTAAAACCTTTGAAGAAAAGATTGCAAGAAAAAGAGAAAAAAAGAAAAAATGAACAATTTAACGTTTGACGATGTTTTAGATGTAAATAAATATGATTGTACTACTTATTATTTTAGCGAAATTAAAAATAAAAATGAAGCTAGCGCGCATTATAATGTCTTGAATGATTTTAGTTTACCGTTAACTCCCAACGATATCGACAAACCCACATTTAAAAATAAAAATGAAGCTAGCATGCATTATAATGTCTTGAATGATTTTAGTTTACCGTTAACTCCCAACGATATCGACAAACCCACATTTAAAAATAATACCATTCTACATTTAGCGAGTATGGATGTTCCTACTAATTTAACTCGAGTAGATGAAAACCTATCCTTCTTAGAAAACAATTACGGATTAAGAATGGAATCCAAACCTGCTATAAAAAAAATGTTATCAGATATTCAAAGCGATATGATTAGCAATCCTACAAGACACATAAAATGTTTTTATCTTGTTACTAAAAATGTTGTCTTATACACCAATCATATACCCTTACCAGGTGACACGTTTCCTTGCTATGACATATTAGATATGGAAAACATGAACGCCGATCATTTAAGTTATATGTGGACCTTTAATGCGTCAAGTGGAGGTAAACTCTTTGGCGTTATGTCACCCACCGCCTATCAAGATGATTTTTTTGTTAGAAACTTGGAAATTTATAATTCTAAATTAAATAGAGTTTTATATTTTTCAGACTTTTTTCAAGTTATTATAACAAAGATGGTAAAATTTCATCAACAAAATTTTGTAATCCAAAATATTTATTTGATCCTTCAACTGAGCTTCGATACAAAACGGCTGTAATCGATTTACCCATGATAAAGTTTAGTTTAGATAGCAACAACAATGTTCAACAAAATTTATTTAACGTTGATACTTCCCCATTTAGTAATAGAACCAATTATAATTTATTATGGTATTATAAAAAAAGAAACGAATACGCAAGAAATCCTTCTTTTTTACAACCTATTCGATCTACCTTAAGCGTGATCTCGCCTTTACAAGTAAGAGGTTTATCTTATTTCTTTTTTTTTTCAAATAGAACAAGTGATAGTGTGAACGTTCTAGAAGATTTTACAAAATTATTACAATTTGATTATATTACTACTAATTCTCTATACGACAACATATACAATTTATCATTAAATACTCACACTAGTAAAAATTATTTAATTTATGCAAAACATCCGCTTTTAACCGCCGCACAAATAGCAGCTATTTCACCCGAAAGACAAACTATTCTAAACGGTATAGAAGAAACCTTTGTTCGACCTTTTATTCATATTATGCTCTCACCCAATTATAAAAATCCGGCTTTAACTGGAACAAATTTAACCGCCGACAATAATATTCTTAGTGTTGATCTAGATGTGTATGTTAATAACTTTTTACCTATTGCAGAAAGCACAAAATCAAAAATGAAACACATTGTTCCGTGGCAAATTGCTTTCTTTTTATTAAAAATAATAACCAACACCAACACAATATCCTTTGAAGGCAACCTATAAAACGTAAAAACTAATCTTAACGATTTCAGCACACCTTATAATGTCAACCTTCGTATTCAATCTTTATGGAAAATTCGGAACGATTATGTCGACACTAAAAACCCACTTTATCCTGAAATTTATACCAATGAAAAAATAGTACTACCACAATTTGTAGATATTATCAAAGCTGCTTTTACAACTGCTTTTCCAACTGGATTTGGTACAAAACTTATCTATGTTACAGCAGCTGATTTAGGCGTAGAACCTACAGAATTATTAACAAGTTTTTATCAAATTTATTTTCCTCTCACATCCAAAAGAAAATATTATCGTTATACTTTAAAAAATATACCGTTAGCTTCTTTACCTTTACCTTTTTTTAACGTAGATCAAGTCATATAGCCTGAAAGAGAATTAAAAATGATGGATGTTTTTACCGAAAGTTTAAACATGACAAACAATTTACTCAATCTCAATTTAAATAACTTGACTTTTGACGATCATACTTATGCAGGGTCCGATTTTAACATGTTTAGTAAATATCTTACAAATAAAGCAAAGGGTGTGCCTTCATGCATTCCTGATCCTATAGACGGAACTTCAAATTATTATACTTTTTTTTCTTTACCATCCTTCCAAAGAAAATTATTATCACCCATTAAATTGAGCACATTACTTATGAAAAGTAACGTCTATTTTGAAATGAAAAGTAACTCCTATTCAGATTATGATACCAGTTATACATGGAATAATGTTCCTATTGGTACTCCCGAAATGAAAGGCACTCCCTTTCAAGTATTACCTTCAAACTTACCTGAGGACATTTATAAAATATGGACATCTGATAGCTCTTTAATCGCTAAATATGGCGCAGAAGCTTTTATTGAAGTTTTAATATATTGCGAACAAAGCAAACCTATTTTTTCAAATACCATCAAAGTACCTCTTGTCACTACAACTAGTTTTGAAAGAGCTACTACACCGAGTCATAAAACATGGTTAAATAGTGTCAAAGGTATATTACAAGGTAATAATCCAACACAAATAATATTTTATTGCCCTTTGCTTAATGGGCAATTCATTTATCAAAAAAAGAGCGATGGTACTATTGTACAAACTTGGACAGACAGTTTACCTTTAAAAAATATCATTTTAAAAATGTATCAACCTGTTGGAAACAATCCTATACCTTATACTTTACTTTTACAAAGAGATCAATACAGTTTGACTCAACAAATCAATCCTTTTATTATGCAAGTCGATCAAAATATTACCAACGCCATGTCACTAGATTTTAAAATTCAAAAAAAAAGACTAGTTTTTTTAAGATGTGCTCTTGTTCAAATTAGTAACTTTAATTGGAAACACCGTTTCCAATTTTCCTTCAACTACAGACACTTACATTTTTATTAAATGTGATCAAGCTATGCAATGTGGAATGTATATGAACAAAATTTATGTTCCTGGAATTGTTGCATTTTTTAATTTATTAGACTATACTAATTCTACCCAAGACCAATATTGATTTTACAAAAGATCGTAATACTTCTATTCAAGGACAATTGACCACCTTTGATATCAACGATGTTGACGATTGGAAACAAACATGATGGTCGTTTCTCAATTCAAAATCTGAACCCCTCACCTTTAATAATCTTAGTTCTACTGTTTTTTTTAATCCTACGTTAAAGATTCAAATAGTTCCGTTTTACAATTAAATAGTTTGATTAATATAAATAAATGTCTTTTATTTTTTATTATGATTAAGAAAATATAAAAAGAAAAAAAAGTTGTTATTTTTTTTCTCTCTCTATTTTACAAAAAATGAGTCTCTTTTGTGCTAAAGGAAGATATCATAAAAATTTAGTCAATTTTGAAGAAAAGATGATGCAAGAATCAAAAATAAATCCTAAAGATCAAATGAATCAAATTAAAAATCACATGCAACAATTACAAAATCAACTTACTCAATATTCTACTAAATCTGAATTACTAAACATGAAATCTGAATTGGATGAAATTAAAAAAATGAAAAATAAAAAAGAAGAAATACAAGAAGAAAAACCTCCCAAAAAAATAAAAAAAAAATGTTCAAATCAAACCCAAACCTAAAAAACAAAAATATTCAGAATCTGAAACCGAAAGTTCAGAAGAAGAAGAAATTGTTGAAAAAAAACCTAAAATGAAATCAACTCCTTTACACATCTGTTCACTTTCAAGAAGTCAATGCAGTCGACAAAATAAACGGATTATGTAGAAACTGCATTATTCAACAAAGGGCCATTTTATCAAGTCCACTCTTGCAGAATAACGAAAAAAAGAAAAAGAAATTGAATAAAAAAAGTTTAATTGAACTTGGTTACACTCGCTCTTCAAAAGACGTTAAAAATAAAAAAATAACATTTAAAAAAAGCACTTCAGAATCAGAAGATGAATAAATAGAAAAAAAGTTATTTTTTCATTTTTTAAAAAAAATGGATTCACTAGCTAAATATATGAGAGATGGTGACGGCAATCGTTATACACCCAATACAAATGGTCATGTTACTATTGAAGATGTTTTGGCACAGGCCGACCACGAAAATCGTTTATTGCAAGAAGCAACAAGTCGTAATGTTAGCGCAGAATATAAAGCTATATTAAATGAAAAATATCTTGGTTTTCAAACAGCTCAAGCTCAACATGAAGTCATTGCTGTTAATAATCAAAAATTTTCTTACGATCTTACTTCAGACATGGCTAATTTAATTTCTTTTACCACTATACTTAACGAATGAACATATCCACAAGATTGGTATTTGGATTTTGATTTATTTCTTTCAAATTTTATCCCAATTATCAAAAAAAAAATACTACTTGTGCAAACAACGCTATCATTAATCGTTCTTATGATCGTTTTAGAGCAATGCTGATTAAAAAAAGTTATATGAAACCTTCTAGTGAATTGATGATTAATCCTAATTTAGGTTTAACAGAAGACACTGAAAATGCTACAAACCCTATTCGTTATGCTGAAACCAAAGCGCTTATACAAGCTGCAGACCCAAATGGACTCATTAGACCTCTTAATGCAACAGCACCTGCCACTGCGGCACCTGCTGGTTATCAAAAAGCACAAAGAGATAGATATAATGCTTTCATGACTGGAGAAAAAGGTTGTAAATTTAGAGTACCTTTGAGTTTATTATGTGAAGTTTTTCAAATGAAAGAATATTTTGGAAAAAATAAACAAATTAGATTAGAACTTTATATTGAAAATGATATGAATCAACTATTAGAATGGGTAAGACCTATTGCAGACGCTGACATAACAGCGCTTGCTAATGTGGGAGTGGGTATTAAAAACCCAATGATATATTGCAATACGTATAGACTCAAACCCAGTTTACCCTTGGAAAAATCTTTATATCTCAACAGTAAAAAAGACGAAATGTATACTTTACTACGTATTGCTCTCTACGAACAAGTTGTCACCAATGTAGAAAATGTTACAGAAGTCACTGTCAATTTAGGAAGTATAAAAACAGCATATCTTGTGCCTCACAGCATTATATTTTTTGTTAATTCAAAAAAAGAAAGTGATCATTTAAGCAAAGGTTGTTTTACACCGGTTGAAATGGCATGCAACATTATTAAAAAAATCACCCTTTATAATTACAGAAGAACATATGTTAATTCAGCAGGTGATACTACTGAATACGATTTGACAAAACAAGACGATCAATGGACAATTTGAAGAAGTTACGCCTCCTGGTCTAAAGGAAATACACCCTCTACTTTTAACATTAACAATTTTGCAGATTTTTATAATAGTGATGATGATAGTTTTTTGAGACATCCTAAATTATACTTTAGTACTACTAACACTACCGAACCTTTAGTCATTGACACCACCAGCGATTTTATTTTTATCAACGATAAACCTCCTGCTACAATTGCTGGAAATAATTCGTTTTAAATCAATGTACAATTTACAGAACAATTTAAAGGTGTACTTGTTATGTATTTGCAATATCCAGCTGCACTTGAAGAAAGCAGGGTAGGAGACGAAGTCAACTATATTCCTACCAAATTTAAATCGTCTTATTTTATCATAAAAAACATTTTTACTTTTATTAAACAAACCCTATTTGTATTTACTATTTTATAACCAAACGACTATTTATTTCTAAAAAAAATCTTAAAAATCAAAAATCTTGTTTTTTTTTTATTTCTTGTGTTAATGGCTCGCAGGCGTACGAGAAGAAGCGGTCACCGTCGTCTTCATCATAGAGGTAGCGCACGACATCATAGAGGGAAAGGAAAATTTTTTACCAAAGTTAAAAACTTTGCTAAACGTTTGTTAAAATCAAACGTAGGAGGCTACGCTTTAGATTATCTTCAAAAGCAACGCAATGCGCAAATAATTGTGTTGCACCGCTTGTAAAATAAAAACAAGTTCATGTAAAAAAAGAGGAAGGGGAAGAGTTTATTTACCTCCTTTAAAAGGCGCAGGTAGAAAGCGCTTAAGAAGACGAAGAAATTTACGAGGAGGAGATTTAGCAAACACGTTAGGAAAATTTAAAGTTTACCCTTGGTATGTAGCTTAAAAGAAACAAATGCAAAAAACTAAATTTGATCATGTTAAAAAAACTCAACTTTACAATATAAATTTACTTTAACCGACCTCAAACATGTCGTAATGCATAGAAAAAGAGGAAAAGGAAGAGTTTATTTACCTCCGTTAAAAGGCGCAGGTAGAAAACGTTTAAGAAGACAATTATTATTTTTTTTTGTTCTTTTTATTACATTAAAAATAAGCATTTCGTTACAATATTTAAAATACAAATATATAATAATAAAAACATATATATACATAATAATCGTTATTAAATAATAAAAGCACGCGGGAACTCGTAGAAGACCATACGGTCTTGTCGTCGAGTACCGCTAAGAAATGATCGTGTTAAAATTTACAAAATATTTACAAGATAAAAAATAAGTTAACGAAGTAAGAAACTTAAAATATTCCGTTACAAATACAAGATACATTATTATAAATTACAAATGTTAATGATGCATATATAATTTTTATAAATCAATGGTTAAATAGGGGGTAAAAAGGAAGATCACTAAAAAATAAAAAATAAATATCAAAAGTATATTGTTACATCTTCAATTGTAAAAATGAGTTCTTTAAGCTTTCGTTTAAAAGAAAAGTAGTTACTTTGATGAATAAAATCCT
This sequence comes from Hydra vulgaris, assembly GCF_038396675.1. Taxonomy (NCBI): domain Eukaryota; kingdom Metazoa; phylum Cnidaria; class Hydrozoa; order Anthoathecata; family Hydridae; genus Hydra; species Hydra vulgaris. Next base: position 28,394,517 of record NC_088928.1, on the reverse strand, counting down.
TAGTAAAATTTTTTAAAACTATTTTATTCCATAAGAATGGTCCGCGATAATCAATACAAAATTTAAAAAGAATTAAGAAAACGCATGCGTGGTAAATTTCTTCCCTTGTTAGCTGCAGTTTTAGCACCGACTTTATTATCGTCTCTTATACCGCGATAAAAAAATGTATAAAAAAAGACATAAAAAAAGACATTTTAAAAGACTATATAAACATAGAACAAGACGAATGCGTGGAAAATTTTTTGGACCTCTTTTAGGAATGGTATCTAAAGTCGTTTTACCTTCCTTTACTAGCGCTCTTTTACCTACCATTGGTAAAGCTGTTTTGGGTGGAGCTATCTCTGGTGGAATTTCGTACGGAATTAATTGGAAAATAATATTTAGTAAAGAATTGGAAAATAATATTTATAATATATAATATATAAAAATTTACAATTCGCTTTTTATTATTTTATTACAAATATATAATCCCAACATTGTTCCAAGTAATATAAAAGCTGCCAATAACGCTCCAAATAAATATCCTCCCACTACAATAACAATAAACAAGCTTGAAAGTGCTAATATCGACAATATTTTTTCTTTATTAATACACTTCAAAATATCAAATACGATTCCCATGCGAGTCGTGCGTACCACCATTATCTATTGAAGGATCAGGTTTGTAAGGTTGAACTACTGCCACTGTCATTGGAGTTTGGAATTGTTGTAACGGTTTAGTTTTCGATTCCATTCGTTATGAACCTAACAAATTAAAATTCTTCTATTATATCTGCGCACACGCATTACGGATCATCAAACAAACTAAAATTCCTTTTATTTGCTCAGGCCAATTCTCCCTTTGGTCGCTTTTTTTTAGACCCTCATTTGACGGTTCCCCTCATTTCAACTTTTCAAACAACTGAAGGCTAAACTCTTTCTTGAACACGCGCATTACGGATCAAATTGAAATTTTTTACACCTGATTCTCTATTAATCTGCGCACGCGCATTACGGATCAAATTAAAATTTTTTACACCTGATCCTCTATTATATCTGCGCATGCGCATTACGGATCAAATTAAAATTTTTTACACCTGATTCTCTATTATATCAGCGCACGCGCATTACGGATCAAATTAAAATTTTTTACACCTGATCCTCTATTATATCTGCGCACGGATCAAATTAAAATTCCTTTTTTTTGCTCAGGCCCCTTTTTTTTTCTCAGCCCCCCCCTTTTTTTTTTGCTTTTTTGTAGATTTCAACCCCCCCCTCCTTCTCAAACAAGTGAAGGCTGAACTCTTCCCGTAACACGGAAATCCAACATACTATATCATCAATCACAGAATCTACAAAAATATAACAAAACACTCCAAAAATAATTTGTGAAAACCAGTTTTTTATTGCTTTTGAATTATTATCTGAAATTATTTAAGCTTTAGTACAGAAAAAGGGACTTTGTCGTATAAAACTTAGATTCACTTCCTTACCTTAAGTTTATTTTAACATTTTTTCTAAGAAACCCACAGAATATACTAAAATGTAACATAAGAGTCCAAAAGAAATTGGTGAAAATCTGTGTTTTTGACGCTTTAGTAATACTTTCTAAATTTAATTAAGCTATGATAAAGGAAAAAAGGTTTTGAGGTAAAAACTTAGATTCACTTCCTTACCTTAAGTTTATTTTAAAATTTATTTTAAGAAACCCACCTAATCTATAAATTATATCAAAAGAATTAAAAAGAAACCAGTAAAACATGTTTTTGCAATGTTTTTTAGAGAAGTACCCGTTTTCGTGAAAAAGTTTATTTATATAAAAATCTTCTTAAGCTAAAATACATTAGTTTGGATAAATGTCTTTGCTTAAAATTACCATTTAATCTAAGAAACCCGAAGAATCTACAAAAATATTACAAAAGATTCCAAAACAATTAGTGAAAACCTGTTGAGGCTTTTATATTATTTTCTTTTAAGTAAGTTTATGTAGTTTAAGTTTAAGTAAGTTTTTGTAGAGAAAAGAGGTTTCATCGTAAAAAAACTGAACTTTCCTTGCTTACCTTAAGTTTCTTTTACCATTTTTCTAATAAACCCACAGAATCGACAAAAATATAAAAAAAGATTCATAGATAAATTAGTGAAAATCTGTTTTTTGACGCTTTTGTATTATTTTCTAATTTTAAGGAAGTTTTTGAAGAGAAAAAGGGTTTTATCATAAAAAATATAAATTCCCTTGGTTACCTTCAGCTTCTTTTAACATTTTTTCAAATAAACCCAAAGAATTCATAAAAATAATTGCTTTTGTATTATTTTATAAATTTATGTAAGTTTTTCTACAGAAATTGGGGTTTTGTCGTAAAAAACTTTATTTTAACAATTTTTCTAATGAACCCTTAGAATCTACACATATAGAACAAAAGACTCAAAAGTAATCAGAGAAAACTTGTTCATTTGTTGATTTTGAATTAGTTTCTAAATGTAAGGATGTTTTTTTTATAGAAGAAGGGATTTTGTCGTGAAAAACTATGGCTCACTTTCTTGCCTTAATTTTATTTTGACATTTACTCTGAAAAAACGAGAGAATCTACATATATATAACATAAGATTTCAAGTAAAATGATTGAAAACCTGTCATTTTGTTGCATTTGTATTATTTTCTAAATTTACTAAGTTTTTGTACAGAAAAAGGGTTTTTTCGTATAAAACCTAGGCTCCTTTGCTTACCTAAAGTTTTTTTTAACATTTTTTTTAATAAACCCGTAGAGTCTACAAAAATATAGCAAAATATTCCAAAAGAAATAAGTGAAAATCTGTTATTTTATTGCTATTGTATTATTTTCTAAAATTAAGTATGTTTTTGTACCGAAAAATGGATTTTGTCTTAAAAAACAAAGGTTCCCTTCCTTACCCTTAAGTTTATTTTAACATTTTTTCTAATAAACGCACAAAATCTACAAAAATATAACAAATGATTCTAAGGGAAATCAGTGAAAACTTGTTTTTTAGAGGAGTACTCATTTTAGTAAAAAAGTTTGTAAATATAAAACTCTTCTTGAGATAAATAAAATAAGATTGGATGGAGGTCTTTGCTTCAGGTTACAATATTTTTTAATAAACATACAAAATGTGCAAAAGCATAATAAACGATTCCATAAGAGTTAAGTAAAAACCTGTTTTTTTGTTGCTTTTGTTTTGTTCTCTAAATTTATGGATGTATTTGTACAAAAAAAGGAGTTTTGTCGTAAAAAACAAAGGCTTCCTTTCTTGCTTTATTTGCATTTTAACATTTTTTCTGAAAAACCGAAAGACTCTACAAAAATATAACATAAGATTTCAAATAAAATCAGTGAAAACCTGCTAGTTTGTTGCATTTGAATTATTTTCGAAAATTACGTCAGTTTTTTTACAGAAAAAAGGGTTTTGTAGTATAAAACCTAGGCTCCCTAGCTTACCTCAATTTTTTTTCACCATTTTTTCTAATAAACCCACAAAATTATCTACAAAATTATAGCAAAAGATTCCAAAAGAAATAAGTGGAACCTTTTTTTTGCTGCTTCTGTATTATTCTTTAAACTTAAATAAGTTTTTGTTCAGAAAAAGAATCTTGTCGTAAAAATCTTAGCTTGCTTTTCTTACCTTAGGTTTATTTTAATATTTTTCTAATAAACCCACAGAGTCTACAAAATTATAGCAAAAGATTCCAAAAGAAATAAGTGTAAACCTGTTTTTTGTTGCTTCTGTATAATTCTCGAAATTTAAGTAAGATTTTGGCCAGAAAAAGGAATCTAGTCGTAAAAAACATAGCTTGCCTTGCTTACCTTAAGTTTATTTTATCATTTTTTTTAATAAACCCACAGAGTCTACAAAATTATAGCAAAAGATTCCATAAGAAATAAGTGAAAATTTGTTTTTTTTGCTTCTGTATCATTCTCTAAACTTAAAAAAGTTTTTATTTTATTTTTTATTTTTAAACATCTTCGCTTCGAACAAGGCTGCAGACAGCCAATAATTAAAGTTGGAAGTTACTGCAAGAAAAAAGACGAAGATTGAAGAGCAAGATAACGATTGACAGACGACTTGAAAAATTGCAAATTATATGAATTAGGAAAGCAAGATGAAGGAAGCGAATTTCAAAGAGCTGATATTCGAAGAAAAAAACTAGACGAATAAGATTTTTGAAGCACTTAAGAACGGTCACAGAAAAAGGATGACACTTAATTGAATGACGAGTAACACGAGAATGAATTTTAATAGATAGCACAAGAGACGCTATTTCTTTAGAGCAGTGCCCATTATAGTATTTGTAGAAAAGAGAAAGAGAAGCAACATTACGACGATGTGATAATGGTTGGAGGTTGGCTGCAAGAGCAGGTCCAACTATGTTTCGAATGCTTTTTTGCACCTTTATCTAAAAGAGAAAGGGCATCATTAGAAGAACCGCCCCAGATATGGCAACAGTATTCCATACAAGGCCGGATTTGAGATTTATAGAGAAAGAGAATAGAATCCGAAGTAAGTTAGTGACGAGCTCGATAAAGAGATGCAACCTTAGCAGATGCTAATTTTGCAACAGATTTGATATATAATTTCCAAGAAAGATTGGAAATAAGAGTTAATCCTAGAAGATGAAGAGTAGATGACTCATCGAGTACATCACCTTTCATAAATATGGGAAGATCCAAATTATTGCGATAACGATTGGCTGAAAAAAATTGAGCTTTATCTGAATTAAAGTTCACCAGCAACTGTAAGCCCCATCCTGTAGCAGAAGTGAGATCCTTTTCAAGCTTAAATGCCCCCTCCAAGCAATCAGAGGGTGTTGGTTTCTTATTACGACAAGAATAAATGGTAGTATCATCAGCAAACAATGCCACCTTAGATGTAAGAATATTTGGAAGATCGTTAATGTAAATTAAAAAGAGTATAGGGCCAAGGATAGAACCTTGAGGAACCCCTGAAGTTACAGAATAAGAAGAAGAGTGCTGTCCATCGAGGACAACTTTTATACTACGATTGGAAAGGAAGGATTCAATAATCTCAAAGATGTTGCCGGATACACTATAAGAAGAAAGTTTATGGAGAAGACAAGCATGCCGAACTTTATCAAAAGCTTTTGAAATGTCAAGAGCGATGGCCTTAACCTCTCCACCTATCTAATGCACGATAAAACCTATCAGTTATTACTGTTAACGAATCAGCTGTAGAACGAGAAGATCGAAATCCATATTGATGGTCAGAAAGTAAGTTATACGATTCAAGATAAGAAATTATGTGTTTGTTAATTAGAGACTGAAAAACTTTGCTTAAGATAGGAAGAAGACTAATAGGACGGTAGTTAGACGAATCAGATTTCTCTCCAGAATTTTTGTAGATAAGGATAACAGATGCCGCTTTCCAGCAGGCTGTAAAACAAGACTCTAATAAGCACTTGTTGAATAATTTTGAGAGTATAGGCGACAGCTCCGGAGAACACTTTTGTATGACAATAACAGGTATGTTGTCCGGGCTATAAGCTGTAGAAGAGTCTAGGCAGGAAATCACTTTAGATACAGAAGCTGGAGTGATATGAATGTTAAGCAATGGATCAACCTGTTTTTTGGCAATATCAGGTAGAACGCAACTAGTGGAATCAAGAGATTATATTGATAAAAAGTTTTTAGCAAACAATTCAGCTTTGTCTTTTGGTGAGGTGACAGTCTGAACCATGCAAGAGAGATGGAACTAAAGATTTGCCCTTATTATTGATACTATTAAAGATTCTCCAAAAGTCACGAGAGCCTAATTTTTGAGATGATATACGAGATTTCATGACCTGAGAATAGCGGGTTTTGGCGTTAGACAAAACTTTTTTACAATTGTTTCTAGCAGTAATAAACAGACGTCTCATTTCTGGAGAACTGTTTTGCTGATAAATATGGAAGTAACAGTTTCGATTGGCAATCGCAGCAGCACAGCGCGAGGAAAACCATGGAGGAGAGTAAGGCTTGACCTGAAATCGTTAAGAGGGAACAAAAGATTCCATGCCAGCCTGAATCCACAAAGTTATGTAAGAAGTAAATTTGTCGGCAGGAAGACAAAAGATTTCTACCCAAGGGGCCATCACGAAGAAAATCACGGAAAGAATCCATGTCAGCTTTACTGTAGTTGTAAGAGGTTCGATAATAGGGGGATTCAGGTGATGAAGAAAAATGAGATATTAGTTTTAAAGAGATCAAACTGTAATCAGAAGAACCTTAGGGTGAATGTGGAGAAATTGAGCACTGACTAGGATGAGAAACAAGAAATAAGTCGAGTAGAGAAGGTAAATGATTCGGGTTGTCAGGAAAGCGAGTTGGAAAGTTGACTATTTGAGTTAGGGATTGAGAAAGGCAAACGTTGTGGGCTATAATGCCTGCCGAATTACTAACATTATAGTCAAGCCATTTAGAGTGGTGAGCATTAAAGTCACTGACAACAACTATATTAGCTGAATGATAAAGAGAGGGCTTGGCCAATATGATCAGAAATAACATCAAAAAGAGTGTAATCTTAAGATGAAGGAGAGCGATATAGTACAAAGAGAAAAGCAATAGAGTAAAGTGGTGCTAAACGAAACTACATGAAAGAATAGTCTGTGGATTCAAAACTAGTTTCACGACAAATGGGTGAATTATTACGAATGTAAATGCCCATGCCAAACATGTGACTATTGGAGTCTTTACAAATTAAAGGAGGATAAACATCAACACTCAGATCATAAGATGAGACAGCCAAACTCAAATTAGTCTCACAAAGAGCAAGTAGGTCTGGTGAACTTTGCAAGAGATAAGACTCAACAGAAGAAAAGTTACTTCGAAGACCACGAATATTAGTGAATGATAGGTTTAGAGAACTTGGTGATGATGATGGTTTTTTGTGTTTTATAGTTTTTGTGACTTTATTCATTTTCAAATTAGATTGAAGAACTTGACTCAAAGCATAGATTGTACTCAGAACACTGTTTAATAGCCCAAGCAATTGCTTCATTACTACTAATAAACCCTAAGCCTTAACAAAGGGCTCTAAATGTGGCCTCCGCAATGCACACCAAAAGTACAAACAGGGACACCATCCATTCGCAACATGGTACTGTTATTACTTTGATATTTTTCAGCTGTTGATGGAATCAGCCTTTCTTAGAGCTACCACAGAGTTCGAGAAAATTGACTACCAGCCAGCCTCAGAACCATAAAACTGAGTTTTAAATCTGTACCCTCATTTGGAGATAATAGAATGAGTTGCCTAGTCATAAAAACAGAGACACAAGCAAAACCCATGCATTGAATCATGAAGATCCAGCATTCAACATCATAAACTGGAAACAATGTATTAAAAATACATCTGCGACAGCCTAATAGATGAAGAAGGGGTGCGAGACTGGTCAATAGACAGAATCTGTTTACCACTTAAGTCTTTGCCAAGAAAGTCTTCTACAAACAGTAGCCGGGTACATTTAACATCTGCCCAAGATGAGTATTTTTATCGAGACACCATCTCTAGTCTTACTCAACCAAGAGCCCCAAGGCAGGGGGTGTTTTAACTCGTAGTTGGCATCTCCTAGCCTTTGTCTAAAAAAGCGTATCCTCAAGGCAGCAGGACATGAAGCAGATTGCATTGGGTTATATTACCAATAGCTCGGGGTTATATTACCAATAACTCAGGTTTCTTTCCATACCTAATGTTTATTTTAACATTTTTTGTAACAAATCTGCAGAAATTACAAAAATATAACAATAGATTTCATTAGAAGTCAGTAAAATCTGTTTATTTGTTACTTTTGTATAATTTTCTCGGTTTAAGATTTTGTATATAAAATGGGGTTTTGTCGTAAAAATTTTAGATTCCCTTCCTTACCTCAAGTTTATTTAAACATTTTTTCTAATAAAACAACAGAATCTATAAAAATATAACACCAGATTATAAAAGAAATTAGTGAAAACTTGTTTTTTTACTGTTTTTTTATAGAAGAACTTATTTTCGTAAAATGTTTATAGGTATAAAATTCTACTTGAGCTGAAAAACAAAAGTTTGGATGGATGTCTTTGCTCTAAATTAATATATTTTCTTATCAAATTCACAAAATCTGCAAAAATATCAAAAAAAATTAAAAGAGTTCATAAGAAATCACTAAAAACCTGTTTTGTTGTTGCTTTTGTAATATTTTTTAAACTTTAGTCAGAAAAAGAGGTTTTGTCGTAAAAAACATAGGTTGCCTTGCTTCCCTTGAGTTTATTTTAACAGTTTTTCTAATAAACTCAGAGAAACGACAAAAAATATAACCAAAAAATACAAAAGAATTAAGTGAAAACCTGTTTTTTTGTTAATTGTGTATTATTTTCAAATTTAAGTTTTTGTACAGAAAAAACGACTTTGTCGAAAAAAACATAGCTTGCCTTGTTTACCTTAACTTTATTTTAACAGCTTTTTCAATAAACTCACAAAATCTACAAAAATATAACAAAAAAATCCAAAACATATCAGTGAAAACCTGTTTTTATGTTGCTTTTGTATTATTTTTTCAATTAATGTAAGTTTTAACTCACGGAATCAACAAAAATATAACGATATATTTTAAAATATATCAGTAAAAACTTGTTTTTTTACTGTCTTTTAGAAAAGTACTCGTTTTCGAAAAAAATATTAGAGATTATAAAAATCTTCTTAAACTAAATAACATAAGTTTGCATAAAGGTCCTTGCTTCGAGTTACTATATTTTATAATAAACACACAAAATGTACAAAAATATAATAAAATATTACAAATGAAATCAATAAAAACCTTTTTTTTTGTTGCTTTTGTATTATACTTGAAATTTAAGAAAGATTTCGTCCAGAAGAATAAATTTTGTCGTAAAAAACATAGCTTGCCTTGCTTACCTTAAGTTTATTTTAACATTTTTTCTAATAAACTAATAGAATCTACAAAAATATAACAAAAGAATTTATAAGAAATTAGTAAAAACCTGTTTTTTTTTCCTTTTGTATTAATTTCTAAATTTAATTAGGTTTTTGAAGATAAAAAAGAGGTTTTGCCCTAAAAAACTTTGTTTTTTTTTTACGTTAACTATATTTAAACATTTATTTGATAAACGCACAGAATCTACAAAAATATGACAAAAACTCTAAAATAAATCAGTAAAAACCTGGTTTTTGTTGCTTTAGTATTATTTTTTAAATTTAAGTAAGTTTTTGTACAGAAAAAGCGGTTTTGTCGAAAAAAACATCAGTTCCCTTGCTTACCTTAAGTTTATTTTAACATATTTTTTAATAAACTCAGAGAAACTACAAAAGTATTAGAAATGATTCCATAAGAAATCAGTGAAAATCTGTTTTTCTGTTGCTTTTGTATTATCTTTTAAATCTAAGTAAGTTTTTGTAAGAAAAAGGGACTTCGCCGGAAAAAACTTAGCTTGCCTTGCTTACCTTAGGATCATTTTTAAATTTTTTGTAATAAAGTTTATTAAATTATTTACTAAATAGTTTATTAAATAGTAAGTTTATTAAATAAATCCACAAAATCTACAAAAATATAACAAAAAAATCCTAATGAAATCAGTAAAAATATAATTTTTGTTGCTTTTATATTGTTTTTTAAATTTAAGATAGTTTTTGTTAAGAAAAAGAAGTTTTGTCGTATAAACCTTAGGTGCCTTTTTTTACCTTAAGTTTATTTTCAGATTTTTCGTAATAAACTCACAGAATTTACAAAAATATAACAAAATAATACATAAGAAATATTACTTTGTTTCTATAATTGTGTTACTTTGTTACTATAAGTAAGTTTTTGTACAGAAAAAGGGGTCTTGTCGTAAAATAACTTAGTTTCCCTGCCTTACTTTAAGTTTATTTGTACAATTTTTATAATAAACTCACATAATCTACAAAAATATAACAATAGCTTCCAGAAAAAATCAGTGAAAACTTGTTTTATACCGTTTTTAGAGAAGTACTCATTATCGTAAAAAAATTATTAGATATAAAATTCTTATTTAACTAAAAAACATAAGTTTATATGGATGTCTTTGCTTCAAGATACCATATTTTTTACCACGCCTACAAAATCTGCAAAAATTAAACAAAATGTTTTATAAGACGCAATAAAAACCTGTTTTTTTGTTGCTTTTGAATTATTATCTCAATTTAAGTAGGTTTTTGTACAGAAAAAGAAGTTTTTTTTGTAAAAACGTAGCTTTCCTACCTTACCTTAAGTATATTATAACATTTTTTGTAATAAACTTACTAAATCTACAAACATATAAAAATAGATTCCAAAGGAAATCAGTGAAAATTTGTTTTTCTACTGTTTTTTAGTGATGTACTTATTTTCGTAAAAAAGTTTAGAGATATAAAAATATCCTTGAGCTAAAAAACGTCTTTGCTGAAAGTTACCATTTTTTTTTAAATAAACATAATATCCAAATTATAACAAAAAGCACCAAAGAAATTAGTTAATACCTGTTTTTTTGTTGCTTTTCTAACTTTATCTAAGTTTTTGCACAGAAAAAAGAGTTTTGTCGTAAAGAACAAAGAATCCCTTGCTAATCTTTAGTTTATTGAAACATTTTTCTAATAAACCCACAAATTCTTCCAGAAATATAACAAAAGATTACAGAAGAAATCAGTGTAAACCTGTTTTTTTGTTGCAATTGTAATATTTTATGAGTTTAGGTAAGATTTTGAACAAAAAATGGGGTTTTGTTGTAAAAATCATAGTTTTCATTGCTTACATTAAGTTTATTATAACCTTTTTTTTAATAAACACACAGAATCTCTGAAAATATTTCAAAGGTTTACAATAGAAATCAGTAAAAACCTGTCTTTTTGTTGCTTCTGTGTTTTTTTTAAGTATAAGTTTTTGAACCAAAAAAGAAATGTTTTCTTTAAGAAATTAGGTTCCCTTTCTTACCATAAATTTATTTTAATATTTTATCTAATAAATCCACATATTCTACAAAAATATAACCAAAGATTTAAAAAAAAAATCAGTTAAAAACCTGTTTTTTAAAGTTTTTTTTAGAGAAATACACATTCTTGTAAAAAAGTTTATTGATCTGAAAGTCTACTTAAGCTAAATAACATAAGTTTGGATGATGTTCTTTGCTTCTAATTATCACGTTTTCTGATAAACCTACAGTGTCTATAGAAATATAACAAAAGATTTTAGAAGAAATCAGCGAAAAACTGTTATTTTGTTGCATTTGTATTATATTCTAAATTTGAAGATGATTTTGTGCAGAAAAAGGTGTTTTGTCGTAAAAAACTTTGGTTTCCTTACTTACATTAAGTTTAATTTAACATTTTTTCTAATAAACACACATTATTTACAAAAATATCACAAAAGATTTCATAGAAAGTCCGTTAAAACTTGTTTATTTGATGCTATTATTTTCTAAATTAAATTAGGCTTTTTTATGTAAAAATGAAGTTATGTCGTAGAAAACTTAAATTTCTTTCATTACCTTAACTTTATTTTGCCATTTTTTATAATGAACCCACAAACCCTACAAAAATATAACAAATGGTTGACAAGGAAATCAGTTAAAACCTGTTTTTTTGTTTCATTTGTCTTATATTTTATTTAAGGCAAATTTTTATTCTGAAAAAGGCGTTTTGTCGTAAAATTCTTAAGTACCTTTGCATGCCTCAAGTTTATTTTACCATTTTTTTTAATAAATCCTTAGATTCTACAAAAATATAACAAAAAAAAAAAACAAAAAAAATCAGTGAAAACCTGTTTTTTTGTTGCATCTGTCTTATTTTTTATTTTTAAGTAAGTTTTTGTACTGTAAAAAAGGTTTTGTCGTATAAAACTTAGGCTCCTTTGCTTTCCTCAAACTTAATTTACCATTTTTTCAAAAAAACCTATATTTTCTATAAAAATATAACCAAAGATTAAATGAGAAATCAGTGAAAACTTGTTTTTTTACTGTTTTTTAGTGAAGTATCATTTTCGTAAAAAAATAAAGATATATAAAATTATTCTTGAGCCTAAAAACATTAGTTTGGATGAATGTCTTTGTATAAAGTTACCATAATTTTTAATAAATCCACAAAATCTACAAAAATATAATATAAGATTCCAAATGAAAAGAGCGAAATTTTAATTTCTTTTGCTTTTGCATTTTTTCCAAAATTTTATAAAGTTTTTGTACATAAAAAAAGGGTTTTGTCTTAAAAAACTTAGGTTCCTTTCCTATTTTTGACTTTATTTAACATTTTATGTATTAAACCCACAGAATCTACAATAATATAACAAAAGATTTCTAAAGAAATCAGTAAAAACTTGTTGTTTTGTTGCTTTAGTATTATTTTCTAAATTTAAAAAAGTTTTTGTGCAGGTAAAGAGGTTCTGTTGTAGAAAATTTAGGTTTCCTTGCTTACAATAAGTGTATTTTAACATTTTTATAAATAAATTACAAATCTTAAAAAATATAACAAAAAACTCTAATAGAAATTAGTGAAAACTTGTTTTTTTTACTGTTCGTTAGAGAACTACTTATTTTCGTAAAAAATTTGATATAAAATTCTTCTTATGCCAAAAAAACATAAGTTTGGATGAATGTCTTTGCTTTAAGTTACCATTTTTTCTAAGAAATCCACAGAATATACGAAAACACAACGAAAGATTTAAAAAGAAATCAGTGAAAACCTGCTATTTTGTTGCTTATGTATTATATTCTAAATTTATGTATGTTTTTGTACAGAAAAACTGGATTTGTCGTAAAAAAAGGTAGCTTCCCTTGTTTACTTTAAGTTTGTTTTAACAGTTTTTCTAAAAAACCATAGAATCTACAAAAAAATAACAATAGATTAAAAAAACAAACAGTAAAAACCTATTTTTCTACTGTTTTTTAGAAAAGAACTTATTTTTGTAAAAAAATTTGTTGATAAGAATTTCTTCTTTAGCTGAAAAACATAAGTTTAGATGATGTCTTTGCTTTAAGTTACCATATTATTTATTAAACCCACAAAATCTACATTAACATAACAATGATTTCATAAGAAATTAGTAAAAACCTGTTTTTTTGTTGCTTTTGTATTAATTTCTAAATATAAGTAAGTTATTGTAAGGAAAAAAGGATTTTGTCAAAAAAGACTTAGCTTGCCTTGCTTACCTCAAGTTTATTTTAACATTTTTTCTAAAAATCCAAGGAATCAACAAAAATATAACAAAAAAATCTAAAAGAAATCATTTAAAACCTATTTTTTGTTTCCTTTGTATTAATTTTCAAATTTAATTAAATTTTTGTACAGAAAAAGGGCTTTTGTCTTAAAAAATGTTGATTTACTTAATTACGTTAAGGTTATTTAAACATTTTTTAAAAAAACCCAAAGAATCAAGTTAAATACAACAAAAAAATCCAAATGAAATTAGTGTAAACGTGTTTTTTTGTTGCTTTTGTATTATTTTTTAAATTTCTTTTTGAACAGAGAAAGGAGTTCTGTCGTAAAAAACTTAGGTTCCCTTGCTTACATTAAGTGTATATAACATTTTTTAATAAACTTTTAAAATCTTTAAAATTTAAAAAAATTTTTGTCAAGAAATTATTAAAAACTCTTTTTTTCAGTGTTCGTTAGAAAAGTACTTATTTTCGTAATAAAGTTTGTTGATATAAAAATCTTCTTAATCTAAAAAACATAAGTTTGGTTGAATGTCTTGGCTTCAACTTACTTTTTTCTCTAAGTAACTCACAGAATCTACAAAAATATGACAAAAAATCCAAATGAAATCAGTAAAAACCTGTTATTTTGTTGCTTTTGCATTATTTCTTTTAAGTTAAGTTTTTGTTAGTTTTTGTACATAAAAAAGGGACTTCGAAAAAACTTAGCTTGCCTTCCTTATCATAAGTTTATTTTATTATTTTTTATAATAAACCCACAAAATCTACAAAAATAAAACCAAAAATATCCAAAAGAAATCAGTGAGAACCTATTTTATGTTGCTTTTGTATTATATTTTAAATTTAGTTAAATATTTGAACAGAAAAAGGAGTTTTGTTTTAATAACCTTAGGTTCCATTCCTTACCTTAACTATATGTTAACATTTTTTGTAATAATTTTACTGAATTTACAAAAATTTAACAAAAGATTTTATCCGAAATCAGTAAAAACCCATTTTTTTGTTATTTTTGTATTATTTTCTTTATTTAAGTAGGTTTTTGTACAGAAAAAGGGGTTTTGTTGTTAAAAACGTAGGATCATTTTCTTAAATTAAATTTATTTTAACATTTTTTCAAATAAACTTATATAATATACAAAAATATAGCAATAGATTCTGAAAGAAATCCGTGAAAACTCGTTTTTCTAATGTTATTTAGAGAAGAACTCATTTCCGTAAAAAAGGTAAATATAAAATTCTCCTTAATATATAACATCGGTTTTTATAGATGTCTTAGCTTTAAACTACCATAATTTTTAATAAACTATCTAATAAATCTACTAAAATATTATAAAAGTTTACAAAAGAAATAAGTTAAAACCAGTTTTATAGTTTCTTTTCTATTATTCTCAAAGTTTTAGTAAGTTTTTATCAAAAAAAAAACTTTTTTGTCGTAAAAAATTTTGGTTCAATTAAATACCTTAAGTTTATTTTACCTTTTTTTTATAAACCAAAAAAATCTACAAAATATAATATAAGATTCCATAAAAAATCAGTAAAAACCTGCTTTTTTTGTATTATTTTTAAATTTAAGTAAGTTTTTGTACAGAAAAAAGGATTTTATCGTAAAAAAAAACATAGCTTATCTTGTTTGCCTTAAGTTGATTTTAACTTTTTTTCTAACAAACCCACAGACTCTACAAAAATATAACAAAAGGTTCCAAAGAAATCAGTGAATCTTGTTTTTTTGTTGCTTTTGTATTAATTTCTACATTTAAGTAAGTTTTTAAACAAAAAATCGGGTTTTGTCGTAAAAACGTTAGTTTCTCTTTCTTACCTTAACTGTATTGTGAAGTTTTATCTAATAAATCCAGATATTCTAAAAAATATAACCAAAGATTCCAAAACAAATCAGTTAAACCTTTGTTATTATTGTTTTTTAGAGAAGTACTTACTTTTGTAAAAAATGTTATAGATATAAAATTCTATGTAAAATTTTGTAAAAAAATTAATTTTTCAGATATAAAATCCTTCTTAAGCCAAAACAAATAAGTTTAGATAGATGAGATTGCTAATAATAAAAAATAATGTAATTTAATTACATTATTTTTTATTATACCAACAAAATCTACAAAAACATAAAAGATTACAAAAAAAATCAGTAAAAACCTGGTTTTTTGTTGCTTTTGTATTATTTCTAATTTAATAAAAGTTTTTGTCCAGAATATGAGGTTTTTTCGTAAAAAATATTGGTTCCCTTGCATATCTTATTTTTATTTTAATGTTTTTCTAATAAACCCACAGAATCTACATAATATTATAAAAGATTACAAACCAAATCAGTGACGTTTAATTTTTTACTGTTTTTTATTTTAACATTTTTTTAATAAACTCGCAGAATCTACAATCAAAAATTGAAAAGATTTAAAAAAAATCCGTAAAAACCTGTTTTTTTATTGCATTTGTATTTGTCTATAAGTTTAATTAAATTTTGTACAAAAAAAATGAGGTTTTGTCGTAAAAAACATAAGTTATTTTTTTTATCATTAGTTTAATTTAACGTTTTTTCTAACAAAACCACACCACTAACAAAAATATAATATAAGATTTCATAAAAAATTAAAAAAAACCTGTTGTTTTGTTACTTTCGTATTATTTTCTTAATTTAAGTAAAATTTTGTACAGAGAGAGGCGTTTTGTCCTATAAAACATAAGTTCCCTTCCTTGACTTAAGGTTACTTTATTATTATTACTAATAAACGCACAGAATCTACAAAAATAATAGAATAGATTAAAAAAGTAATTAGTGGAAACTTGTTTTGTTACTGTTTTTAAGAGAAGTGATTATTTTAGTAAAAATTTCATAGATAAAAATTTCTTGTTTTCCTGTTTTTTCATGAAAAATATAGATTCCTTTTCTTACCTCAACTTTATTTTAACATCATTTCTAAAAAACCCAAAAAATCTACAAAAATATAACAAAATATTCTAAAAGAATTCAGTGAAAGTCTGTTTTTGTTGCATTTGCATTGATTTTTATTTGTAAGTAGGTTTTTTTTCTCAGAAAAAGGGGTTTTGTCGTAAAAATTTAAGTTCCTTTGCTCCCCTTAAGTTTATTTTAAGCTTTTTTCTAATAAACCCACAAAATCTACAACAATATAACATTGGACTCCAAAAGAATCAGTAAAAACCTTTTTTTTTGTTGCATTTCCATTATTTTTATGTTTTTAGAAATAAGTTTATGTACAAACAAATGATTTTGTCGTGAAAAACATAGGTTCCTTTGCTCACCTCAAGTTTATTTTACCATTAATTCTAATAAACAAGAGAATCTACAAAAGCATAAGAAAAAGATTCCAAAATAAATCTGTGAAAATTTGTTTTTTTGTTGCATTTGAATTGTTTTTTAATTTTAAGTATATTTTTGTAAATAAAAAAGGGTTTTGCCTTAAAAAACTTTGATTCCTTGGCTCACATCAAGTTAATTTAAATAGTTTTTGTAATAAATCCACAAAATCTACAAAACTATAACAGCAGATTCCCTGATGAATAAGTGAAAACCTGTTTTTTTGTTGCATATACATTATTTTATGATTTTAAATTTTTTTTGTACAAAAAAAATAGTTTTGT
Source organism: Hydra vulgaris (assembly GCF_038396675.1). Lineage (NCBI taxonomy): Eukaryota > Metazoa > Cnidaria > Hydrozoa > Anthoathecata > Hydridae > Hydra > Hydra vulgaris. The sequence goes on along the minus strand of NC_088928.1, from coordinate 28,377,790 downwards.
CAAAAAAAACTTAGGTTCCCTTTCTCACCTCGAATTTATTTAAATATTCTTTCTGATAAACCTACAGAATCTACTAAAATATAACAAAATATCCCAAAACAAATCAGTGAAAACCTGTTTTTTTGTTGCTTTTGCATTGTTTTTAACTAAAGTAAGTTTTTTTTACAGAGAAAAGGCTTTTGTCGTAAAAAGCTAAGGTTCCTTTGCTCACCTCAAGTTTATTTTGACATTTTTTCTAATCAACCAACAAAATCTACAAAAATATAACAAATGATTCCGAAAAAGGTTAGTGAACATCTGTTTTTTTATTGCTTTTGCATTATTTTCTAATTATAAGTAAGTTTTCTGTACAGAAACAATGATTTTGTCGTAAAAAACATAGGTTGCTTTGCTCACCTCAAGTTTATTTTAACATTTTCTGAAATAAACCCACGAATTCTTTAAAAGTATAACATAACACTCCTAAATAAATCAGTAAAAACCTGTTTTTTTGTTACATTTGCATAAGATATTATTTTAAGTTTATTTTAACATTTTATTCAAGTTTATTTAAACATTAATATTTATAAACATACAGAATCTACAAAAAAAAAGTTAAGGATTCAGAAATTAAATTATTAAAAACCTGTTTTTTTGTTGCATTTGCAAAAATTTTTATTTTATATAAGGTTTTGTAAAGAAAAAGGGGTTTTTTTGTCAAAAGGTTAGGTTCTTTTTCTCACCTCAAGTTTATTTTTAAAATTTTTTTAATAAATCCACAGAATATTCAAAAACTTGAAAAAAGAATTTGAAAGAAATCAGTGAAAACTTATTATTTGTTGCATTTGCATTATTTTTTAATTTTAAGTAAATTTTTGTACAAAAGAAGGGGTTTTGTCGTAAAAAACTAAGTTTCCTCTGCACACCTAAAGTTAATTTCATAATTTTTTACAATAAACCAAAATAATCTACAAAATATAATAAAAGATTCTAAAAAAATAGTGAAAACATGTTTTTTTGTTGCATTTGCATTATTTTCTTATTTAGGTATGTTTTTTTTCAGAAAATGGAGTTTTATTATAAGAAATATTGGTTTCTTTGCTCACCTAAGGTTTAATTTAACATTTTTTCTAATAAACCCACAGTATCTACAAAAATATGACAAAAGATTCCAAAAGAAATCATTGAAAACTTGTTTTTTGGTTGCATTTGCAACACTTTTTAATTTTAAGTTAGTTTTTGTTCAGAAAAATAGGTTTCGTCGTGAAAAAGTTAGGTTCTTTTCCTCACCTTAAGTTTAGTGTAACTTTTTTTCTAATAAATCCATAGAATCTACAAACATATAACAAAAGATTCTAGAAGAAATCATTGAAAACTTGTTTTTTTGTTGAATTTGCAATATTCTTCGGTACAGAAACAATAGTTTTTAGTAAACCTGCAGAATCTACAAAATAAGTTAAAGATTTAAAAATTAAATTAGTAAAAATCTGTTTTTTTAATGCATTTCCATTATTTTTTAATTTAACTAAGTTTTTGTTTAGAAAAAAGGGTATTGCCGTAAAAAATTTAGGTTCCTTTGTTAATTTCGAATTTATTTAAAATTTTTATCTAATAAATTCACAGAATCTACAAAGATATAGCAAAAGATAATAAAAAAACACCGTAAAAACCTATTTTTCGTTGACTTTGCATTACTTTTTAATTATAAAAAATTTTTTAACGGAAAAAAGGATTTGTCATAGAAAACTTAAGTTCCTTGCTCACCTTAACTTTATTTTAACATTTTATCTAATAAACCAACAGAATCTACAAAATTAAAACAAAAGATTCTAAAAGAAATCAGTAAAAACGTGTTTTTTGAATGAGTTAAGAGAATTGCTCATTTTCACATTAAAGTTTATCGACATAAATTACTCCTTGAGCTAAAAAACAAAGGCTTGCCTAGTTGTTTTTGAGTCAATTTAACATTTTTTTTAATAGACCCACAGAATCAATAAAAAAATTTAAAATATTCCTAAAGAACTTAGTGAAAACCTGATTTTTTGTTGCATTTGCTTTATTTTTAATATTTTAAAAAAGTTTTTGAACATAAAAAGGTGTTTAGACGCAAAATTTTTAGGTTCCTTTGCTCACCTCAAGTTTATTTTAACATTTTTTATATTAAACCCACTAAATCTACATAAAATTTCAAATAAAATCAGTGAAAACCTGTTTTTGAATGTAATTGCGAAAATTATTCATACTTACACAAAAGTTTATCGACATAAATTTCTCCATGAGCTAAAACAAAGCTTAGCGTGGTTGTTTTTGATTCAATTAAACATTATAATAAATAAATTGACAAAATCTACAACAATATTACAAAAGGATCCCAAAGATATCAGTGAAAACCAGTTTTTTTGATGCATTTGCATTATTTTTTTATTTGAAGATAATTTTGTACATAAAAAGGGGTTTTGTCGTGAAAATCTTAAGTTCCTTTGCTCACCTCAAGTTTATTTGACCACTTTTTCTAATAAAGCTACAAAATCAACAAAAAATATTACAAAAGATTCCAAAACAAATCAGTAAAAACCCGTTTTATTAATGCATTTGCATTATTTGTTTATTTTAAATAAGTTTTTGTACATAAAAGGGCTTTTGTCGTGAAAATCCTTGGTTCTTTTGCTCACCACAAAGTTATTTGACCATTTTTTTTAATAAAACCACAGAATCTACAAAAATATTACAAAAGATTCTAAAACAAATAATTAAAAACCTGTTTTTTTTGTTGCATTTGCATTATTCTATTATTTTAAATAAGTTTTTGTACATAAAGAGGGGTTTTGTCGTAAAATTCTTATGTTCCTTTGCTTACCTCAACTTTATTCGACCATTTTTTCTATTAAATCCACAGTATCCACGCAAATATTACAATAGATTCTAAAAGAAATCAGTGAAAACGTGTTTTTTGAATGTTTTTAAGAGAATCATTGTTTTCACAAAAACGTTTATTAAAATAAATTACTCCTTAACTAAAAAAACAAAGGTTTGCATTGTTATTTTGTATCAATTAAACATTTTCTCTAAGGAATCGACAAAATCTACAAAATTATTACATAAAAATCTGAAAGAAATCAGTGAAAACCTATTTTTTTGTTGCATTTCCAGTATTTTCTTACTTTAAGAAAGTTTTTGTACAAAAACAGGGGTTTTGTCGCAAAAATATTAGGTTCCTTTGCTCACCTCGAAGTTATTTTACCGTTTTTTTTAAATAACCTACAGTATCTACATATATATTACAAAAGATTCTTTAAGAAATCAGTAAAAACGTGTTTTTCGGATATTTTTAAGAGTATCATTCGTTCTCACAAAAAAGTATATTGACATAATTTACTCTTTGAGCTAAAAAACAAACGTTTGCATGGTTGTTTTTAATTTAATTGAACATTTTTTTAAATAAATCGACAAAATCTACAAAAATATTACAAAGAAATTCAAAAGAAATCATTGAAAACCTGATTTTTTTGTTGCATTTGCATTATTTTCTTAATTTGAGTTTTTGTACATAAATTGGTTTTGTCGTAAAAAACTTAGGTTCTTTTGCTAACCTTAAATTTATTTGACAATTTTTTCGAATAAATCAACAAAATCTACAAAAATATTACAAAATAATTCAAAATAAATCATTAAAAACCTGTTTTTTTGTTGCATTCGCATTATTTTGTTATTTTAGGTTAGTTTTTGTACATAAAAGGAGGTTTTGTCGTAAAATCTTAGATTCTTTTTTTCATCTCAAGTTGATTTGACCATTTTTCCTAATAAAGCTTCAGAATCTATAAAAATATTACAAAAGATTTTAAGTTAAGTCAGTGAAATTCTGTTTTTTAAATGTTTTTAAGAGATTTACTTATTTTCACAAAAAAATTTATATACATAAATTACTCCTTGAGCTAAAAACCAAAGGTTCGCATCGTTGTTTTTGATTCAATTTACCATTTTCTTTAACAAAATCAAAAAAATCTACAAAAATATTACAAAAGGATCTAAAAGAAGTCAATAAAAAGCTGTTTTTTATGTTGCATTTGCATTATTTAATTTTTTAAGAATGTTTTTTTTATATAAAAAAAGGTTTTATCGTAAAAATCTTAGTTTTCTTTGCTCCTCTCAAATTTATTTGATCGTTTTTTCTAATAAACTTACAGAATCTACAAAAATATTACAAAAGATTCTAAAAGAAATCAGTAAAACTCTGTTTTTTTTGTTGCATTTGCATTATTTTCCAATGTATGTTTGGCTACATTAGTAAGTTTGTGTAAATAAAAATGGTTTTTTTGTTTAATCTTAGGTTTCTTTACTCATCCAAGTTTATTTAAACATTTTTTCTTATAAATCTACAGAATCTACAAAAACATTACAAAAGATTTAAACGAAATCAGTGAAAACCTGTTTTTTGTTGCATTTCCATTATTTTTTCATTTAAAGAAACATTGTACATAAAATGGGGTTTTGTTGTAAAAATCTTAGAATTCTCTGCTCACCTCAAGTTTATTTAACCATTTTTTTTAATAAACCCACAAAATCTACAAAAATAATACAATAGAATTTTATAAAAATTATTAAAAACCTGTTTTTTTGTTGCATTTGCATTATTTTCTTACTTTAAGTAAGTTTTTGTACATTGAAAAGGGTTTTGTCGTAAAATTTTAGGTTCCTATGCTCACATCAAGTGTATTTAACCATTTTTTCTAATAAACCATCAGAATCTACAAAATTATAACATAAGAATCCTAAAGAAATCAGTTAAAACCTTTTTAATAATGTTTTTATGGGAATTACTCATTTTTACAAAAACGTTTATCGAAATAAGATACTCCTTGAGCAAAAAACAAAGGTTTGCTTCTTTGTTTTTAATTCAATTGAAAATTTTCTTTAATAAATCGAAAAAATATTCAAAAATATTAAAAAAAAATCTGAAAGAAATCAGTGAAAACCTAATTTTTGTAGCATTTGCATTAATTTCTTAGTTTAAAAAAATTTTGTACATGATAAGGGGTTTGTCCTCTAAGTCTTTGGTTCATTTGTTCGCCGCAAACTTATTTGACCATGTTTTTTAATAAAGTTACAGAATCTAAAAAAATATTACAACAGATTTCTATAGAAATAAGTAAAAACCTATTTTTTTCTTGCATTTTTCTTTATTTTCTTACTTTAAATAAGTTTTAGTAAATAAAAAAGGGGTTTTGTCAAAGAAATCTTAGGTTCCTTTGCTCACCTTAAGTTTATTTGACCATTTTTTCTAATAATATCACAGAATCTACTGAAATATTACATAAGATTCCAAAAGAAATCATTGAGAAACCTGTATTTTGAATGTTTTGAAGAAAATTAGTCATTTTCACAAAAATGTTTATCCACATAAATTACTCGATGAGCTAAAAAACAAGTTTATTATGGGTGTTTTTGATTCAATTGTACATTTTTTCAATAAATCGACTAAATCTACGAAAATATTACAAATGGATCCAAAAGAAATCAGTAAAAACTTGTTTTTTTGTTGCATTTGCATTGTTTTCTTTACTTAAGTAAAATTTTGTACATAAAGAGGGGTTTTGTCGTAAAGATCATAGGTTCCTTTGCTTACCTCAAGATTGACCAATTTTTCTTATAAAACCACCGAATCTACAAAAATATTACAAAAGATTCCAAAAGAAATCATTGAGAAACCTGTATTTTGAATGTTTTAATGAGAATTAGTCATTCTCACAAATATGTTTATCGACATAAATTACTCCTTGAGCTAAAAAACAAATTTATTATGGGTGTTTTTGATTCGATTGTACATTTTTTCAATAAATCGACTAAATGTTCAAAAATATTACAAATGGATCCAAAAGAAATCAGTAAAAACTTGTTTTTTTGTTGCATTTGCATTGTTTTCTTTACTTAAGTAAAATTTTGTACATAAAAAGTGGTTTTGTCGTAAAGATCTTAGGTTCCTTTGCTTACCTCAAGATTGACCAATTTTTCTTATAAAACCACCGAATCTACAAAAATATTACAAAAGATTCCAAAAGAAATCAGTAAAACCCTGTTTCTTTGTAGCATTTGCATGAATTTTTTCATTTAAAGAAAATTTTGTACATGATAAAGGGTTTGTCGTATAAGTCTTAGGTTCCTTTGCTCGCCGCAACTTTATTTGACCATGTTTTCTAATAAACATACAGAAACTATAAAAATATTACAAGAGAATTCAATTGAAATAAGTGAATACCTGTTTTTTTATTATACTTGCATTAATTTCTTATTTTAAGTAAGTTTTTGTACATAAAAAGGAATTTTGTCGGAAAATCTTAGGTTCCTTTGCTCACCCCAAGTTGATTTGACCATTTTTTCTAATAAAACTAAAAGTTTTACAAAACTATTACAAGAAATTTTACAAAAAATTATTATAAACGTAATTTTTAAATGTTTTTAAGAGAATTACTTATTTTCACAGAAAATTTATCGACATAAATAACTCCTTGAGCTAAAAAACAAAGGTTTTTTGATTCAAAAAAACATTTTCTCTAATAAATCGACAAAATCTACAAAAATAGGACATAGGATCCATAAAAAATCAGTAAAAACCTGTTTTTTTGTTCCATTGGCATTATTTTCTAATATTATGAAAATTTTGTAAATAAAAAAGGGTTTTGTCGTACAAATCTTAGATTTCTTTGCTCACCTCAAATTTATTTGTCTATTTTTTTGATAAACCTACAGAATATACAAAAAAATTATAAAAGATACCAAAAGAGATCAGTGAAAACCTGTTTTTTTGTTGAATTTGCATGATTTTCTTATTTTAAGTAAGTTTTTGTTCATAAAAAAGGGTTTTGTCATAAAATATTTAGGTTCCTGTGCTCACCTCAAGTTTAATTGACCATTTTTTCTAATAAACCCACAGAATTTTCAAAATTATTATATAAGATTTCAAAAGAAATCAGTGAAAACCTGTTTTTTTTGTTGCATTTGCTTTTCTTTTTTTTTTTTACGTAAGTTTGTGTTCATAAAAAGAAAATTTGTCGTAAAATCTTAATTTCTTTTGCTCACCCAAGTTTATTTTAATTTTTTTTCTAATAAACCCACAGAATTTACAAAAATATTACAAAAGATTCAAATGAAATCAGTAAAAACGTGTTTATTAAATGTTTTTAAGAGAATTTCTCATTTTTACAAAAACGTTCATCGACATAAATTACTTCTTAAGCAAAAAAACAAAGGTTCGCATGGTTGTGTTTGATTCAATTAACCATTTTCTTTACAAATCCGACAAAATCGAAAAAAATATTAGAAAAGAATTCAAAAGAAATCAATGAAAATCTATTTTTTTTGTTGCATTTGCATTTTTTTCTCAATTTAGGAAATTTTTGTACATAAAAAGGGGTTTTGTGGTGAAAATCTTTGCTTCCTTTGCTCACCTTAAGTTTATTTGACCATGTTTTCTAATAAACTTGAAGAATCTACAAAAATATTACAAGGGATTTTCATAGAAATAAGTAAACACCTGTTTTTTTATTACATTTGGATTATTTTCTTATTTTAAGTAAGTTTTTTTACCTAAAAATGAATTTTGTTGTAAAATTCTTAGATTCCTTTGTTCACCTTTAGTTTATTTAACCAGTTTTTCTAATTAACCTACAGAATCTACAAAAATATTACAAAATATTACAATAGAAATCATTGAAAACCTGTGTTTTTGTGACATTTGCATTATTTTATTTATTTAAGTGTGTTTCTTTTAATAAAAAGGGGTTTTGTTGTTAAAAACATAGGTTCTTTTGCTAAACTCAGGTTTATTTGACAGTTTATTTTAGTAAACCAACAGAACCTATTAAAATATTTTAAAAGATTCCAAAAGAAATCATGGAAAACCTGTTTTTTTGTTGCATTCGCATTATTTTTTTATTTTAAGTAAGTTTTTGTACATAAAAAGGGGTTTTGTCGTAAAATCTTAGGTTCCTTTGTTTATCTCATGTTGATTTGACCATATTTTCTAATAAAGCATCAAAATCTATAAAAATATAACTAAACATTTTAAGTTAAGTCAGTGAAAACATGTTTTTTGAATGTTTATTAGAGAGTTACTCTTTTTTACAAAAAGGTTTATCGACATAAGTTACTCCTCGGGCTAAAAACCAGGGTTCGCATCGTTGTTTTTGATTCAATTAAATATTTTCTTTAATAAATCGGTAAAATCTACAAAATATTACAAAAGGATCCTAAAGACATCAGTGAAAACCTGTTTTTTTGTTGCATTAGCATTATTTTCTTATTTTTAGTAAGTTTTTGTACATAAAAAGGAATTTTGTCGTAAAATCTTAGGTTCCTTTGCTCACCCCTAGTTGATTTGACCATTTTTTCTAATAAAACTAAAAGTTCTACAAAACTATTACAAAAAATTTTACAAGAAATTATTGAAAACGTGTTTTTTGAATGTTTTCAAGAGATTTACTTTTTTTCGCGGAAAATTTATCGACATAAATAACTCCTAAAGCTAAAAAACAAAGATTTTTTGATTCAAAAAAACATTTTCTTTAATAAATAGACAAAATCTACAAAAATATGACATAGGATCCATAAGAAATAAGTACAAACCTGTTTATTTTTTGAATTTGCATTATTTTCTAATAATATGAAAATTTTGTACATAAAGAAGGGTTTTGTTGCACAAATCTTAGGTTTCTTTGCTCAACTCAAATTTATTTGATTATTTTTTTTAAAAAACCTACAGAATCTACAATAACATTACAAAAGGTTCCAAAAGCGTACAGTGAAAACCTGTTTTTTTGTTGCATTTGCATTATTTTCTTATTTTAAGTAAGTTTTCGTACATAAAAAGAAATTTTGTTGTCAAATCTTAGGTTCCTTTGCTCACCCCTAGTTAATTTGACCATTTTTTCTAATAAAACTAAAAGTTCTACAAACATATTACAAGAAATTTTACAAGAAATCATTGATAACCTGTTTTTTGAATGTTTTTAAGAGAATTACTTATTTTCACAGAAAGTTTATCGACATAAATAACTCCTTGAGCTAAAAACAAAGGTTTGCTTGGGTTTTTTTTGTATTATTTAAACATTTTCTTTAATAAATCGACAAAATCTACAAAAATATGACATAGGATCCATAAAAAATCATTAAAAACCTGTTTTTTTGTTGCATGGGCATTATTTTGTAATATTATGAAAATTTTGTTCATAAAAAAGGGTTTTTTGTCGTACAAATCTTAGGTTTCTTTGTTCACCTCAAATTTATTTGACTATTTTTTTTAATAAACCGACAGAATATACAAAAATATTACAAAAGATTCCAAAAGAGATCAGTTAAAACCTGTTTTTTTGTTGCATTTGCATTATTTTCTTATTTTATGTAAGTTTTTGTTTATAAAAACGGGTTTTGTCGTAAAATATTTAGGTTTCTGTGCTCACCTCAAGTTTAATTAACCATTTTTTCTAATAAACCCACACAATCATCAAAATTATTACATAAGAATTCAAAAGAAATCAGTGAAAATCTGTTTTTTTGGTTGCATTTGCATTTCTTTCTAATTTTATGTAAGTTTGTGTTCATAAAGTAGAAATTTGTCGTAAAATCTTAAGTTCTTTTGCTCACCCAAGTTTATTTAAACATTTTTTTCTAATAAACCCACAGAATCTACAAAAATATTACAAAAGATTGCAAAAAAAATCAGTGAAAACATGTTTGTAAAATGTTTTTGAGAGAATTACTAATTTTCCCAAAAAAGTTAATCGACCTAAATTACTCCTTGAGCTAAAAAACAAAGGTTCGCATGGTTGATTTTAATTCAATGACACATTTTTCTTAATAAATCGACAAAATCTACAATAATATTACAAAAGAATCCAAAAGAAATCAGTAAAAACCTGTTTTTTGTTTCCTTTGCATTATTTTCTTATTTTTAGAAAATTTTGTACATAAAATGGGGTTTTGTTGTAAAAATCTAAGGTTCCTTTGTTCATCCCAAGTTGATTTGACCATTTTTTCTAATAAACCCACAGAATCTTCATAAATATTACAAAAGATTCTAGGTTAAATCATTAAAAATCTGTTTTTTGAAGGTTTTTAAGGGAATTACTCATTTTAACGAAAGAGTTGATTGATCTAAATAACTCCTTCAGCTAAAAACTAACTGTTCGCATCGTTGTTTTTAATTTAATTAAATATTTTGTTTAAGATATTGGTAAAATCCACAAAAATAATTTAAAAGGATTCAATAGAAATCAGAAAAACTTTTTTTATTGTTGCATTTACATTATTTTCTTATTT
>NC_088928.1:28047500-28062500 GCF_038396675.1 Hydra vulgaris | reverse complement strand
TGACAAATAGCCTGAATCGCAAGGGAGTGCTGCTACATCGACTGACAAATAGCCTGACCCGCAAGGGAGTGCTGCTACATCTACTATCTTTTAGCCTGACCCGCGAGGGAGTGTTGCTACATTGACTGAGGGTTTGGTTGGGACAGGCAGTCTCTCAATTAATAAAAAAAAATAATCCCGGTCTTGCATTTTAATTTTTACTATTTGTCAACAAAATATGGAAAAAACTTTCGGACAACATCTACGAAACAAAAAACTGTTTCCCAATCTAAGTCTTTTAGCAGAAGATTTTAAATTTTATTTCAATATACTATTATACAAATCAGCATTCATAGTTTCATAAATAAATTCTAGATTACCAACACCATTCCATGCCAAACAACTCCATAATATTACACTTCCACCACATGTTTAACTGTTCCTCTTGTGCAACTCAAATTAAATGCTTCACCATACCTTTGCCAAAATCTTTGTGCACCATCAGATTTTTTTAAATTAAACTTGGATTCATCAGACCAAAGTACTTTTTTTCAAAATGATGCTGGCATTAAATAACACTTTTTTGCAAAATTCATTCTTCTCTTCATATGATTTTTTATTAAAAACGGTTTTATCCGAGCTATACATCCACTTAACCCTGCTTATTGAATGCGATTTCTAATTGATGTTAGTAAAATTGTGTTTCCTGTTAAGCTTTTCAGATGATTTGCTATATTTTTTGCACTTTCAAACTGATTTTTTTTAATCATTCTTAAAATTTCTCTATCATCTTGTGAGGTTGTTTTCAGCTTTCGTCCTCGTCCAGTACGAATTCCAAATGTTTCATATTGTTTGCATTTATTTATAATGGCTCTAAATATTGTAAATGGAATATTTGTAAGTCCTCAACTTTCTATAAGTATTTCCTTGTTTAACCAAGTCTGTAACAAGTTCTCGCTGAGTAGTATTTAAATGTTTACCTTTGGGTGCCATAATGTTTGATGAACAGAGTTTTTAATGACCTTTTTTATCAAAAATGTTATTAATTGCTGAAAATTCTTGAAACATAAATTCAATAATAAAATTGATATTTTATAAATGAAAAAAAACCATAAATATTCATAACAAATAATAAAACAGTTTTGTACAACTAATTTTTGTGCACGCAAATTATTACCGTGTATATATATTAAATATATATTGTATATATATTAAATATATATTGTATATATATTAAATATATATACAAATATATATATATATATAAATATATATATATATATACATATATATATATATATATATACACATATATATATATATATATATATATATATATATATATATATATATATATATATATATATATATATATATACACACACATATATATATATATATATATATATATATATATATATATATATATATATATATATATATATATATATATATATATATGTATGTATGAATGAGCAATTCTGTTGCCTAATAAAATGAGTATTTTCAAAAGGTTTCATTCCACACAGCACAATAAATAACCAATTATTTTGCTGCAAACAATAATCAACCATTACCTTGACTAGCATGATCACTTGTCTTGAAGTTAATCAATTTTAATCACCTTATATTATGTTTATATATTTTGCATTTATTTAAATTTATCAAAAATTTTATATTTAATTTCATTTTGTTTTATGATTAACTTCATTGCTTTTACTAGTTAATTTAAGAAATTTAAATTTTGTCTCCAAAAAATGTCACAGAGAAGTTATATGCATACTAAAGCATTATTGGTTTTTACATTTAAAGAATCTTTTATAGACAATGCAAAACTTATATCATAAATAATTTGACATAATATTAGTATTGTAATGAATATGTGGCAAAAGAAAACTTCATTAAAATAAATTAATAAAAAAAAAACATGTCTTTTATCATTAGACTCTTAATAAAACTGAGCAGTCATATTAAAGAATATCATGGCTTCCATTAAATAAAAAACAAAAAACTAAATTATGTCATACCAAATATGCATCATAAAATGGCTGTAGCAAATATATTAAAAATTCAATTTCAGCCATTTTGATTTTTATTGGAATAATTTCATCATTGGTAATTATAACCAACTTTGATGTTTGGAGCAAATTGATAGCAGAAACAAATGCCTTAAAAAAAAAAAAAAAACTGGGTTTTACTTTTAGCTTAATAAAATAATATTTGCTAAATAAAAATACGCCAAACAGCTATTATATCTGATAACAGTTTTATAGGTTATTCAGTTTGTTCAGTATATAGAAAAGTAACTTTGCAATGACATCGCAAATGGAGGAAGCATTTTTTTAACGGAGAAAAGGTGAAAAATAGATTAAAGAGAAAAAAAACAAAAACAAATAAGGATTGTTTAGAATAGAAGATATGAAAAAAATTAAAAAAATAAAGTGAAAACAATGAAAATATTAAAGAATTGAACATAAAATAAACCCCAACCCCACTTGATTTAATTTAAAAAAAACTGTCTTACTGTCTTAAACAAACCAAAATTATCAAAAAATGTCAAATTTCATCAAAAAAGATTTTTTGTTTTAGAAATTGTAGTTATATAAAAGTAAAAACTGTTTCTAGGTATTAGAGGATTTTTTACTCATAGCAAATGAAACTATAAATAAATCTTGCTACTAGAGCAAAAGTAAAAACCAAGCAAAAACAACACAATTCAACTAACAACAATTACAAAAATTATCTGATATAAACTTCAAAACTAAAATAAATAAAAAATTATCTGATATAAACTTCAAAACTAAAATAAATAAAAAGTGCAACTAATAATAATTAGAAAAATCAACTTTAATTCAAAAAAATATTAAGAATGAATAATTGATAAATAATATATAATTTTAATATATAAATATATAAATTTGCATATAAATATAATTACAACAGTTTTTCTTTAATTAAATATATTTACAATGATAACAGCGATAGTAACAGTAATAAATTTTTTTAATTAAAATAAGCTATAGAAAAGCATAGGGTAATGTCAAATGACCCAGAAAATTTTTAAAAATGTCAACCTATATCTCAGATTTTGCTGATTTTTATGCAGTTGAGAGCCCTTAGTAAACTAAGAATTCCTTGAAAATTTTAGCCTCTAGCTCCAAGAAGATTCTGAAATATGATCATTTTACTTTTAGTAGACATTGGCTAGGCCCCTCTTGTCCCCTCAAAATTGTAACATTTATTTAGAGGTTTTAAGTTACGTATTTGATTTTTTCACTTAAAAATTAGTATCTAACCATTTTCAGGGGTGAAAGATCCAATGAAATGATCAGAAATGTAAAAAATAGTTATTAAGTACCTGTATTTATCAATTTAAATAAATTTAGGCAACTTTTTGTATACCTGATTTTGATGCTCAAGAAACCCATGTAACCTTGAAGATATCAAAAAAAATTTTTATACATCATTCTATATTTATTGATCTTTCAGAAAACATAGGGATTTTGATCTGCAACTATATGGATTTCCATATATGGAAAGCGGGGAAAGTACGGATGAAAGCATTATTTTACATTATTTTATTCAATGAATTTATTCATAATGAATTCATGAAATACATTATTTTAATCAATATTTGCTAATTCTAAAATGTTAACATCAAGTTGTTTTATTAAGTAAGAAACATTAATAGCAAAAAAATAACATCCTGTCATTACACTAGTATAGAAAAAATTTATTATCTATTAATTTCATCATTATCATTTTTAACCTTAACAAATTATTAACAATTAAACAACCTTGTTAAAGAGACAAAAAATTATTATTTGCCTTCAAAAAAAGATAAAAGAAATCAATCACTGTTTAGTTTTTCATTACCATGGAGTTTAAGTTATATAAAGCTGCTTTTACCCCTCCAATAGCGCTTATATTCATAAAATCAATCGCAACCGGAGAAGTCCCGGATCTATGGAGAAAATAAAAATAGCGCCGATTTATAAAAAAAGGAAGCAAAATTGATGCTTTGAACTACAGGCCGGTATCTCTAACCTCAATTGTCTGCAACATTCTAGAAGGAATTATTCACATTCGAGTTATGTCTCATTGTGTTGTCAAGAGGCATGTGACATCCAGACACAGGCCATTTAGGTTACGCTGCCAACGTCATTTATATGGACTTCGCCAAAGCATTTGATAAAGTTCCTAATCAACACTTGCTTCACAAACTGAGGGCACTCTATATATGTGATACATTGTTGAATTGGATCGAAGCATGGCTTACAGATCGCAAACAATGTGTAGTCATGAAGACCATTATTATTTGTCCTTTTTATCAACGATCTTCCAAACAACATTCAGCACCACATCCAATTATATGCAGATGATAGCAAAATCATTGGCATCATCAAATCTGAAGAAGACATATTGATTTTACAAGATAACATAGACAAAGCCATGGAGTGGTTCAGAACTTGGCGCATGCTTTTCAACGTGGCAAAATACATAAGGTAATGCACATAGGCCATGGAACCAAAAGAGACCTTGGCGTCATGGTCTCAGACAACTTAAAATTTAAAAATCAAGTTGAGACAGCAACCTCAAAGGTCAATCAAGTACTTGAAAGGCTGTAAAATGCATTCTGCAGTCTGTATATTGTTGTCTAGCGAATATTGTATGTAGTTTAAATTCGCCACATATCAAGTTTGCGGTACCAGCCTAGTTGCCTTTTCTAAAACACGACATTGAAACACTTGAAAAGTGCAGAAGCATGTGACAAAAACGGTCACACTAATAAAGCACTTGCCATACGCCTTAAGACTGCAAATATTGGGTTTAACAACTCTTGAAGACCGCAGAATGCAAGGCGACCTAATTCAACAATTCAAGATCTCTCAAAACATTGACAAGGTCCATTCTCAAGTACCACAGACACAACACTTAACTAAATTGATATATAATCTTTGAGGTTACAGTCAGTGCCTTGATAAACAAAGAGTAAATAATTGTATTGAAACAGTTTTTTTAAATGGAATTGTACGCCTACGGAACGCTCTCCCACAAAAGACCATTAATGCGCAAAGTGTCAACTGCTTTAAAAACTTTTTAATTTAACTATAGCTGCTTTGCATGCAGCACAAGACTTTGAGAACAGAGGAGCCTGGTGCTGCCCCTCTTCATCAATCATTATAATTTTATTTTTGCGTTAATATTTTGTTGTAGTTTTTGATCGACTAATAAATAAAATAAACTAAACTAAACTAATTTATTACTTCTTTCTCATTTAATTTAATCTAAAATTTTTTCTTACTTTAAAACTACTAGTTTTGAAGTAAGAATGGATTCTTACTTTAAAACTAGAATGGATTCTTGTTTTATTTTAATTTTAGAAAACTGTCAAATGATATGTCAAATTTCATAAACTAGTTTATTGTAGAATAACTGATTTAAAGAGGTTTAATTGTTAGAGAGGAGATGCCAGAGAAGAATTAATTTGGAGATCTGGAATAACAGATGAAAAAAGTTTAACAATCTGCCATCATCATAAAAAAAACTAAAAACTAATTAGAAAAACAATATCAATACACTGAAATTTGGTGAGTTTATTCTGTGTATATATAATACGTTTCATTGGATTGGTATAATTAATGAAATTTATCATATTGAAATCTTTTCATGATGATAGCAGGTGGTTAAAATTTTGTCATCTGTTAAAAATGTTATGGCAACGATGATTGTTTGGTCTTAATTACCAACACAATTTGTATCATTGATGCACCTGTAACAACAACTGAACGTATGTATACTTCGACCGTTGACTTATCTAAGCAAATCTTAACACAATCTTGACACTTTATTTTTTATTTTTTTTTTTGAAAATAATTAAATAAAACAGAAGTATAAACCAAAAAAATGATAACTATTAACAAAGACAATATTTTCAAAGTTAACTTTGCTTTGTTCAAATCTAAAAAATTTTTTTTAGAGAAAATAAGTAAGGCATGGCCCCTGGTGTCCAAGCCCCATGGACCCTTTGGTAGTCTGCCCTGGGAATAATTATAACACATGTTCATCAGGACTACACAAATACTGAAACTTTCCGAGCTCTGGTGTGGTAGGTAGTAAAAATCATTGCAGTATTCTGCCAAAAAAAGGAGGGTTCATAATACAGCCCTTCCCCTCCCCCTCCCTCTTCAAGTGTTTATCAGCACATTTATCAGCACTTTAGAAATTCCAAAAGTTTTAGAGCTCAGTTAGTCTGGAAGGTAGAGTTAAATCAATCAGAATATTCTGCTACAAACAAGAGGGGACCATTCTCCATATAAAAATCCATATAGTTGTGGATCAAAATCCTAACGTTTTCTGAAAGATCAATGAATATAGAATGATAAGTATATTTTTTTTGATATGGTCAAGGCCATATGGGTTTCTTGGGCATTAAAAACAGGGATATAAAAAATTGTCTACATTTATTTAAATTGATAAATACTTAACAACAATTTTTTATATTTCTGATCAGTTTATTAGATTCTTCACCCCAGAAAATAGTCAGGTACAAATTTTTAAGTAAAAAAATTAAATGTGACTTGAAGCCTTTAAATAGACGTTGCAATTCTGAGGGGACAAGAGAGGCTCAGCCAATATCTGCTAAAAGTAAAGTGTTCATATTTTAGAGTTTTCTAGGAGCCAGAGGCTATAATTTTCAAGGAATTCTTATTTTACTAAGTACTCTCAACTGTATAAACTTTTATAACTGTATAATATCATATCAACTGTATAAAAATTAGCAAAAATCTGGGTCAATTGGCATAAAATTAACCTATAGAAATAAAAAAAATATTTTGGCATCCCTTACTTTGAAAATAAATAAATACCTCTTCATTATTGCAGGTAGGATTAATGATTACTTCAAACTGTAGTAAATCAGATAAAAATGAAAATATTTTGAAACATGCAACTCTGTGTAAACTCCTTGACATGCTGCAAAGTAAAATGGAAGGAAAAAAACAAGATTGAATAAGTCGATTACGTTGACAGGATAGATAAACATATCCTAATGCATGACATTCTAAATCTATCAAAACCTTAGATAGATCATTTTGGATTGAAGTTGCTGAAGAAAGTTGAAAACAGTCATATATTACTTTGTTATCAGTAATTTTTAAAACCATACAGGAGTAATTTAATGCCTTTACTATTGAAGATTTATCTGTAATTAACTCTAAAAAAATAAAGAATGAGCATACATAATAAGAAGATAACACAAGACATCTTAAAGACATCTAGATAATGTTAAAAAAAAGTCTAAATGACATATTTCAGAAATAAAAACATCTAAATGACATCTTTCAGAAATCAAAAACATAACTTGTGTTTACACGGAGTACATGTACTTTTGACTTGAAGAAAAAGTATCAATGGGTTTCATAGAAAAATTTTAATGATAAAATCATTTATAATGGTAAATGCAATTGCCATATCACAACCAGATGGCAATGCTTAAATCAATTTGATAACCTTATTGTGGTTATGTGACAATGAGAGTGAAATAATATAATTATCATAAGAAATTCCAATAAATTTTAAATTATTCAAACTTTTTTAAATAACCTTTAATTCAAAAACTGTATTTACATTAAAATTGTAACCATAGATACCTCAAAATCATACTTACTTTAAAATCACAGTTATTTTAAAACTCTGAGCTGAATTTTTGTTTTGCTGACTTATATAGATGCAATTTAATATTAGTAAGTGACCAGGGTTGATATTTGACTGGGGCTGAGGTTGGGTAAATAAAATATAGCCGGGGCTGGGGCAGGGACTGGGTTTGTGACCGGGGCTGCATAAACATTTATGCATCCTAAAGTTTGTTTTTTTTATTTAAAATTCATGCAATATTTTGTATATATGAGCATATATATACATCATCATGATCAACATGATCATCATAATCTTCATTACCATCATAATCATAATCATAATCATGATTATTATCATCATCATCATCTTCTATTTCGGCAAATACTACACTATATAAATACTAAAGTTTATACAAATAAAAAAGGATATTGTATGCCAGCATCTAAATAAGTAGCATATAACATATATGCTTATATCTATAATATGTATGTATAAAGCTATAAATCATGGGTCTGATCTTTTTACTTCTCCTCAGAATAAAACAGTGTTATTTGCAAAGAAATCTTACTCTAATTTGACTCTTGAATCTAATGGTGATACTCATCCTGCCAGTTAAATAGATTAAGTCATTGTTAAACATCCAAATCACTCAGGCTTCCAATGCTAAAGTTAATTCTCAATTAAACACTTTAGAGTTTGTGCTCCAGACAAGATTTCCATCATAGTCCTAAAAAAGTGTTCTCAAGAACTCTCTGCAATTTGCTGAATTTATAAAAAGTGCTAAATAAGTGGTTCCAATTTTTCAAAACTCTAAAAACCACTTAGACCTCTTTAACTATCCTTTGTAATAGTAGGATAGTTATCCTGAATAATTTGCTCTATTTGCTGAAGACTCATCTTTATACTTTTGTCTTGACAAAAATCTTCACTTTTTGATTGCTTAGAACAGGCAGCCGACTTTTAATTTGATCTCTCTATCATAACAGCATAAAGCTTGGAGTGGCTTATAGATTTAAACCTAGACTTAAAATCTACAATTTTTGTTAGACAGCAAAACTCATTTATTTACTGCAAAAAAAAATTGCAATAATGTTGTCATTCCTATATAGATGAATAACAACCCTCTTACTCTCAGACAAAGTCTAAAAGCATATTGTAAATGTAATTAGACCTGCTTTATCATTGTTGTAACTTTCCATTGTTGTAAGGTTGCATTTCTTTCTTTTTTCTACAAATACTATCATGGTCAATGTGAGCTACCATCTCTATTTCAATGAACCAAAACTCATTCTTGTTTGGCTTCTTATTGAACAAGTTGCATTCTTTTACTGTATCTGTCCCTTCATGCTATAAAAACTTTTTATTAATCCAGTTTTTTTCCTTGCACATCAAAAAAACCTTATAACTCTTACCCATCTTCATGTTTTACTTTTTTATACAACCTACAACTTTTAGGCCTTCAGTTAATTGTTTCCTAGTGTTTTAACTTATTCTCTATTTTAAAGTAACTCATAACTTTATAGTGGTTGCTTTCAATTTTGTTGGAAGTAAATTATAGTTTAAAAATATATAAATATATGTTTAACCCTATATTGCATATTGTGTCTTTAAATTAACAAACCATCTATATTTGTATTGCATACTGTAAATCGAGGGAAACAATTGTTTACTTGCTAAAGTTGTTTTAAAAGATGTTTTTTAGCATTTTGTAAAGTGATTAGTCAGATATTTTTTATGTTTTTATTAAATGTGCCAGTGTTTTTATAGTGGTAATGAAAGAAGTTGCGAATTTTTTATTTCCTCTTTTAAACTTGAATTTTAACAAAGAAAAAATAAAGGAAACTCTAATTAAAAATTCTGAATCGTATTGTATGATATCTAAATCATTAAATTCAGTTATTTTGAAACATTTGGTTGAATGATAAGTCAAAAGTAGCTTTGTGTGTGTGTCTTTAAAGCAACAATATGCATTTTAGATAAATTTATATATTTTTTGAGATTATTTGTTTTTCTTCTACTGCAGAAAGACATTTAAATGTGTACAGAAAATTAAATATATATTTAAAAATATAAATTTAAGTTAGGAAAACCTTAAGTAGAAATATAACTTTCTCAACCTCTTTGAAGCTCTGTTTAAATAATCTTAACATTCAATTATTATTCTATATATTTTAACAGTGACTATTGCTATAGATGAATTCTAAAAGCTTCTATGGATCTTCAAAGAGGTTAAGAATCCCATTTGGAGAGACTGTTTTCCCTGTAGACCAACCTGAGTTTTCTGATGTCAGTGATCTATCGTGTGAATCTGATGAAGACTTTATTACATCAGAGTCAGAATCAATATATGTTAATTCAGAATTGGATAGTGATGTTTTTGATTGTAATGATCAACAACAAGCACTACAGTTCGGTAAAACATATCAACCTCTACAGCCACCACTACCACCAGTATGCCAACCACAGAAAAGAAAACAAAATCTTATTTGGAAGATTAAAGAAGCTGATGATGTTAAGCAAATAAATCTTCCATTTCAAAACAGTAACGGTGAAGAAGATAATAGGAATGTAATCTCAGACCAGCCGATATCATATGTAAGAAGATTTCTAACTGATGAACTTCTTCAAAATATTGTTGACGAGTCTAATAAATATGCGTTACAAAAAAACATAGAGAAGAATTTGCATTTGGACAAAAATTAAATAGAGCAATTTATTGGCATTTTGTATTTAATGAGTATTGTGAAGCTCCCATCAACACGTATGTACTGGAGCAATGAGTTGTATTTTGAAAAAGTTGCCTCAGTGATGACATTAAACCGATTTGAAAAAATAAAGTTGTTTCTTCATTGTAATGATGACATGCAGCGTTCAGAAAACTGTACTGACAAACTTTACAAGATACGCCCGATCGTAAACATGTTGAAGGAATCTTTTATTAGCCTGAAACATGAAGAAATTATGTGTATTGATGAACAAATTGTTCCTTTCAAGGGAAGATCCTCGTTGAAACAATACAATCCTCAAAAACCTAAAAAGTGGGGTTACAAGTTTTATATCTTGGCTAGTATTGATGGACTTGTTCATAATTTTGAAATACATTCAGGTTCAATTGATGTTTGTAAAGGACAGCCTGATTTGAAAGCATCTGGAAATATTGTGATGCACTTGTTAGTAAATGTACAAAGGCATAAATGGCACAAACTGTTTTTTGACAATTGGTACACTGGATTGGAACTAATAAAAACACTTTATGATCAAGGCATAGCATGCACAGGAACAGTGCGTACAAACAGGCTTCCAAATCTCAACATGCCCACTGATGGTAAATTAAAAAAAGAAGGTAGAGGTTCAACTGCCATCAGGGTTACCTCAGTTGATAATGTTGAGCTTCGCGCTGTGAAATGGTTTGATAACAGGGGCGTTGCATTGCTAACAAGTTATGAAGCGGTGAATCCGATAACCATTGTTAACCGCTGGGATAGAAAATATAAGAAATTTGTTCAAGTCAAAAGACCATCTGTTGTAACCACGTACAACAAATATATAGGTGGAGTAGATCTCCTTGATGGCATGCTGAGTCTGTACAGAATCCACATTCGATCAAAAAAATGGTATCACAAACTCATTAGGCATTTTTTTGATTTAATAGTAGTGCAAGCGTGGATACTCTATTGTAGAGACATGAAAAAGGCACAAGCCTTAAAGAAAGATATTCTCCAACTTCGCATGTTTAAGCTTAAAGTTGCAAAATGCTTAGTCCAGTCTAATAAGGTTTCAAGCAGTAGGCGAGGCCGACCATCCAATTCTGTTGACCATCTTCATAGAGTAAAAAAGAAAAGGGGTCCTGCTGCAAATATACCTGAGCCATCCACTAGGAAAGATAATATTGGTCATTTTTCTTCTTTTGTAGACAAAAAGGGTCGTTGTAAGTACCCAGACTGCACTGGAATAACAAAAGTTTTTTGTGAGAAATGTAAAGTTCATTTATGCTTTACGCCTAATTCCAATTGTTTTCGAAAGTTTCATGAGTAATTAAAACTAAAAATATTGTTGAAGAGAAAGATAATTAATAATAATAAAAAATATATTTTAATTGTATTATCTTCCTATGCTAGAATTATACCTAGAGTTATAGCTTTAAGGTTGAGCAATATTAATTTTTGAACACAATTATTATGTAAATATTCGTATTTTTGACTTCTTGTTATGAATTAGTGGCTAATTTATGATATTTACTTCTTTTGATCCATTATTCTTTGAAAGTGTAATTATTTTTAAATATTATCATTACTGCATATTGTTGCTTTAAAGCAACAAAGCCCAAAAGACCTAATTTATGAGGTGCAAACTTTTTTTTGATTACTCCCTGTTTTCTTAGACCCAAATGAACGTTTTTATAGGATTTTTAATTTTTTTAATCGTATCTGCAATGAATCATGCAATATAGGGTTAAATAAAAAAATTAAAAAAGTGTATTTAGTGTTCTTCCATTTATTTTTATTTCACATCGTTAAATGAAAATTTAATAAACTATTTACAATTGAATAAATAATTTATACTTAAGTATTTTTTATTTTTTAACATCTTTGCTTCCAACAAAGCTGCAAGCAACCACTATTTAGAGTTGGAAGTTACTGGAAGAGAAAAAATGAAGATTGTAGAGCAAGATAATGATTGACAGACGAATTAAAGGATTGCAAAATATATGAATGAGGAAAGCAAGATAAAGGCAGCAAACTCCAAAGAACTGATGTTCGAGGTAAAAAACTAGAGAAAGAGTTTTTAGAGAATTTAGGAACAGTCAAAGAAAAAGGATAAGACTTAATCGAATGACGACAACACAAGAATGAATTTTAGAAGATGGCACAAGAGACACTAGCTTTTTAAAGCTGTGCCAATTAAAATATTTGTAAAAAAGATAAAGAAAAGCAACATTATAAAGATGTGATAATGGTTGGAGGTTGCCTGCAAGAGCAGGTCCAACTATGTTTACAATGCATTTTTGCACCTGGTCTAAAAGAGAAAGGGCATCATTAGAAGATCCGCCCCAGATATGGAAACAGTATTCCATACAAGGCCGGATTTGAGATTTATAGAGATAGAGAATAGAATCCGAAGTAGGAAAGTGTCGAGCTCAATAAAGAGATGCAACCTTAGCAGATGCTAGTTTTGCAATGGATTTGATATATGGTTTCCAAGAAAGATCGAAAGTAAGAGTTAATCTTAGAAGATGAAGAGTGGATGACTCATCGAGTACATTACTGTTCATAAATATAGGCAGATCTAAATTATTACGATAACGATTGGCTCAAAAAAATTGAGTTTTAACTAAATTGAAGTTCATCAGCCACTGAGAGCCTCATGCTGTAGCAGAAGTGAGATTCTTTTCAAGCTCAAATGCCCCCTCCAAGCAATCTGAGAGTTTTGGCTTCTTATCACAACAAAAATAAATGGTAGTATTATCAGCAAACAATGCCACCTTAGATGTGAGAATATCTGGAAGTTCATTAATGTAAAAAGAGTATAGGGCCAAGGATTGAACCTTGAGGAACGAACCCCAGAATATACAGAATAAGAAGAAGAGTGCTGTCCATCGAGGGCAACTTTAATACTCTGATTGGAAAGAAAAGATTCAATAATCTTAAATATATTACCAGATACACCGTAAGAAGAAAGCTTATGGAGAAGACCACCATGCCAAACTTTATCAAAAGCTTTAGAAATGTCAAGTGCAATGCCCTTAACCTCTCCACCTTTATCAAATGCACGATAAAAACTATTGGTTATTACTGTTAGCAAATCAGCTGAAGAACGAGAAGATCAAAATCCATATTGATGATCAGAAAGTAAGTTATAAGATTCAAGGTGAGAGATTAAGTGTTTGTTAATTAAAGATTCAAAAACTTTGCTTATGATAGGAAGACCATAACAGGTATGTTGTCCAGGCCACAAGCTGTAGAAGAGTCTAAGCAGGAAATCACTTTAAATACAGAAGCTAGATGACAAAGTCTGAACCATACAAGAAAGGTGGAATTACAGATTTTCCCTTAAGAGAGAGTTTAAGAGAGATAAACCTGTGATCAGAAGCACCTAAGGGTGAATGTGGAGAAACAGAGCACTGACTAGGATCAGAAACAAGATATAAGTCAAGTAGAGAAGGTAAATGATTTTGGTCGTGTGGAAAGTGTGTTTGAAAGTTGACTATTTGAGTTAGGGAGTGAGAAAGGCAAAAGTTGTGGGGTTTAATACCTGCAGAGCCACTGAAACTAGAGCCAACCCATTCAGTGTGATGAGCATTAAAGTCACCGACAACAACAATATAGGCTGATGGATAAAGGCTTGGTCAATATGATCAGAAAAAACCAAAAAGAGTGCCGTCTTGAGATGAAGGAGAGCGATATAGACAAAGAGAAAGGTGATAGAGTGAAGTGGTGCTAAACGAAAGCACATAAAAGAATAGTCTGTGAATTCAAACCTAATTTCCCAACAAATAAGTGAATTATTGCGAATGTAAATACCAAGACCAAGCATGTCGCTATTGGAGTCTTTATGAATTAAAGGAAGATAACTATCAACACTAAGATCACATGATGAGACAACTGAAGTACACTGTTTAGTAGCCCAAGCAATTGCCTCATTACTATTAATAAACCCTAAGCCATAAGAAAGGGTTCCAAATGTGGCCTTGGCAATGCACACCAAAAGTACAAACAAGGACATCATCCATGCCCAACATGGCACTGTTAATACTTTGTTTTTTTTTTATCTGTTGATGGAATCAGCCTTTCTGAGAGCTACCACAGAGTTCAGGAAACTTGACTACCAGCCGGCCTCAGAACCATAAAACTTAGTTTTAGAGCTGTACCCTCATCAGGAGATATTAAAATAAATTGCTTAGTCATAAAAACATAGACAAAACATCCTTAACTGGAAATAATGTATTAAAAATACAACTGTATCAGCCTAATAGATGATAATATTATAATATATGATAATAGTATTTATCCAAAATCAATTTAATAATTAAAAAAACACTTTTTATTAGACAGTTTCATGTTAAGAAAAAATTTATCTATTGCAGCGGATTATATTAGCATATTAAAATATGTCTGCAGTTATCAAAAAAATGTATTTAGATATCAAAAGATTATTTGCAGTTTTTTGAAGAATGTCTGCAGATATCAAAAAAATGCCTGGATACATCAAAAGTATATTTAAAAAAAAATTTAATGTAAAAAGTTAAATATCCATATTATTATTTGAAAAATTTTTTTAAATATTAAAATTTTTATCTGCATAAAGAAAAATTATTTCATTTTATTTTTTCATCTTTTTCTAAAAAAATCTGCACTTTTTTTTAGCAAAATTTAAATCTCATGA
>NC_088928.1:27980000-28042500 GCF_038396675.1 Hydra vulgaris | reverse complement strand
TATAAGAAAAGTTGAAACAATATATTATTTTGAATAAATAAACAAAATAGATAAGGAAACATGAGGGATTTGTTTGTTTATTTATTAAAATGATGTGTCATATTAACTACATCCAAAACAGGATATTCAAAGAATGCTGTTACAGAAATCAGAGAAACTGGCTCCTTTGCAAATAGAAAGAAAAGTGGTAGACCTCCAAAGCTAACAAAAGATGACAAATATTTAAAAACTCTATCTTTAAGAAATACAAAAAAAAAGCATCAACTGAGCTGGCAAAAGACATTAACACAGCAACTGGGGAAAATGTCAGCTCTTCTATTCGACGGCACCTACTTAAATTGGGTATAAGAGAGTATGTTTCAATTCAAAAACTATTATTAAGTTGTGGCAATAAAGAAAAACGACTTAAATATGCAAAACAACACAAAGATTGGGCCCAGGAAATGTTTAATCGAGTTCTGTACACCGAGGAATCCGAATTCGAAATTTTTTGAACGAAAGGACGCCAATATGCATGAAGAAGAATTGAAGTAGCCTATCAGACCGAGTGTTTAAACCCTACTATTAAATACAGAGGAGGCTCTTGACAAGTTTGGGGCTGTTTATCTTCATCTGGAGTAGGTGATCAAAATATGGGGGCAACTCACCGGAGAACATTATGTAGATATCCTAAGGCACCATGCTGTATCATCTGGAATGAGACAAATAGGTCATAATTTTATTCTGCAGCAGGACCATGACCCAAAAAATTGTTCCCGAGTGGAAAAAAATTATTTAAATGAAATGGCAAAGGAAAGAGTATTGGATTTGATGACCTGGCCTCCCCAGAGTCCAGTTTTGAATATAATTGAGCATATTTGGGATTACCTGGACAGAAAGAAGGTCGAATATGCTCACCAAAATGCTGAAGAATGTTTTGAAGTACTTCAAAGAGAATGGCACAACAAACCCCAAGATTTTATAATAACTTGTATGAATCTATTCCCAGACGAATATTGGCTGGGATTGAGGCATAAAAGAGAACATAGTAATTATTAAGAGTTTTTTATGAAGTTTGACATTAAAAAGTTTGTAAATGTTCCATATTTTGTGTTAAATACAAGTGGTCTAAAACTTATTCACAATACTGTATGTATATATATATATATATATATATATATATACATATATATATATATATATATACATATATATATATATATATATATACATATATATATATATATATATATATATATATATATATATATATATATATATATATATATATATATATACGTATATATATATATATATATATATATATATATATATATATATATATATATATATATATAATATATATATATATATATATATATATATATATATATATATATATATATATATATATATATATATATATATATATACAAAATAGATAAAGTATTATTATGGTATAATAATAATAATACAAATACTCTTGTGCGTTTAAGAGAGCTCAATATTATTAAATAATAGAGCAATATTTATTTAATTTTAAATACTGCTCTATTATTTAATAATATTCAGCACTCTTAAACGCACAAGAGTATTTGTATTACTATTATTATATCATAATAATACATTATCTATTTTGTATAAATTTGCTCCTACAAGTTGAGCACTCTTCTCAAGTCGTCAACAAAATGGAAAAAATAAACTTGAAATATTCAATCAAAAATATACCGATTCCATCTGAAAACGAATATAAATTAAAACTACTAAACAAAACAGAAATGCTCGTAAAGAAAATGAGATGGAAGGCGTTCTTTTTCATAAATCACTACCCAAGAAATGATTCAAATTATACAGACTACGGAATCAAGTCATCAAAATGCCCACCACAAATAAATGAAATGCGTTCTTTCGAAAAAGACCTTAATTAAATAAACTTTAGACCTTAATTAAATAAACTTAATTAAATCAATAAAATTTTGCAACGTAAACTGCAAGTTTCAGAAAGACTTAAAATCCATACGTACGTCGCATAAAACATTAATAAAGGCAGACAAAACGTCTAATTTGTATAAATTATCTAAAGATGAATACAACAAACTGTTAACAAACACAATTACTTCCACCTACAAAAAATTGATGCCAGAACTAAAAGATCAAACAAATAAGGAAGGAAAAAACCTTTTAATCCACCAGGAAGTGTATAAAAATATTGAAATAAACGGATCGTCCGGCTGCTTTTTTACTTTGAAAGACCATAAGGATAATTTTATTAACAACCCTTCAATTCGCCTTTTAAATCCTTCGAAAAACGAGGTAGGAAGAATTAGTAAAGTTATTTTATCTAAAATTATTCACGAATTAAAAAATAAACTAAAGTTGAATCAATGGCAAAGCACCCAATTTTTTATAGATTGGTTTAAAAAAATCGAAAATAAACACCTTTGCAAATTTCTAATTTTTGATATAAATGATTTTTACCCATCTATTAATGAAAACACTCTTACCAATGCAATCAGTTTCGCGAAACAACATATTATTATAAATGATGACAAAAAAAAAATAATATATCATGCAAGAAAATCTCTAATTTTTAAAAACGATGAAGCTTGGATAAAGAAAAGAGGTGGATTATTTGATGTCACAATGGGAGCATTTGATGGAGCTGAAGTTTGCGAATTGTTCGGTATTTTTATATTGTTTCAGCTCTCTCAACATTACGATAAAAATAATTTTGGCTTATATTGTGACGACGGACTTGCTATTTTTGAAAACAAATGGAAAAAATCAAAAAGCATTTTACACATATTTTTAAAAGTAACAACCTACTTATCTCCAACCAATATAGTATTAAAATTGTCAATTACCTTGATGTAACATTGAACCTGATTGACAGTTCTTATCAACCATATTGTAAACCTAATAACCAACTTATTTGTGTTCATTCTGATTCAAACCATCCACCTAATATAATAAAAGAAATCCCTTGCAATATCGAGTTAAGGTTATTGACTATGGCAGTAAATAAAACTGTATTCAATAATTCCATTCTTTCGTATGAAGAGGCTTTACGGAAATCAGGATAAAATTTAAAACTCACCTACCAACCACAAATAAACAATAACCAAAAAAGACATCGCAAATGTAAAATTATATGGTACAACCCCCCGTTTAGCAAAAAGGTTGAAACTAAAATTGGAAATCGCTTCTTAGCTTTAATTGACCAACACTTTCCAGTAGGACACAGACTTCATAAAATTTTTAATCAAAACTATATTAAGGTTAGCTATAGTTGCATGCCTAATGTCAAGCCTCTAATAAATGCACATAACAACAAAATTTTACAAAGCCATAAAAATGAAACATCAAAAAAATGTAACTGCGTAGATAAAAAAATTTGATTGTTAAATAACCAATGTCTTTCTAGCAATATCGTATACCAAGCCACTGTAAGTTCTGCAGATCCTCAATTCAAAAACAAAGTTTATTTCGGTATAAGTGAAACCACTTTTAAATTAACTTTTAAATTTTAATATGCCAACCATCTTAAATCTTTTAATGCACCCAAATATAAAAATGACACTGAACTTTCCAAAGAAATATGGAAGCTAAAATCGAAAAATATAAAACCTGTTGTTACATGGAAAATAATAGCACGATGCAAGCCCTACAACCAAGCATCAAAACTTTGTAATCTTTGTCTCCGCAAGAAATTTCATATATTATCATATAAAGGAGGAAACTTACTTAATAAAAGATATGAAATAATATCAAAGTGCCGGCATTCAAAGAAATTTTTACTATCCTTATTTGACACTAAATACCTTTGACGTCTTTTTGTTTTTGTTTTGTTTTGTTTTTGTAACGTCAAAACTCGTTCCACCGTAATTTTATTAATTTAATTAAACGGTTTATATATATATATATATATATATATATATATATATATATATATATATATATATATATATATATATATATATATATATATATATATATATATATATACATATATATATATATATATATATATATATATATATATATATATATATATATATATATATATATATATATATATATATATATATATATATATATATATATATATTAGGGTGGTTCAAAAAACAACTTCTTTTAAAATAGTCTACTGCACTTAACTAAATGTGTTTTCTTTAATACAAAAACACTAGGTTTAAAATTTTTTTTTGAAAAAAAAGTTTTTCTAAAGTATGTCAACCTGGTACTCAAAAGAAGCAAAATTATGTAAAAACTTCAAAAATAATTTACATAAAAATAAATCAATTTACATAAAAATATTTTTTTCAGAAATAATCACCTAAAAACTATTGTTTTTAAGATAAAAATAAAAAAAGTCAATATTTTTAAGTTTTTAAAAAAAAAAAATTTTTTAACCATGTTTTTTATGTAAATTGATTATTATTTTTGACGTTTTAATATAATTTCGCTTCTTTTGAGTACCAGGTTGACATACTTTAGAAAAACCACAATATTTCTAAACTTTTAGAAATATTGTGGTTTTCCTTGCATAAGTGAATACTGCACACAAAATTAGCCAAAGCTACAGTTAAGCGGTCAAAAACATTTTTTTGCATGTTGCGTTTCCTGTGGAGACTTGCTCAAATGGTGACATTTCCATAGAAAAATTAAAATTTTTATTGGCTTTAGCACATCGACTTTAGTACATCTTATAGCCTGCTGCTACAAAGCAGTACTGCTACACCCATAATCTAATAACCTGCAGCTGCAAGAAAGTGTTGCTACATTGACTATCTTATAGCCTGCTGCTACAAGGAAGTGTACTTTTTAATAATAAAATAAAAAAGATCGCATAGGACAGCGATCTTTTTTATTTTATTATTTCAATTACAATTTCTAATGTTTAAAAACCCTACACTGACAAGAGCACAACAATCAAAAAAATAAAATTATTTTGGACCGCTTAACTGTAGCTTTCCCTAAAATTATGAGTTTGTTAAAATTTAGTATTTAAAACACTGTGTTTGTTAAGAATTTAGTATTTTTTACCTAGGTTTATGTACAGTTCTTCATTGCCTTGTAGGACAATGATTTTTGATTTAATTTAAACAGTCTATGTCACAAGACTTAAAAAAAAAAGTAAAAAAGAAATTACGGCATTCCGGCCTGAAATATTACAATTCCAGTTTATATTTATTGACATTAAATGATTTTAAATGGTTTGTGTAACTATCTTTAAAAGAGAGTGCAATAGAGCCAATATATATTTTGTCTTTGTATTCAGATTTATTAGAATTAATGTTGCTCAATGGACAAGCAGATTTATTAATGCATTTGTAAATTTCTTTTTCTTATTATATTATTATCATTGTATAAAATTTTGTATTGTGAGAACCATTTATGGAGTTGATGTTTGGCATACAAGAATAACTGATCTTAATTGAGTTTTTGTTAAATACTTTTTGCAGGCTGTGGTTGATGGGGAAATAATGCTCGAGAAGGGTTAGAAAGCATATACAATTTTTGTATATGCTTTCTAACCCTTATAGCAGGACTATAATTCTAAAAAATAACTTCATTTGACAAGGTAACAGACAGTCACTTCACTTGACAAAGTGACACACCCACACCCACACACACACACACACAGATATATATATATATACATATATATATATATATATATATATATATATATATATATATATATATATATATATATATATATATATATATATATATATATATATATATATATATTATATATATATATATATATATATATATATATATATATATATATATATATATAGTGGTGTGCAAAATAATAAGTAATTGTTAAATAATTTGACTTTTTGTACAAAACAAGTACTTGATACTAATCTAATTTATTTAAGTAGTTATTCTACAACTATTTCATTTAATAACTAATATATTTAATGTAAGGAAACAATTAAAAAACAAAATTTGTTTAGTAGCCTATATAATTAGATTATTTAAAAAAATATCTACTGTGCAAAAAAATAGGTAAATTAAAATTAAGTACATATTTTACATATATACATATTTTCTAGGAAATAACGAACAATAATAAGTAAAAATTTAAGTTACTTATGGTTTATTAATATTTGGTTTTATACCCTTTATTCGCAATTATCGCTGCACATTTTTTCGGCATGATATTAACTAATTTTTGGAATGTACTTATTGGAATGTTTTTCCAAATGTATTTAATGTTTTTCCAATGCTCGTCTTTATTTTTGGTCTTAGGAAGTTTTAATAATTCATTTTTAACATGTGCCCACAGATTTTCTATCGGATTTATGTACGTTGATTGGGCTGGTCACTTCAAAATCCGAATTTTCTTGTTATGAAACCAATTTTTTACTGCCTTTGCTTTGGGTCATTATCTTGTTAATAGACCCAATTCAAAGGCAAGTTTTTTTTCTGCAAAGGGTAGCATAACATTCTCCAGTATATTTAAATATATTTCTTTGTTCATATTTTCTTTGATCCAAAAAAGGGGACCTACTCCATAATATGAGAAGCAACTCCATATTTTAATATTTCTACCACCATGTTTAACCGATTTGACGGTATATCAAAGATTATATTCATTTCTTTTTGATCTTCTGACATATTTTTTTAGTACATCTGACCCAAACAAGTTAATATTTGTCTCATCTGACCAAAGAATATTTTGCCATTTTGAAGATGGCCAGCCCATGTCTTTCCTAGCAAAATCTTTTCTGTTTTTAATATCATTTGGTGATAAAATAATATTAAAGTAAAATACAAAGTACACTTCTTTGGTACTTTGGCTTTAACATATTGTTGAGTAAGCCTTTTTCTAACTGTCGAAGTATCAATTTGCAGGCCAAGAGTAGTTTTTATTTCTATTGACGTTAAAAAAGGATTTCTTTTGGAATAAAGAACAATATTTTTGTCATCTCTTCTAGATGTTTTCCTCTTTCAACCATGTGTTTTAGGTGTATTTTTAAAAAAAATTGGATTGCATACCATATTAATTGAACAGCCCATTAAATTTGAAATTTCTTTCAAAAATTTACCCTGGTTTCGTAAAATTTCGATTAAATTACTTTTATCTTCATAACAATGTACGTTACGTCCCATTTTTCTTCTTTTTTTTAACCTTTTTTCATTTCTTCTAAAAAAATAAATATTTTCATGGTAATTCAACAAATTTCATAGTAACTGTATTCATTTTTTAAGTAAACAAATTAAATTATTATTGTAAATAATTTAATTTTTAATATACATTACTTATTATTTTGCACACCTTAAATTAAAGTGTTCAAAAATTAAAGTGATCAAAAATCAAATAAATACATGCACAAACTTGTTATATCACCAGCAAACAACATACATAAGAAAGTGGGGTTAGAAATATATTTGGAATTCTCGCGTTTATGTCAAGCAAATTCATAATTCTGATGTAATAAATGCATTATTCTTATTATTACCTATTATTTTGCACACCACTGTCTGTGTATATATATATATATATATATATATATATATATATATATATATATATATATATATATATATATATATATATATATATATATATATATATATACAGTGGTGTACAAAAAAGCTTTAATTTTCTAGTTGGATAATTTATAAAAAAAATCATTTAAATCATAATTTTTAATAATAAAAATAAGAAGAAGAAGAATAGTTATAATATAATGAGAAATTATATCATAACTCAAGATCAATATAAATAACTTTTTATTGAATAACAGCTATTGAGTTAAGTGATAAAAACAGAGTTTACGGTTTTTAAAAGACTAAAAATTTAAAGACCAGAAGCATTTCCAGATATCGCCACCTTTGATGTACACATTGATTGCATATATGTATGTGTATATATATATATATATATATATATATATATATATATATATATATATATATATATATATATATATATATATTTGAAAGTATTAAGTTTTTTAAAAATTCTCACTCTTTTATTTGATATCATATATGCTATGAATATCTTTAAAATTTAAAACTTTTTTAACCATTTTAACCTTTTGACTCGTAGCTTTTGACTCATAGCTTATGACTCTCTTTAATTGACATAAGAATTAATTTAATTATCTAGTGAAAAAACTACAAATTAAAAAAAGTATTCTTTTCCTTAAACTATGCTCGATTGAACTTAAGACCGTCAAATTTTATTAAATTTTATTACATTTTATATAAGATGTTTATTACATGATGAACTGCAAATAGCTAATAGAATTTAAAAGTTTATTTCGATAAATACATAAAAATGTTTTGATTTAAACCACGTAGCTTTCAACAAAAACAAGTAAAATTAAAAAAGAAGTTTTAAAACCCAATGCTTTTATATATTATTAAAACGCAAATTTTGCAATCAATTTTTTCTGATATAACAATTTTCAATTTAAATACAATATAAAATATTTTTAATTTTCAATTAAAAATATTTTATATTTTAGTAAATTGAAACAGATTTTTAAAATATGTTCAAGCAAAAGGATTTTAACCCCGTCAGAGTGTGGTTGACTCCATGGCATATTTGTAATAATATTAAAAAAAAAAAACCATTACAGCATAACTCATAAAATTTGTTGATTTGAATCTTAGGTTGGAAACTATGCTAATTATCACACTGATTTGAGAATATAACATGCTAACTTTGTCGATAGGAGTGCATTAATTTTTATTGGTAGAAATTTATTCTTGAGGAAAAAATCTATGATTCTGTTGTAGATGTTCACCCTTTCTCTCCATCATTTATCTAATTGTAGTCCAGTGATTTATTTTATTTTAGTAATAACCCAGTCTCTTGCATTACTTATAGTTTCATAAAGTGGTCTTATTTTTTCAATTTTTAGTCTATAATCTATTAGACACCAAAAAAGTTGTTTTAAAAACCAAATACTCCCAATTATGTATGAATGAATAGTACATATGCTTTTTTGATTAGATTTGGTGATTTTTTAGTCAACTCTTTTTGTATGGCAAAATCTCCAGTTTTAGTAGCAATAATACTCTCATTAAATAGTTTTTCATACAGCATCCATGTTACTTCTGATGATTGATCAATTATCATATAATCCTTCATAAACCCTAATAATACCTGTCCATTCAGTTATTTTTGTTGATGAGTCATTTAAATTTTAAGTACTACTTTGCATCTTGAATATAAATAACATATTGATTATAAAACATTGCATCTTGAATATAAATAATATATTGATTATAAAACATCCCTTCGACATTTAATTCTTTTTTTGTATTATCAGTAGTTAAGACAATATGATCAAATAAATGAAACCATTAATGCCATTTTTAAATGATAATATCAAAATCAGTTAATTTTCATGATAAATTACATGATGAAAAATAAAAATAATTAATACAACATACATGAAGTTCTTTAACTCAATAATCAATTTGATTGTAAATAAAGAATCAGAACTAAAAAAAGTATCTAGCTTATATATACAAACTGTAAAGATTACGTAAAATATGTCAAAATTTGACATATTTTATACGATCTTGAATGTCAAAAAACCCATGTAACTTGAATGTCAAAAAGCGCCTGTAACTATTATTACTTGCTCCTCTTCCAATTATTTTTTGTAAAGTTAAACTGTAGTTTTGTGATTTTTTGCTTTTATAATTGAACTAGCATTATTGTACTACACCTTATCAAGATGTAATTGAGAACTTGAAAGTTGTAATTAAGAAACATAAGATGTAATTGAGAACTTGAAAGTTATAATTAAGAAACATAAGATGTAATTGAGAACTTGAAAGTTGTAATTAAGAAACATAAGATGTAGTTGAGAACTTGAAAGATGTAATTAAGAAACATAAGATGTAATTGAGAAAATGAAAGTTGTAATTAAGAAACATAAGATGTAATTGAGAACTTAAAAGTTGTAATTAAGAAGCGTAAGATGTAATTGAGGACTTGAAAGATGTAATTAAGAAACATAAGATGTAATTGAGAACTTGAAAGATGTAATTAAGAAACATAAGATGTAATTGAGAAGATGAAAGTTGTAATTAAGAAACATAAGATGTAATTGAGAAGATGAAAGATGTAATAAGGAAACGTAAGATGTAATTTAGAAGAAGAAAGTTGTAATTGAAAAAAATATAAAGAATACAAAGTTCTTGGTATTTTGAAATTTGTAATCCTAATATACTTTGTAATTTAAGGCTGAAAGTAATAAAATAATATCAATAAAATATAAAAAGTCATGAAAGGCATTTGAGGTTTAGGCGGTAACTGGAAAAATCCTTATGTGTGTCAATTAAAACTTTCTTATATTTTTGTTTGTCAAAAATTTAATTGAGTTTCATGAGTTTAAAAGTTTAAATGAGTCAAAAGTTTAATTGAGTTGATGAATAATAAATAAAACACAAATAATTTATTTACATAAAAATTTAAAATTTAAATTTAAACAACGTCATTAAAAATCATTGCAATATTCAGTTAAGCACTAACTTGGACATCTTCCATATTTAAAATCGTTGCGTAATGCGTGGTCATATGTACAGTGCGTGTACAATCACCTCTCATTATTGTATTTTTTGCCGCAGTAACAATTCTTTCTAAATACTGCATTCGTTGTTCCATAATCCCAGCACCGATTACAGGTGGGATATGAATAACATTTTTAACGTTTATTTTTATTTTGGACCAGATAGCAGCTTCCACTAGGTTTAACATTGGGCTGTAGGATCCTTATCATAACAACTGAGCAGGTGAACTTTCAAACACCCTTTCCAAACGAGCCTGACATGGAGCATTGTCTGTTACGACGACCAAGTCTTCTAAACCATTCCTGGATTGTAACCCACTGGTTAAACAAAGCCAATATCCACTCGTTACAAAAATCTGCTTTAAATGATTCTTTGCGAATTTCCATCATGACAACATTTGTTGTTGATATAGCTACAATCAAATGTATGTTTGCACCTTTTAAAAAAGATATTTTCATTATTGCTCTTTTCCACTGTTTGCGTTTTTCTACAAAAAAGATTAAATTTGTTTCATCCAAACCTAACTATCTAATTACCATTTGTGATGTGTTCGTTAATGTTTCTAACATATTCAGCTCTTTTTTGTTTGTTTTCATTATTATTCATTGTAGAAGGCTCCTTGTGAACTTTTTAAAATGAAAATAGTCTGCCTTCAAGGTAATTGGCGATTGTGGTTGTGCTGACGCTAATACTTAACTGTCTTAATATCCTTGTTTTAATGGCCACCAATGTCAACTGAAATTCATTTTCAATCCATGTTAGTGTTTCTTCGATTTGATCATCGATTAATTTTTTTGGTTTAAAACCACCTCTTCCAATAAAATTTAAATTTCCGTGTTAAAATTCATTAAAAGTGAATTGTAAGCATTGTAATTGTGTTGAAAATATATTAGAGTTTAAAAGTGGATTGTAAGCATTATTTTGGAAATATATTTGAGTTTAAAAGTGAATTGTAAGCAGTGTGGTCTTAAGCAATAAAGCCTGAACCTACAGAAAAACAAATAATTACTTTGACATGTAAAATATACCTTTTAGAAAGCTAAGAAAGACTGTTGTTTTAAAGTAGAAAACAAGTTGTTTATAACTTAGATTACAGCTTAGATTATAACTCATAATTTTGTTTAAATTTAGTTAATAATTCAACTATTAATAAAAAAATTATTTTACAAATTTTTAAATTTTTTATTGAAAAAATAAAATATCACAATTTGATAGTTCATTAGAATTCATTTTAATATCTTTAAAAAAAATAAAAAACCTATGCAGGAAAGATGGGGGCTAGTTGCAACAGAAGTAACTTTTTACATTATATGACTATAATTAAACCATACCAGCAATAAAAAACTTACGGTAACAAATTAGGAACTTCAAAAGTTATTGATAGGGATGGTCCTTTTACATTATACTTTTTATAAAAAAAGTAAATGAAATAATTAATTTTAAATGTTTAATTTATTACTCTTTCGGAAATATAAATAAATTTACATTTACGAAAGAATAATCAATTTTTTTGAAACGACTTTTACTTTATAATGTAAATTATAAAGTAAAAGTTGTTTTGAAAGTAAAATTTTTACTTTCAAAGGTAAGTTATGTAAAAGATTACATCAAAAAGTAATTTACCTTTAGATGTACTTTCATATGAAAATTAAATAATATATGCTACTAGTTGTAAATTAAATTTACAAATAAAATTTTTTTTAATTTTTTTAAATTGGGATTTTTTATTTTAAAAGTAATAAAAAATTTTTATTTAAAATAAATTATATAAAATAAAATTTAAATTACATAACCTTACATTTTATATAATTTGTAAAGTAAATTAAAAGTAATTTTTATTTAATAAATAAATAAATTTACTTATATTCTACAATAACCTTGAAAGGATCTTGTACAACAGTAATGCAAAAAAGTAAAACTTTAAGTAATTAACATTTACTTTGCGGCGACATTTGGTCTGCACAGTTTTAGGTATTTCTTCCCTGTAAACTTAAAAAATATCAATAACAGGTTTCTGCTCATGATTAAAACCCTCTTTAGTTTTGTTCCATGATAGTTTTGGCTATAAAAACCATTCCTTAAATCAAACCATCTCAAAAATATTCAATTCTGGCCAACCATTGTAAAGGTCTTGAATTTAGACAAAACCGAAACATGGCATTAAGCAGAAGACGCATAATGTTTACACAAAAAGTTATACAGTCAA
Organism: Hydra vulgaris; assembly: GCF_038396675.1. NCBI lineage: Eukaryota > Metazoa > Cnidaria > Hydrozoa > Anthoathecata > Hydridae > Hydra > Hydra vulgaris. The sequence goes on along the minus strand of NC_088928.1, from coordinate 28,029,758 downwards.
AAAATTTGAAAGGCTTAATTGGCATATTTGTTTGTTCTTTTTTACAAGTTTTTTGTGTAAATTTTTTTATTATCTAAAAACAAAGGAGGGAAAGCTATAACCCCAAGCCCCACAGATTTGGGAGCTGCTTACTTTTTAAGAGGATGCTTTGCATTGGTATGGTATTTTTGTCACTTTGATATGAAAAATGCTCACCTGCTCAAGAATTTCCCCAGACTTTAAGGGCCCTAAGTAGGATAAGGGTAAGATGAATTAGAACAAGTCAACCTTTGTTCTAATTCATCTTACCCTTCCCCCTCCACCTACCTCCACAACACTAAACATAAATGTTTAATGACATGTTGACAATATTATTTACAGGTTGTTTTGGGCTTTGCAATTTTTTGTTTTCTGCTTGTAGCCATTTGTATATTTTATAATAGGAAATTGCAATTATTTGTAACAGCTAACTCGGAAAAAAAATTTATGAAAATAAAAAATCTGCCACTGCATTAAAGATTGTCTTTGATCAATAAAAAAAAACAATAATCAATGACCAAATTAACTTAGAAAAAAAATATTTGAAAACATCATTTGAAAAATACCAATGACCTTAAAGCCTAAAATCACTTAAAAAAACTTAAACAAATTTTCTTCATTATTCTTTGACAAATTTAAACAATGAAGTCTGCATCATTCAATTACTTATTCACGAAAAAAGAGTTAATTAACTTTTGCTTCAAGATTTTGGACAAGGAACTTTTTGTTAATTAAAGTTTTTTTACTTTAATTAAAAAAAAAAATTAATCTTGATGTTATTTACATCAATTATTTAAAGGTGTGAAATATTAATTTTTAATTTGTTTTAAAAGACTGCTGGTTTATTATTCTTGCTTTGGAAATGGCTCTGCATTTTGTGATTTTGTTCTAAGTATTGTATTTTTGCTTCCTGTATTCGGCGTGGTTGTTGTTAAAAATCAATCTAACCAAAATTAATGTTATTTCTGGAAATGACTAACTGGAATAATTATTGTCTGAATAGTTATTAATATAATAAAACATAATAAAAGATCTGACAAACACTTCTTTTAGCAGATAGATTATATCATATAGTTATGACTTATAATTTTGTTAAAAACTGTTTAGCAGTCAATATACTTGCGGATATAAAATATGTTATATTGTGTCATATTACCATAACAAAATACTTGATTGAAAAGACAAATATAAAGAAAAAAACTGTAGAATATAAATATAAAGAAAAAAAACTGCCCTCTAACAGAACAGTGACTTAGTCAATGTTTGCATGCATAGGTAGCAACCAGTAGCGTAGTAAGAAATTATGCTTCAAAGATAAAATTTACTTTTATTTGTAATTGTAAATAACAATTTTTTCAAATTTTAAGTAAGCTGTCTATGCTAAGTTACTTAAAAAAATATAAAAATTTTTTTTTTGTTATTCACCTCCTCAAGGCTGAGAAGGCCACTACAGATGAGGAGGCTACTTAAAAGTGGTTATAACCCTCTCTCAACTCTATAACTCCAAAATACAAACCTTGACGAACAAGGCCGCTGCGCGGAGAAACAAGTTGAGCGCGGTACTACCAGGGACGTGGTGGGGATTGAACTCGGAACCTCTCGCCTATAAAGCGAGCGCTTTACCACTACTGCAAATATTATATTTACGTAATATTACTTCATAAATAACTTTTTTAACATATTAAAAATAAATTATATTTCAATGTAAATTTCTTACATAATTATAACAAAAATTACTATTCAAAGTAAATTACTTTACACAACTTACCATTAAAAGTAAGTTTGCAAGTAAAAGTAGTCTTTTTATGCAAATTACTTTTGTAAAAATAAATTACTTTTTCAAGAAACAGTTACTCATCTAAAATACTAAACTTAATTTATGTGGAAAAAAAAAAAACTTTTAAAGGTAAGTAAATTATATATTTTAATATGAATTATGTAAAGTAATTTACGCTTAAAAGTAATTTGCGTTTTTACATCAAAATAAGTAAAAGAATTATCCCTAGTTGTTGGTATTTCTTTTTTTTTTTTTTTATATAAAATTCTAATTTTCATTTTCAAAGTGTTTTAGGTTTTACTGTAAACTTAGAGAATTATGACCATAGTAAAATCATGGTATGTTAAAAAAATATTTTTCAAACACAAAAAGCTCAAAAAGTTTGAGCTCTTTGTGATTTATTTTATATAAATTATTATATACGTTGATTAGAGTGATCATGATGTTTACGGAGTAGTAAGCGGCCAGGGTTGAAATTTGACTAGGTTTTGTCGTGGTTCAATAAATCATATACGGTGTAGTAAGCGGCCGGGGTTGAAATTTGACTAGGTTTTGTTGGGGTTCGATAAATTATAGCCAGTGCCAGGTTTGTGACAGGACCTGCATAAACATTTATACATCCCAAAGTTTTTTTTTTTATTCAAAATTCATGTTTTATTTTGTATATATATGCATGTATAAACATCATTATGATCAACATGATCAACATAATCATAATTACCATCATGATCTTCATGATCTTTATCATCATCATCATAATTAGACTTTAGCCTTCCTCCTTTATGCTGTTTCTCTAATATATACAATCAAGAGCATTTTCTTTTCTTAACGAAAGCTCACTTATACCATATGTAAGGCACTTTCTTCAAGTTTTTTTACTTCTACCGCAACCATTTTTTTCTGAAGCTGCTACCTCTCTACGTACTGATACCTAAATCAATTACCTAAATCAAATTTAATCTTCTATAGCAAACATTATTGAGCACAGCGTTTTTTTTAATCTGTCTATTAAAAATTTATTATTCTTTAAATTAGATTATGCCCCCTTTTCTTATCTTATTAGTCACAACACACATGCATTTGATCATCTTCTCTTTCGGCAAATACTACATCATATAAATACTAAAGTTTCTTAAAAGGATATTGTATGCCAGCATCTAAATAAATAACAAACATATATACCTACAATACGTATGCATAAATGCGCATCTTGGAGACTTTTATTCCTTCTGGAATAAAAGCTTGAAAGCTTTATTCTTTTTCTTCAATTTTAAGTCAAGCCTCATTCTAATCCACATTTTTCACCATCTTGAGCAGTTGCTATTACACAGTATTCATTTTTTTTTTTTTCACCTTTCTTACAAGAACATCTCTCTTAAGAACAAATGGCCTTTTATTATTGCAAGAAGCCAATGTAAAAGGGTCTTGTCCAATATTAAATTCTGTTATATTCAATCTACTAAATCTTGTATCTTATTTCAGATGTTAGGTTCTAGAGACTTTTGGAAAGTCTTCAACAGTGTCATTAACTAAAGTAATTCTAACATTTAGTCTCTTATTCATGGGTCTGGTCTTTTTACATTTCCCTAGAATAGGGTAGAGATATTTGGAAAGAACTTTTCCACTAACCTGACTATTGAATCTAAAGGCCATATTCTTCCTGTTATACCAGTTAAACAGGTTAACCCATTGTTAAACATCTAAATGACTTCCAATGTTAATCTAAAAAGTAAATTTTCAATTTAACACTTCTATAGTTAGTGCTTCAAACAAGATTTCCATCATAGTCTTAAAGAAGTGTTCTCCAGAACTCTTTTCAATTTTTTCTAAACTATTAAAATGTGCTAAATAAGTGGTTCCAATTTTTAAAAACTCTAGAAAACAATTTGATCTCTCCAACTATCCTACGATTAGTCTTCACTCTGCAATTAATTTCTTTACATAAAAATTTTGAGATTTTGAACTGCAGTATTAAAGTTATTCTTGAAGGCTTACACTCTACTTCATTTCAAGTAACTTTAAGGGTACCACAAGGTTTTATCTTTGCTTCTGTATTGTTTCTTACTTATAATAACAATCTTTATGAAATTTTTACATCTAAAGTGGCTCTATTTGTTGACAACTCATCTTAATACTCTTGTCTTGACAAAAAGTCTTTGCTTTTTGATTGCTTAGACGAATACTAAAAGTAAATTGTAAATGTAATTAGACCTGCTTTATACGCCAAGCTTGAGCAACTCTCCCATAGTGGCAAGGTTGCATTTCTATCTTTTTCTACAAATACTATCAAGGTCAATGCTCAAATGAGCTTTCATCTTTATTACAATAAACCAAAACTCATTCTCGCTCGACTTAATAAAGGATTATAAAGGGATAGATACAGTAATAGAATGCAACGAACAAGTTGCATCCTATTACTGAATCTATCCCTATATTAATCTTATTATTATTAAACTTTTATTAATCAAGTTTTTTCCCTTGCACATCAAAAAAAGGTTATAACTCTTACCCATCTTCATGTTTTCTTTTTTAATACAATCTTTAACTTTTCAAGTCTTCAGTTAACTGTTTCCTAGGTTTTTAACCCTACCCTCTATTTCAAAGTAACTCATAACTTAATAGTGGTTGCTTGCGATCTTGTTGGAAGTAAATTAGAGTTTAAAAATATATAAATATATGCCAGTATTTAATAAATAGTAAGCATAAAATTATATACAAAGTATTCTAAATTTTTTTCTAGCCCCGGTTATCAACCCTTGCTAAATCTTATAATTTTGCCGGGATTGGGGCCAGGTTTCCAAAAAGTTGCATTGTTTGGGGTAAGTTCAATTATGAAATAACTGCAGGTTCTATTGATTTTACTCACTTTTCTAGCTATTTTTAAAACAATGGACAACAAGTACTTTCAGATTTTTTTAATGAAAGTTTATTGCTAGAAAATTATTTTTTTGTTTGAACATTTGTTTTTGTTTTTTACATTTTTATTTGTTTTATTTTGTTTTTTAAATAAAATGTTGCGTTATTATATCCTAAAAATAAAACTTATCCTAAAAATTTATTTTGCATTTTTTCTAAACTAATTTATTGATTATTGACAAAGACAATACTTTTTTTTCAAAAGCACTTACGAATCAAAATCACAAATTAGTTTAAATTTTATTCCTTTCTTTTATTATAATTATAAAATTTTTGTTGTCAAATAGAAATTACAGATTAACTAGTGATTTTTTAGTGAATTCTGCAAGGCTTTTACTTTCAAAGTATTGTGTTGTAACTTACCCTGTTGCTCACTGTTGCAAAATACCCTGGAGCGGGGTTGCAACATTTTTTTTCATTTTTGCTTCACTAGTGCAGAATAACTTATAAAGTTTTTTATCATATTTATCAATGTTGGATTAATATACCAATATTACATCTATTTTATAACCCTGAAAAAAATCTATAGGAATAATTGGAGATAAATGGAGTTTTTAAAACATTGTTTCAATAAAGCAATATAATCTTCTTGACCAATGTTTTAAAACACTGGTCAAGAAGATTAAACTATGTCATGTCTTCTAGATAACAAAAAGACCACAAAATATTTATTTAATACTAATAAAATCTATTCTATTTATCTATTCTACGTACCAAAGACAGTTCAACTTATTAAATTATTACATAATTTTCTTACCTAATTCCACATTTTGATACTGTAACAAATAAGCAGCAACTACTGCTCGAATGTAAATTGTCATATTGCTCTGTTGTTCAAGAACTATTTGTATTGCAAAGTCTTTTGCAATCTTCATTTCACTTTCTTCTCTTCCAAAGATTTTTAAATGCCTCTCACACCTTAGTACAAAAGTGCATAAAATGATACAATTTTTGACCTTAAGGTAAAAAGGGGTAAAGAACTAAACTTTAAAAGTCTATTCTATTATTTTTAGTATTTTATGAAGAAATTTAAAACTTTTCAACAAATTAATATAGTTTCAAATTGGAAATAATTTTTCAGATAGTCATATAGAGGCCTTTTCTTTTTTGGGATAATTTATGGAGGACAATTGTGTTTCAGCCTAAAGAGCACACAAATTTTAATAATAATCAAACCTCCATATTAGTAAACTCTGGCTTTAAGGATAAAAAAGGTAGAAAAAAGACTTATTTATTATTGCTTATTATTTATTATTTTTGAAACATGTTCATTTGATGGTGGTTTAGATCTTATATCTCTATGATAAAGCAGAGACGTCTGTCCGTCTGACCTACCCTTAGGCTAGGACGCTTATGACAACAGGCAGCAAATTTTAAATGTAAACACGTTAGAACTTTGTAGAACTTTTCCAAAGTTTCTAGAACTTCTTGAACTTTCTAGAACTTTTCCAGAGTTTCTAGAACTTCTCGAAGTTTCTAGAACTTTTCAAACTTTCAAACTTTTAGCCCTTGAAACATTCTAGAAAAACCAAAAGATATATAATCGCCTTCAGATGTTAATTAATTTAGTATTCTCTGCAGAGATTTCTTTATTTTTGCTAAGCTAATACATAACAGCTATGAATTATATTTTTTAATAAAAGTTAGCGTTCACTTTTTTCATTCAATAAAATAAAGCAAAAGAAAAAATGTGTCTAAATAATAGAATCTTTTACGATCTAATACTTTTTTTGATTGTTAATAGAAAAAGTATTAGATCGTAATCGAAAATATTTTGATCGTTTTGTAATCATTTCACTAGTTTAATGCTTAGAATTTTTTAGGATTTTTACTAACAAAAAATTATTTTTACTAAGCAAAAAATTATTATTAGAAAAACCAAAAGATATATATAATCGCCTTCAGATGTTAATTAATTTAGTATTCTCTGCAGAGATTTCTTTATTTTTGCTAAGCTAATACATAACAGCTATGAATTATATTTATTCGTCAACTTTGGAAAGTGAAAACGATTTGCCATTGAACCCAATTAAAAAAAAGATTCAACAATAAAAAGAAACATCCGAACAGTGTTGACAATGACTCACACTAGACAGTGAATGACATCGACAATGGCGACAATCATTCTCGTGGTATGATTGTCGCCATTGTCAATCTTCAAAAAAATATTGATCAAATACCAATGTCAATCATACTTGTGGGTTCGTTTGTTTTGTTCTGGCGATAATGCCAGAACAAAGCAAACAAACCCACGAGTATGATCGACAATGCTATTTGATACAGCGCCTAACAGAATCAGCTGAACAGTGACAGAGGCAATTGCAAAATGATCGAGAACAACTTCAACATTATCAGCAACGTCAGAATAGAAATCTTACAAGCTAACTAGCCCTAACAGGGCTTGATAGCTTCATTTTGCAGCTGAGTATAAGAAAGACAACGAATACAGTGACTGCTGCAATTTTGGTCACATTACTTTATCAATTCAAAATTATCCACTAGAATTACAACAGCTGCTAGATGGATCAAAGATTCGACATTACAACAGCGCAATAGCTATGGCTTCAATAGGAGCAAATATTGACACACAGCGAGGAGGTGGGCCATATTGCTTTCGAACCCATGGACAGATTTACCATCAAATTGGCTCTTTACAGCCGAGTGGTACAGACACTTGTCAATATGCACAGTTCTATATTCTCGATTCGACGGTGGCAGAAGATGAACAAATGGGACATGCTGCAAATACCAGCTGTGATAACCAGTTGATGTTCTATTTCTATATAAGTCACTTGCTTGAACAAGTAAACCCATAAGCCAAAACTTTTCATATGACAAAAGATAAAGCCAAAATTGAAGAAAAATAAGCGCATGAGTAGAGATATGCAGCGCCGCAGGTTCAGTTAGTTTTTGACATCGGTCCAGACTGGGATCAACAATGATATAATACGCTGATCACGGACAAAGTAACAGCGGTATTTGTGCTGGAAAACAATGATTTACCACCTACCCGTAGCTTTGCAATTTATTAAAAAAGTGGTCAAAAACAATTTATTGACAATATCAAGTTCTGCTGTGGTCCACTCACCTATCCGCTTCTCTTTCCAAAAAGTAAAAGTGGGTGGCATCTAATTTTGACCAAAGCGCAATCGCATCAAGATGAGCTTTGGTCAAAATTAGATGAGCTCGCATTACACAAATGGAATATTATAGTTCAACTGACGATTAGACTAAATGAGTACAACCCACTTCTACGCATTGGCAAACTCTTTTAGCAGTACATTGTGGACGCATACGTTAGATTAGAACAAAATCGCCTAATTTACAATCAACTACATATAACCGAACTGCGAGCTGAACATTTTTGCGTGCTAGCAGATCATTTAGCAACGGATGATACTACCGACATCCAAGTTGGAAGGAGGATTATATTACCCTCAACATTTCCAGGGAATCCAAGAGCAATGTTTTAATCCTATCAAGACGTAATGGCCATCATAGCAAAATATGGAAAACCAGATTTATTTTTTCGATTAAGTGCAATCTAAAATGGATAGAAATTACAGAAAATCTTTTGCCACATCAAGCACCATCGGACAGGCCAGATGTAGTAGTGAGAGTATTCCATATCAAATTAAAATAAATATTGGATAAAATTTTAAAAGACGAAATTCTTGGCCTTGTCATCGCATACATGGGCGTTATTGAATTTCAAAAACGTGGCATACCTCACTGTCATTTATTATTCATTATGGATGCCAACAACAAAATAAAAACTTCATAAGACGCCAATCATATTATCAGTGCTGAAATCCCAGATCCAGAGTCAGAAAACCGTCTGCACAAAATTGTAGCAACTATGATGATGCACAGAGTTTAATGTACAACAAATGCTAATGCATAATGCATGATCGATGGTGTATGCTCAAATTGATTCCCCAAGACATTCAAGGATATGACTTTTCTGGATACTGATGGTTATCCAGAATACTACAGAAAGGATACAGGTTGCTATATTGACACAAAATATGGGCGAGCCGTTAATCGAAGGAGGTGCCCTACAAATACTTACTAGCAAAGTACAACTGTCACATCAACGTCAAAATTTGTGCTACCATCACATCGATTAAGTACCTATACAAGTATATCTACAAGGAACCTGACAATACAGCAATAAAAATTCAACAAAAGCAACAGCGCCAGGAACAACCTGAATATGACAAAATTTTGGCCCATTTGGATGCACGCTATGTTAGTCCGCCAAAAGTTGCGCGGCCAATATTCGGCTACAATATAGAAATGCGATCACATACTATATAGTGCTTAGCCGTACATCTAACAGAATTTCAAACTGTTTACTTCCAACTAGGTAACGAAGTCAGGTCATTTTGCATTCAATTTCCCAGTGCCTCTAACAGCAGCTAATTGCATATTGCATATTAAAAACTTAAATTAACACAAAACATGTGAGCGCACTTGAAGGCGCCTGGATGGGTTGAATTCCTACTGCAAAGTGGCAATGGCGAAATAGAACAAAACGATGATGAAAAAATAGAATTACCACATCAGTGTCTTAGCCACAATCTTATTAATGACATCTTTGATGAAAGAATATTACCCGAAGAGATAGATACATTATCAGAAAAAGCCATTCTAACTCCAAAAAACATTGATTCTAAAGAGATAAACAACAAGATTTTACGGTTAATACTTGGAGTGGAAAAAAATTACAAAAGTATCAATGAAGCTGAATGTGACGAAAATGTTGACAGAACGCATAGTAAACAATATATATAGTTTATCTTTTTCAAAACTATTTTGTACCATTTTTTTAATATTGACCTTTTTATATCAACCTCAAGATCTTTCAAAAAAACTAGATCAGGACCTACAGCTAAACAGTTCAATTCCAAATATTTGATAACAAGTGCATTGTTCTGACATAAGTATTGATTCATGATACAATATCTTTATTGTAAAATATTTTTTAATCTTTAAGCGATTCCAAAAGGTATGAAAACACATACTAAACTCCAAACTCTTTATTTTAACAATTTAAAAATACTTTTAAGCAAAAAAGTTATTTAAAAAAATCATTTAATCATACCATAGCATGGTTTTAGATTTGTAAGGGTTGTATAAACATGTTTTGATGCTTATTTACAGTTCTGTTGTGTTGCATTAAAAATTGTATTGTGTATCCATAACTGAAAAGTTTGATAATGTTATAGTGCATTTTTTTAACATAATATACACAGTTGTTAATAATGATTTATACATTTTTATTTACATCATTGATTGTGTCATTTTATTTGTTGTTTTTAAGCATTTGAGTTTTTGTTAAAACTGTCACGGTTAAGGCCGTCACGAAAAAAAAGAAGATAAAAATGCTTGTAAAACTTTAAGTAAAACTATGAAACTCAGCATATAATAACATCAATATGTTCTAAATACACACACCAAATGATTTTTTTTTAACCATGCTGTTCGCTGAATAAAGTCTGACAGTTGTTTTGTTTGGTGTTAAAAAGTAAGCGTTACGACCATCAAGACTTTAATGCTGTAACTTTTACATACTAAATTATTTAATAGTAATTCACATTTCTGGTAAGTTTCAGGCCATTACCATTTTCTGTTTATTATTAATAGCTTAAAGCTATTAATAATAAACCTAAAATTAAAGTGTCGAATGTTACAACCGCCACTTTTGTGGAATTGCCCATATATATATATATATATATATATATATATATATATATATATATATATATATATATATATATATATATATATATATATATATATATATATATATATATATATATAAATACATATACATGTACATATACTTATAAATATATATATATATTTACATATAAATATATATATATGTACGTTTTAGGGGTTGCTACAGACTCTAAAATTTTAAAAATATGAATTATTTTATAATTAAATTATTATTTTAGATTTTAGTGGACAGAAAATGATGTTTTTTAACTTAAAAAAAGAAAAGAGAATTTAACAAGATTTTTGGATTATAATTTTTTACCAATATTTTTTTATTAAAATGATTCATATTTATGAAATTTTTATGTAATTTCGCTTCATTTGAGACCCATGAAACACTTTTGAAAAACCTATATATATATATATATATATATATATATATATATATATATATATATATATATATATATATATATATATATATATATATATATATATATATATATATATATATATATATATATATATATATATAAGAAGTATAATGTTTTTTCAATGACTATTGTTTTGAATGCGAGAATATCATGCTTTTTACAATCTTTGACGTGATTCTATGTTTCACTAAAATCTTATAAAATTCTTTTTTATTTGTTAGTTTTGAAGAGGGTATTTTATATTTTGAAAATTGCCCATAAATTTTCCATGGGTTTAAGGTCCAGGATTTGTGGTGGCCATTTAGGAATGTCCCGTGATTAAAGCTTCAATATTCATTAGCCTTCCCACACCATTTGAAGCAAAGCATTTTTAAACCATAAGTGAGCCACCTCCATGCTTGACAGTTTTTTTAAGATTTCTATCAAAGAGTGCAAAGTCTGTGCCAAACTCTTTGTTTTTTTAAAGCTAAGTATTTGAAATTTACTGTCATTAGACCATAACGCTGAGTTCCAAAAGATCTCACCCTTATTTATACATGATTCTACTATTTCAGCTGTTAATAAGCAGCTTTGCAAATGTTAAACTTTTTTTTATGTTTATACCACTAATTAGGAGATTACTTTTCTGAAGACAGTTTATTAAACCACTTGAATTGAGTCTTTTTTGTACAGTTCATCTGGAAACAATTAATATTTTCAACAACCAGTCTTATCTAAGGTTATTGTTAAATTTTTCTTTGCTATCCATGCAATTAGCATATCCATTCTCATTGAAGTTCTAGGAGGGCAACCATGTCTTTTCTAATTTTTAATGGAACTAATTGTTTCATATTTTATACCGATCTTTTCATAATAATATTTCATATTATTATAATAAGATAATTCATAATAAATTATGTTGGTGTATTCTAAAAATAGAGTGCTCAATGTTCTTAAATAACAGAGCATTGATAAATTAGTGAAAACACTTATCTAGATTTTTCTTCAACAAATTGTTTCTCCATCAGTGGGTTCATCACGAAGCTACCTGATGAACCTACTGATGGAGAAACAATTTGTTGAAGAAAAATCTAGATAAGTGTTTTTACTAATTTTTATATATATGAAATTGGAGGTTATTTTTAGCAACAACTTGGGGTTGTTCAAATTTCTTTTCCACCTTCCAAACACTTGTTCATTAAAACTATTTATATATTAAATATCATACTGACATTGAGCTGCTGTAGTTGGACTTAGATATGGTGTAAGCAACCAACAAAAACATGAATCACCAAGTAGTAAACCTTTAAGAATATTATCAATAACTTTTTTACTAAGTTTTCTTAAAATCCTTACATCATGTATGCTACCATTCCATTTTGCAACAACATCAATGAACTTTCTACTTTTATTACACACCATTTGGATAATAATTGAATGATTTGATGACCTATTAACATAAACATACTTGAGTGGTTTTAATATGCAAATGTGTGTGCCGACTATTAATCCAGTTACTGTTGGAAATTCTGCAACATAAAAATTAACAATGCTCTCATTTAAAACATTTAGATTAGCTAGATATTTGATTTATTCATTAATTTTCTTCCTATAACTCAATTTTTATTTTGCAGAATTCTTTATGAAAAGAATTCTGCGAAATAAAAGTTTACTCTGCTCTCATTTAAAACATTTGGATTAGTTAGGTATTTGATTTATTAATTCTCTTCCTAAGACTAAAAGAAACTCAGCAAATAATTCTTAAAAATAGTAAAGCTTCTGTAGAATCAACAACCACAATTAAGAAAGATCCTTTTGCAAAAAATCAAAGTGCACATAACACTTGAAAGATAAGCAGAACACAAATATTTTTATTTGACTATAGTTGTAAATCTGTTAGCCAAAATAAAAGCTCGACAAAACCTAAACCTTTGGTCATCATAAATATCTTTTGATCTCTAAATAACCTTTTACATCTGAGACCTTGTCAAACTGAAATTTCTTGAAGTCTTACTTCTGCAAAAACCAAATGCATATGAATCAGTTGAATTGCATAAGAAATGCATATGAATTCTAAATGTTCTTACTGCTTTAAGTTTTATTTTAATTATACAACTTATATGGTTAAAAATAACAATAAGTATTGCAACACAGACTCATTACAAATAACCATTTCCTTGCAATGCTTCACAAATAGCATTATAGTAATAAACATTTGTTATCAGTTTTAATTTAAAAAAAGTTTTGTCATTCATTACAAATGAATTTAGACTATGACTAATGCATGAGCCATTTAATACTTTACTTTAATGACAACAAATTTGTCATAAAATATTTAAAAAGATTTATTTTAATCATACAATAGATTATAAATGGTTAAAGAAATTTGTTACAAAGAACTAAGAAGAAATGTGCAACCATAGAAAAAGTCACAGAAAGAAAAAGGTTGGTAATTGCTAAGTTTGAAAAAAATAAATTGTTCTTTTGTCTAAGGATGAAAAAGCAGAAATTAATTAATAAAAAAATTATATATGGAATGAGGTAAATTTTTTTATCATATTTATTAAATAAAAAATTGATTTAGGCAGCATTATTCATTTAGTAATTATTTGTATTTCAGATCACAAATTCTGTGAACAGCTTAGGATATGACAAAAGAACAGTTACCAGTGTGACCAGTGTGATTAGTGTGAAAGATTTATGGGATAATCTTCTCAAAAGTGAAAAAATAATTTCTGTAACAACAAAAAATTACAACTGAGGGATGGCCAGTTGTAATTTTAACAGAAATGAGCCAGCAAATATTATATATATATACAGAAATGACTATTGTATAATCATATAAATAACTATATTACTTAAGAGCAAGCTGAATTAAAAATTTCCTAATTTTTAGTATAAAGTTCTAAATTTCGATATAATTACTACTACTAATTACCTAATTTTAGTATAAGGTTCTAAAATTCGGTAAAAGTAAAGCAATACTTACATTAAATGATATAAATTATATAACTTTGTTTGATTATGGAAATTTGTAAAGCCAAGTTCAATTAGATAAATTCAAGTTCTTAGTTAATCAAACTTTGCTTAATATAAAAACGGAAAAAAAAACTATTCTTTTCACTTTGTCAGATCAATACGGATCATTTGTGTATGAATATATACATACACAATTTACATGTATGTAATATAAAATACATTTTAAATATTAATTGAACCTGATGAATTTCAGGACCCTTTAATTGTTAATTACACGAAAACTACGTTAAAGATTTTTGTAAATTTTTGACACAATGAAGCTAATTAAATTATTTATTTCAATAATTTTTTACATTTTTTATTGGACGCTTAGATAGAAATCTTTGCGAGTACTTGACATTATCTGCTGGACCTTGCTTTGAGTTACTTTTATGAGGTGGCTATCCATTTTTTCTTAAAATCTTTTTTATTTGTAGCTAATTTTTTTTTTTAATAAGATTCCTTTTATAATTGAGCAATAACTTTCAATAACTCGCTGCTCAGGCCAATTTGGGGGATTTGCTTCCTTAGGTACAAATTCAACACCATTTTGTTCATACTTTTCTAGAGAACTCTTGGAGTAGTGAATTGTAGCCAAATCAGGCCAAAATATTGTGGGCATTTTATGCTTTTTAATAAATGGCAAAAGGCGTTTCTTTAAGCATTCTTTTATATATAAATCTGCACTCAAAGTTTTACGAGTAATGCATGGTGTACTTTTTAAACCACAGAAGCAGATTGCTTGCCATATAAGGAACTTGGGAGCAAATTTTTCAGTTTGAATATACTTGAATTTTTTGTCAACATATACTACCTACCTTTCAACTAATAAAAATATTGCTGCCCTAGCAATTATGAAAAGTCCTTTTTGTAATAGGTTTCGTCATCTTCAAATATGCACAAGTTTTCTTGGTTTAAAAGATCATAAAGCCTATTTGAACAACGACTTTAATTTCTCCGTCAATGGATCGCTTTGCAGTTTTCTTTATATGATATGCTTTATATTCTTGAGATCTAAGTACTTTTCCTATCAAAGCATGGCTGCATATAAAATTTCTTGCAAGATCTCTTTGCGACTGACATGGATTTGCCTTTATGGAGCGAATAGTTGATTTTGCTTTATATTTATCTTTAAATCCTTTCTTTTTTCCACTTCCAGCTTCTCTTTTAATAGAATGAGTCTGTTTATATCGCGGCAAAATAAACCCAACTGATTAAAAAGAAACACCAGTCAATTTTGAAATGTCAACTTGTCACAATAAAGGATTTTGAAGAAAAATTTCTAAAACTTTTTTTCTATTAAATATTTGGTTACTTATTTTAATCCAATAGCAATGATAACTTAGCAATAATACTTATTACCATTACAATCAAACACATTAACTTCCGTGTGCAAAATAATTTAAAAAATTTGTCAAGTAGTTTTTGAGTAATTTATGATTAAAAGGTACTGAATTTCATCGTGTCCAACCGATAAGTGTACATTTATGTTACACACATGTTATACAAAATATGTTTTATTTTAAGAAACAAGAGGCTGTATCTCCACTTTTTGTGATTCAGAGTAATTCAATTTTTAAATTTTAGGGCACAAATACTGACAGTTGATCTTTTTGTAGAATATTTATATTTTCAAGTCTAATAGTAAATTAAATCTTATTTTTATTAGAAGTAATAAAAATTTGTTTGAAAGGGTGGTTTCAATCTAAAAACGTTGCAAACTAAACCTAGTTGTGGACATGCAGCCTGATAGTTTGCATTTCTATAAACTTTAATAAACAACGTTTTTTCAGAAAGCAGTTTATATGATTTTTCTTGGGTGATTAATAATACAAGGAGGGGAAGAGGAGGTGGAGGAGTTTTAGTCCAGATTTAATAAACAAGGAGGAGGGGGGGGGGTTTAATAAAAACATGGATGGGAATTTTTTTCATAAAACAAATAAACAATTTAATTCTAAAGTGGCTTGCCTTCTAATGTGCATTTTCAAAAAGCTGTTTTATTATAATTGAATAGGAGTTAATATGCTTACATAAATTTTATACTATGGTGGGAAACAAAGATAAAGCTAAATTTGACAAATCGAAATTTACGGTATTTTTTAAGATTGATGATTCTAAAAGCCTAATTACACTTAAAGTTTTTATTCTTATCAGTAACTGATATATATTTTTCTTGTTTTTTTTTAGTTTTGAGATTTTTTTGTTAATAATAAGTAAGAAATAATAAAGGGAATGGGGGGGGGGGGGGGTGGTTTCACAAGCATGGGAAAAATTTCTAAAAATTAATAAACATTCCCACCCAAGTTTTAAGAACCTAAGAGTACATTCAAGCAATTTTTTAAAATTGGAATTAAAGTTTTAAAATAAATTTTCTAGGCAAAATATAAATAAATTGCTTTTCCAGTGCCAATGAGACCTGGACTCTATTTTTACCTTCTTTCCTAGTTGTTAGCCCTTCATGGTAAATTATTTTTTAAATATTTTAATGCAGTTTTGAAAAGCATAAAACCAAAAAAGATTGCAAAACATAATTTTTTGTTGGTGAGGGTCAGTTATGTTGATGTAAACACTATACAAATAATAAATAATACAAAATTAGTTTTAGAATTAAAAAAATATATATTTACTTAATTATGTTGGTTACAATTTTTAAGCTGGTTGCAATAGTAAATATAAATAAAAAACTAATCCAAACATTCTGTTTTACTTGAAAATGAAACACAACAGCCTGCAAATTAAAATTTATGAAATAATTTTTTTTTATCTGACTAAAAGTTCATAAAAAAAAGTTCAAAAAAAATTGACGCAGAACCAAGTTGTCAATAGAGCTGAAAATTTTTTCTTTTGAGATTTCTTTTTTTTTTTTTTTTAACGGGTTTTTTTTTCCCTTAACAGTTTAAAGTTTGTGCACATTTGGTTGCACAAACTTTGAACCATTTGCAACTTTCTATTGTTTGAATTTTAATGTCTGGTATTATAGTTAAGAATATTTTCCAACTTCCATTCAGAACTAAACTCAGTTCTGTATTCAACACTTCATGGCTTATCTGCTGAGCATTTAGATATCTTTACTTTAGCATATGGAAGATTTTTAGGCAATGAATAATTCTTAGCAACGGTTTGAAAGTCCATCATCTTTCTTCTTTGATTTGAATCAACTTGATAAGATTCTTTCGTGATATGTATTTTAGAATTCTGACAAGTCCAATTAGACTGTGAACTTCAGTTACTACCATATTTCTTTCAATAATACTAAGTAAACTGTCTTTCTCCTGGATAACACAATGTCCCAGCTCACAAAATTTTTGAATGATTGTTTTAATCTGTGGATGATTTTTCATTAAAATTTTTGCATTAAAGGAATTGTCATAAAACTATTTTGATTCTGTAGTACACAAGAGTCGCTTCATAAACTATTGATCTATTCATCTGCAACTATTTGATTGAGTATAACAAGAAGAGCACTAGCTATATCATTTCCTATTCGGCCACTAGTAAGTTCTGACCAGACTGCACTATAACTTTTTTTAATATTCAGCATTGTGCAGTCAAATGAAAAACAGTCAACTTTTGTTAGCAAAAAAAGTTGGAAACGTTTGCTGTTGGTAGGCGCAAAACATTTTCTGTATCGAAGCAAATAACACACTTGCTTTTATCACGAATAAATTCTTCATTAGTTTCAGCTTTGTTTTTTGTTTGAATTTTATGTTCTGTTATTTCATTTGAGTTAGGTGAAGGATCCATTTTCATACTTTCACATTTGTCACATCTATCTTTTTTTAGTTTATGAACTTCAATGTTAAAATCTGTGTTAAATATTGATCTATACATTTTACAATTGTAGTTTGGGACTAAAAAAGATGCTTTTCTTGATCATTTAAAATCCAGTGTTGTTTGTGCAAAGTTTCTTGATCAGCAACACTAATTTTTATTTTACATTTAAAACGACATTGTGCGTGGTCTTTCTTAGAGTCTTTTATAAATTTCCCCTGTTGTGTTTTACCATTTGAAGCTATGTATCGCTGACCACTCTGTCTGAGTTTTCTTCTTATTTCTTTTTTCCAGGAGTTAGGGTCTTGTTTTTGTTTGCGTGTAAGATTTTTTCCAGTTCTCCTGTGTTTTCTGCTATTTGCCCTGGCATCTCTGTTCAATAACAGAGATAGATTCAGAGTAGTTGAACTGAAGATGTTGTATTTGAATGTAAACAACATCTTGCTTCTTTGAGTTTCTAAATTATTATATATAATAACAATAGTATTAACAATTATAATATATTAAATATAAAGAACTAAGTAGTAATCATTGACTAGTCTAAATTATTTGTGATTTCATAATTTAGAGAACTCTATATTTATATTCATACCTTTGAAAGACTTAATCAGTGGTTTCATGGTACACCATTTTATTGATAAAAATAGAGTTTTAGTGGATGTTTAACAGCGTAAACAAAATCTTGGCTAATTTGATTGGTAAAAGGACATACCGCCAGTTGATAATAACAGTCATCACTTTTTTGGACATACAGCCTTCTGGTTCTTTTAATATAATCCTAAGTTTTTGATTTTTGTGACTAGAATCACTCAAAACATAGATTTCATGATAGAGAACATTTTTTAGTAATAAATAAAAAAAATAGTTAAAACTGGATATATGGCCTCTTGGTTCTCAGCTGGCGAAGTTATACCCTATCATACATGAATCCAGGGAAAACACTTGCAAGGGGTGTTGCAAAATTTTGCATGTGTTTAGAGGACCCTAAGCCCCAGATTTAAAACTAAACCGCTTGCACCCCAGGCTCAAGTGGATTAGTGGGCGCCAAAAAATAAGAGGAGAATAAAAATAAGGTCTTTTCTAATGTAAAGGTATTGTTGCTACAAAAATTATGAAAAACGTCTTCATAGTCATTCTGGCTCCAGACGCTTAGCACCATCGCTACGCCACTGCATGCAACGCCATACCCTATATGTACTATTGACAAATATAATAAATAAAATATATTTATAATTATTATCTAGTTTAAATAATTCATTACATATTTTCACATTTAACCATGTATCATGTAAGAAAATTAAATCTTTAGCATTTTCAGGTAAAAATCATGCAATAGTGCTGCAGTTGAGAATAACTGAAGTTGAGAATAACTGGAGCTGATGTTGCCAGATTATATATCTTTTATGGCATATAAGAGAAAGCGGAAAGTGAGTAGCTTTTTGGCACCATTATTGTAACAGATTAGATATAATAGGTTCTCCATTAGGTTTTACTATATCTGCAACAGTTTTATTCAGTTTCCTTTTTGGTCTATACTGTGATATCTATATATCAATTTTGTAATATCTCTGCATCAGTATCGGCATTATTATCATCTATATCTACATTCATCCTTTTCTAATATATTGTGATAGTTATCCCTTCAAATAATAGTGCAAGGATGTGCTTCTGGTACTTGATTCTTGGGTAAAGTATGACTGCTAAGAGTGAATGAATACTAAAACTTATTGGGCAATTGCCCAATAGGTTTTAGTATTCAAACTCATAAATGCTCCACAACTACAGTACCGTCTACACCTAAATAAAACTCTTGAGCCAGCATAAAAAGATATAGTATATTTGTAATGTGCTTTATTATTTCCTACTCTTCATCGGTTGAGTTGGTTGTTCTCCTTTCACAGACGTCTTGAATTGTATATTATAACTAATCATAATCTGATTAGTTATAAATACAAGTCTGTTTAGTTATACAAGTCTGTTTAGGTATAAATACGAGTTTAGTTATAAATACGTCTGTTTAGTTATAAATACAAGTTTAGTTATAAATACGATAATAAAATACGATAATAAATTACGATAATAAAATACGATAATAAAATACGATAATAAATTACGATAAGAAAATACGATAATAAAATACGATAATAAAATTAGATAATAAATTACGATAATAAAATACGATAAGAAAATACGATAATAAAATACGATTATAAACACGCTAATAAATAGTTATAAATAGTTATAAATTCGCGTTTTGTTATAAATAGTCTGTTTAGTTATAAATATGAGTCTGTTTAGTTATAAATACTGTTTAGTTATAAATACAAGTCTGTTTAGTTATAAATACAAAAAATTAGCCATTATACATAAAATTAGTCCACATAAGAAACAATTTGTAACAATTACTAGTGAAAATCCAAAATAACTTCATAGCAGCCGTAGCGTAGTAATTGGAGTTTTTTCTCTGAATCAAGAGGTCTGAAGTTCAATGTCGACCGACCAGACAAGCAACATTGTTAAAGGAGAAGGTGTGAACTTCCTAATTAGATTGCTCTTACACAAATATTTCTAAATTACCTGAATCTTGATTTCACAATTGTTTGGATATTTAAGTATTGGGAGATTTCTAAGAAAAGAAGTTAACTAATTTTGATTTATTTTTTCACTAGTTTATGATTTATTTATTTACTAGTTTGTTACTTCTTGTTGCAATATTTTGCATTTTTATCTAAATTTAGTTTACAAAATTCAATAGCAAAGTATTTTCTAACAAAGTAAATCCAAAGCAAATTTTTACACTTGAAATTTATTTTTGTTTAAACGCAATTTTTATTTGTTTTATTTCAAAGCTATCCAATCAAAATTTAAATTACATAAAAATTAACATAAAGTTGTTTAAACTTTACATGCAAAGAATACGTTGCAAAGATTTCTAGTTTTTAAGTTTTTTACTATTTTTAAAATGTTAAAAATAGAAGTAGAAGGTCAACCACAAAAAAATAGCAAAAACTGTTTTTTAAACTTTTCTAAAATAATTAAGAATAACTGGTTAAACAAAAAAAATAGAATTTCGAACCTTCCTCCCCTACCAAAAATGATTTTGTGTTAAAGAATTGATTAAGTTTTCTGCCTCTTTTCTTTGCTTTTATTCGTTGTTCAATGTTGTATTTGGGAGTCTTTTCACATATAATTGAATATTCATTTTTTTAAATTGATGATATGTACTAAATTGATTTACATCAAATTCAAAACCCAATTTTTTCTGACTGACCCTTTTTCAGTTGTTAAGTTGTTAAAAAGTTTCTTTAGATTGGCTTTTTTTAGTACAAGATGTGTGATGACCAGAATGCTTTTTATCAGAAATTGAACAACCAGTTTGGAGTCTTTTTATGTTATTATAGATTTTTTTTTTTTGCTATTTCTTCTTTTTTGAAATGATTAATGATTTCACTTTTTTTTATATTACGGTTTTTAACAAAAAAAATTTGATACAATTTTGAAAAAATTCTCCTTCTGCTGCATTAACTTTATTTTTAATAAATTTGTTTTATATAAAAGAATGAATATTTTATAGATTTTTTATACATATACATCAAACCATGTGATTGTTTAATTAGAAAGAAAAATTAAATTAAAATTTGTTGCAAAACTTATGCATAATCTGTTATAATATTTGCAATGCAGGCTAACCAATCATGCTCAGGTACTCCACCTGCTACAACATGCTGTTTACACAATGTTGAAGAATCTAATTTAGATTTTCATTAACTAATATCTTACATTTTTTATATAATTTAATTATTGAAAAATTCCTCATTACAAAAAAATTAATAATGATTCATAAGTTGCTATTGTAAACAAAAAATTGATTCAGATTCATAAGTTGCTATTTTAAAACAAAACACCTTTTTAAAACATTTTGATTAATGGATTTATTTTTGACTTATTTTACTAGTGAGACTGAATATCTATAAAAACCTAAGTATTTTTTTCAAGTTACTGATTTAAAAAATATATTCACTTATATATAAATTTAATATATTTGACTATATATACTTTAATTAAGTATGATTTAAATATTTAAAAAATTTTATGTTCTAAACATAAAAAGGTTAAATAATTTTTCTAAAAATTTACAAATTAAATACCTTGATAAAATAAATTATAAAAGGTTGTATGAAACTATAATAACCTGAAAACTTTACAATTTTAATAAACAAACGCTGCTATTACTACATACCTTGGTATTTTTACATAACTTATGTTATCAATTTTTCCGTTACAGAAGTCTTTCAAAGACATGATTTTTCCAAAGTAAATGCAGACTGAGCCATAATCTGAGTATAAAACTGATCGAGCTTTAAGCATTCCCTGAAAAGTTGATTCAATTCATTTTATTTTTATAAATCTTGGTTAACTCTTACAAAAAAAAAATCTCTAACCAATAACGATTCTTTTGGCTTCGGAATACCAAGTAACTCAAACATATATAAATTTTCTTCTGTAATTTTTTCAAAACTTATGCTTATCGGAATAAATGATACGTCTGGAACAAAACCATGTACAAAACTTTCTAATACCATTGACAATAAACCTATTTTATAATCAGTCATAAAAAGAAATTATATATATATATATATATATATATATATATATATATATATATATATATATATATATATTGAGGAATTTAATTTATATTTAATTAGACGAATATATTTTATGTTTAAAGACTGTCGTGCCATATTTAAGAACAAAAAACGGTTAACAAATGGATAAAATCAAAAAGCATATAAAACATATTTTTTAAAGAAATGATCTTTGAATCACCATTCAATCTAATATAAAAATTATTAACTACCTCGATGTTACATTAAATCTAAAAAACAATACATTCCAACCATATTGTAAACCTGATAATCAATCAAGGTACATCCAAATTAATTCTAACCACCCTCCAAGCATAATAAAAACAATCCCACGCAATATTGAACAAAGATTATCTTATAAAACTGTTTTTAAAAAGGCTATACCATATGAAACAGAAATAGAAAACCATTTTCTAGCCCTATTTGACTTACATTTCCGAGCCAGCCACAAGCTACATAAAATATTTAATCAGAATTCTATTAAGATCAGCTACAGTAACATGCCTAACCTAAAGTCTATCATAAATTTGCATAATTTCAAAATTTTCCACAAAGAAAACCAATTAAAAACCAACTGTAACTGCGTAAAGCATTTTGCCATTTGAATTAATCATTTTGCCACTTATTTTGTGTTTTACTTAGATTGTTAACTGCATCAGAACTTATTCTAGAGTATTTTTATTTTTTGTAATGGTTTATTTACATTTTTTTGTTTGTATTAACAGCTGATTATTGCCTTCGGATGTGAAACTTTAAGTCCCACTAATCAGCTGTTTTTATTCATTTAAATAAAAGATTTATACATATACATATATATATATATATATATATATATATATATATATATATATATATATATATATATATATATATATATATATATATATATATATATATATATATATATATATATATATATATATATATATATATATATATATGTATATATATATATATGTATATATATATATGTGTATATATATATATATATATATATATATATATATATATATATATATATATATATATATATATATATATATATATGTATATATATATATATGTATGTATATATATATATATATATATATATATATATATATATATATATATATATATATATATACATGTATATATTTATATATATATATGATGACACACACCTGACAACACAAATTTTGATTCTTCATGCTAGCGCAGCTGCTAAGCGAAGATATAAGTAAAAATATATTATATTAGCATATACTGCAAATGTCATGTGCACATATTCACATGTGTTATATAACTTTATCAGCTAAAAAAGTTCAATCAAACCCAAAACATGCTCATTTCTCAATTGTCCAAGTTTGATGAACCCATAATTGCATCAGACATTTGACCTTACTTCTATAACCCAGAATCCATTGCAAATTTTCACACAAATCCACCATTTTGTTTTGTTTAGCAGACAATCGCATTTTACAAAAAAAAGTAACTTTTCACAATCTTGCAGCAGAAATACAATTGTATTCTCATGTACTGGTTAGTACTACTAACTACTATTTAATCAATAATTTTTTTTTTTAATTCTTTTTTTTAGCTGTGAATACTAAATATTAAAAAAATATGTAGTGTATTTAAGAAAACCTTGACCTAATAGGCTAGAAAACTAGTTAACCAAGAAGATCAGCCAATTTTTGAAATTCATTAAAATAGAATTTTTACAAGTTGCAAATAATGATAAATATTGTAAACAAAATCTCGATTTTGTTTACAATATTTATCATTATTTGCAGAATGTTTAAAGCCATCAACTAGATCTAATATTTTTCTAGTTGGATTTACCAATGATTCTTGGGGCAAGGTTACCATCAAAAAACAGACTCTACAGTATATTTTTCACCAGTTGAAAATCACAAAACTGTATGTGAGAGCACGCACATTACCATTGAAACAGTAGCAGTTTTTTGGAATAAAGCTTAATTGCTGATAACTACAATGCAGCATGCAATAAGGAGTCTTGAGAAAATGCATAATGAATTGAGAAATTTACAGAAAGCAGCAAAGAGATGTGGAGCTAAACAGAAAGCTGAAAAGAAAGCATTTGTTAAATTCCTAGAAAAAAGATTTTGCGTTTCACATGCTGAGCCTGAGATTTTAATACAAAATTCAAAGACAAAGCATTTCTTCATATTCAGCTAGGAGATAGTCGTGTTACAAGTTCAATCGCACAAGTTAATAATAAGTTGGCAATCAAGGTGCAGAAAAAAAAAGAAAGATAAGGTGCAATAACGCCCAGAGCTGATAAAATATTTTTTGCATGTCCAGCTTCTTAGGTTACATTATTCTATATGTCAGCAACTTTTCTCAAATCTAAGCAACAAATTTGTTTTCGTATTTTATAAATATGACCGCGAGTATTTTATAAATATGATCCTGCAGCTTTTGTTGTCAATTACAAAGAACATAGATTTTTCTGTACAAACCAGTTTGTGAAAGTTTTTAAAACATATTACTAAGTCATTTCAAGGTGTCGAACTTCAAGTGATTCCAAACCAAGCAACTGTAGTCGATTATGACAAGACAAATGTCTAAGGTTCCTAATTTTCTTGGTAAATTTTTTTCTGACACTTTTAACTGATTTAATCAATCCAATTTGGTGTGGTAGACCAAACCTGAGAACAATATTCTAAAATTGGTCTTATATAAATAATGAAAGCTCTAACTAGAATACAAGGGTCACAAGTTTTCAAAACATTTCAATTTGAGGTATGCTCGAGTTAGCTTGATGGATGACATTGGAAATATGTTTATTAAAGTTAAGATTAGTCAAAACCTAAAGTTAAGATAAGTTAAAACTAGGATACAAGGATACAAGGGATAACTAAGATACAAGGATACAAGGATACTAGGATAAAAGGGTCGCAAGTTTTAAAACATTTCAACACTAGGTATGCTCTAGAGTTGGTTTGATGGATGATGTTAGAAATATGTTTTTAATAGTTATGATTACAGTCCATAGTTACTCCTAGATCTTTTGAAATATGTTTTTAATAGTTAAGATTACAGTCCATAAATACTCCTAGATTTTTTGGGTTGGAAGACCAAGCCATAGAACACTCACCTAATTATAGTTATCCTTTATACCTTTGCACAATGAGTGAGGTGCTATTTTAAGTGCAAAACACTTACTACTATCAATTGAGCACTGCCACATTTCTGCCCAGAGTACAAGCCTATTTAGAGCAACTACTAAATCTTGGCTTAGATGTCACAATACAAACTATGTAATTTATATATCATCTGCATAAAGTTTTAAAGAACAATCCAAATTATTAGTTATGGCAGTTTAATCATTAACATATAACAGAAACAATGTGGAACCTAACAAACTACCTTGTGGAACTCCACTAACAATGCCTATTGAGTTTGATAGAGAACTACCAACCTTAACTTGTTGATATTGATGGGTGAAAAATGCAGAAATCCAATTTAAAAGATTACCTTTTAAATTATATGATGCAAGTTTAACTAATAGTTTGGGATGCAAGTCAAACGCTTTTTGGAAATCAATATATACATTATTCTTATTATACTGTCAATTGGTAGTTATAGAGTGCAGTGTTCAAATCATTAGTAGATTCTAAGAGATTTGTACAGGTGGAGCATTAGTTGAGAAAACCATGTTGATTATTACCTTATGATGAGTTAGATACTCTTTAACATATTTAATCATTCTTAACATAAACATATTTAATCATTCTTTCCATAAACATATTTATTCATTCTTAACATAAACATATTTAATCATTCATTCCATGATGCAATAACAAGTGCATTTCAGTGAGATGGGTCTCTAATTATTTGGATCCGCAGTAGCTCCTTTTTTAAAAATTGGAGATACGTTAGCTTGGCATCATTGATTTACTACAATATTTTTTTGTACTAATTATTTCATTTTGTTTACTCGATTTAAATATAAGTTGATCATTACTAATACATGACAAATTTGTAAGTTCTGAAATACAATGACTTCTATGACTTAATTTCCTATGGTTAAAAAGTAATTGCTATTTTATGATTTTAACAATGTTTTGTATACCATAATAATATATAGCAAAGATTCTGAATTTTTTTTTAACATCTCTTTACAAATTAGCTTTATATCGCTTTGGTTAAGTCAGGGTTAATAAAAACATTTTTAAACTTATGTGAACTTTTCAATAGTTTTGCCGCTTTTAAAATTAAATTGCGAATGATTTTATGTAAAACAATACAAAAAGGTGGTTACTTATCTGTTTTTGATTTAAGTTTTATAATTTGCTTAACTTCAAGCATCAGATAAATTGAATTGAAAATTC
The DNA here is from genome assembly GCF_038396675.1 of Hydra vulgaris. Taxonomy (NCBI): domain Eukaryota; kingdom Metazoa; phylum Cnidaria; class Hydrozoa; order Anthoathecata; family Hydridae; genus Hydra; species Hydra vulgaris. The sequence goes on along the minus strand of NC_088928.1, from coordinate 28,003,129 downwards.
ACTAGGTTTATCTAATATTTTTGATGCATTAATGCCAAATATTATTACATTAAGGCATGAGATCAAAAAAAAAAGAGAAACCACTTTCAAAACAAATTACTAACACATTAAAAAATATACATAATATTATTTTATACAAGTAATAATAGTAGTTGTCAAAAAACATTTAAAAAAATTATAATTATAATTTATTGAAATGTCATCGAAGCAATTTGAAAATCAGAAAAAAATCTTGCACATTCATGAAAAAAATTCATTATGGAGATGAAACGAGTCTCAAAAGCTACTAGAACTTCTATATCTACTTTTTGAAATGTTATAAAACAATATAAGAGGACTTTATCCATCAACCAAGCTCAAGGATCAGGTAGAAAAAAATTTTTTAACAATAAATCAGTGGTAAATAAGATTTGTAGTTCGTTTGAAAGAAATCCAGGCCTGTCTAACAGAGAAAGAACAAAGTTTCTGATTTTTTGGTAGGGAAAGTGATGAAATACTACAATTACAAGTCTTTCGAAGGAATTAAATACCCAAATCGTTCTGACAAGCAAAATTCCACTGGCAAAACCCAAGCACGAAAACTTTATATCCAAGTTTTGACAAAATTGAATGGCTACATTTTGATGGACAACGAGACTTTAACAAAATGTGACTTTAATCAACTTCCTGGTGACAAATATTATACTTGAATTGTTCCTGGCAGTGTAGCAACAAGTATAAATGTAAACTTGTGGAAAGTATGGCAAAAAATTGCTCTTAAGGTAAGCAATTTGTAGTTGTGGAAAAAAGAATATCAGAAATTTATATTCAAGAGTGCCTTCAAAGTGACTTTTGCCTCTTATTTGATTGCACCCTTGACCTTGTTTGTTTTGGTCTGACTTAGCTTTGTGCCACTATGCTAAAAAAATTTTGGAGTGGTATAAATTAAGAAAGGTTAATTTTGTACCAAAAAAGCTTAATCCATCATCAATTTTGTACCAAAAAAGCTTAATCCATCAAATTGCCCTTAATTCCAGCCCATTGAAAAATATTGGGATATTGGCATAAAACAGGATATTTGCATAAAACAGGCAAGATTAATTCAGTACAAGAATTGCTGATGGCATGGCTAACCATAAGCAAGAAAATAACAATAACAGTTGTGCAGAAATTATTGGGCACTATCACCACTATGGTACAATTATATTTTAGAAATAAAGAAAAATTTTGAAACTAAAAGTATTTTTATACTCTTTTATTTCTTAACTTTAAATAAAAATTATACAAATTTGTAAAAAAACAGTTATTTTAAAATAAAAAAAGAATTTTCCTTTCTCATTTTTTTTGATCTCTTCGATACTTTATTTTCACATTTCTCTCTTTAATTTTTATCGGCTATAACAACATTTATTAGATGTAGTTGCTCGACTGATTTTTTCGTAGGGATATTTCCAACATAGGTATTTTAGCAAATTTTAAATATTTAAACTAAAGGCGACTTGTGTTAGTCAAAACTTGTATTGTTTTTTATTAATAAAACGGTTTTACAAATTAAAATAATTATCTTGTTTATGAAAATATTTGGTTGAAAAAAATTTTGGATATATATATATTCTTTTTTTTTTCAACATCTTCGCTTCCAACAAGGCTGCAAGCAGAGGTGTACTACTCACTTGTTTTCTTGTAATTTAGCAAATGGGGATTCTGGGATGTCTAGTACAGCCAGATTTATAAACAAAAATATTTACGCTAAGACATTTTGACAGACTTGTAAAGAATAATGCTTTGTAAAGATGGTTTAACTTATTTTAAATAATAATGCTTTAATAAAATATAGTAGCAATTTTTGTTTACTTAAAAATCAAATGCTTTATTTTTAAAATGATGAAATATATATGTGTAAAATTAGCTTTTTATGGCATTTTTAATGTTTGTATTTTTGTTATATTTTGAATCATAAAAACAACTTTCAATGTTATTTTTATTGTTATTTTTATTGTTATTTAAATATAAAAAAATACAAACATTTGCCACAAATTGCTATTTTTATACTTACATATTCCAAATATTTCTAAAATGTTATACATTGTTATACTGTTTACAAACAATGTTACATTGTTATACTGTTTACAAACAATGTTACATTGTTATACTGTTTACAACAATGTTACATTGTTATACTGTTTACAAACAATGTTACAATGTTATACTGTTTACAAACAATGTTACATTGTTATACTGTTTACAAACAATGTTACAATGTTATACTGTTTACAAACAATGTTACATTGTTATACTGTTTACAAACAATGTTACATTGTTATACTGTTTACAAACAATGTTACATTGTTATACTGTTTACAAACAATGTTACATTGTTATACTGTTTACAAACAATGTTACATTGTTATACTGTTTACAAACAATGTTACATTGTTATACTGTTTACAAACAATGTTACATTGTTATACTGTTTACAAACAATGTGACATTGTTTAACAAAGTAAACCTAATAGGTTTACTAATAGTATTTGTTATATGAACAAGTTGCTTTTTTCTGATGAGTCTTTATTGATGAAACACTTTTAAATGAAAAAAAATTTTAAGTGATTTTCTACTACTGATAATTGCTCTGTTTTTTTAAGAACACTGAGCACTCTATTTTGTAAAATACATTTTAAAATTGTTTAAATGTATATTAGGCTACTTATTAACATTTGTTGAGCACTCTTATTTGTATTTTAACATTCCATGTAAATATGGAAACTAATAATTTCACTTACTAGTTGAAATATACCTATACTAAGTGAAAAAGTTATAATATTTCTTTGATTGAAAAAGCTGAGAACTTTATTAATAGAATTCGTTGGAAAGCCCATTTTTTCTTAAAACCAAAAACAGACACAGATGATGTATTTAATAATAACCAAGATAATGATAATTATGGATTTAAAACAAAAAATACCCCACCTTTTATATCTGATTTGGAAAATTTTGAAAATGACCTATTGCATTTAACTAAAACAATAAAGTTTCGCCCTATAAAAAACGAATTTCAAACAGAATTAAAGTTAGATGTTAAAAAAATTAAATCAAACCCTAATATTTTGGTTTTTGCTGATAAATAACATTTACCAAAGTATTACTAAAAAAATAAACCTTGATAACAGAATTGAATCAACTGCTCCTGCCCAAGCCTTCATAACACTAAAAGACCATAAACTAAATTTTCAAAACAAACTTCCTTGTAGGTTATTGGGCAGGGATGCGGAGTCCCAAAAGGACTCTGGCTTCACATCTCTACTTTTTCCAAGTCTGCAATGTCTAGAAGCTCTAAACATGTTTGTTGACTTAGTATCTGCTATAATAAAAAAATTCATGAGATTTAATGACTTGAAACTTATTACTTTTAAGCCCGGAGTCCTTGCCACCATTATACCTAAGGACTCCGGACTCAAAAAATGATTGCTCCTCTAATCTAAAAGTCTTACTTTTTTTCCTATTAGTAGTCCATAAACTTATTTATATTTTTAGAGCTCCTGGATACCAAAAACTAGGATAAAGTAATCTTTTTGTGACTTTCAAATCCGGAGTCTTTTTTGGGACTCCGCATCCCTAGTTATGGGTTCCCTCAAAAAGTGAGATTGAACATGTAAGCAAAGTTACATTGGACAAAATTAATAATACTCTTAGAAATAAATTAAATTTGCAACAGTGGAAAAATACTACTGATGTTATAAATTGATTCTCCATAATCAAAAAAAAAAACGACTGTATATTTATTCAATTTGACAAAAATGATTTTTACCCCTCAATAACTGCAGGTATTTTAGATAAAATAATTGAATTTGCAAAAAGCCACACAGTTATTCCTGAAGAAACAATCCATATAATAAAACATTGTAGAAAAACCTTACTTTATTTTAATAAGGAAATTTGGAAAAAGAAAAACATACATGATTGGTTTGATGTAACAATGGGCAGTTATGATGGAGCAGAAATTTGTGAATTTGTTGGACTATTTATTTTAGATTTATTAAGTAAAATTATCAATATAAATGATTTAGGTCTTTATCACGATGATGGTTTAATAGCAATGTGTAAAAAGTCTGGTCCACAGCTCAATAAAATTAGAAAAGCTATTATAAAATTTTTTTAAAACATTGGCTTTCAAATAGAAATAAACAAAAATTTAAAAATTGTGAACATTCTTGACGCACATTTAACCTCTCTAAAAATTCATATGAGCCTTTCAAAAAACCAAACGACAAATTATTGTTTATTAAACGATGAATTTAATTCTAAAACAAATCCTGATTTCAATTAATAACAGGCTAAATCAAAACTCCTCTAATGAAAATGTATTCAATTCCTCTAAACAAACATTTGAAGATGCACTTAAAAAAAAGGTTTTAAAATTTTGAACTAAAATTTGACCCTGAAAAAAAGAATACAAAAAAGTGAAATAGAACTAGAAATTTAATTTGGTTCAACCCCCCCCCCCCCCTCATATAGCAAAAATGTTTCCACTTACATAGGAAAAGTGTTTTTAAAATTAGTCGACATGCATTTCCCGCCCTCTAATAAATTACATAAAATTTTTAATCGAAATACAATTAAAGTTGCTACAGTTGCACAAAAAATATGGAAAGAATTATAAAAGGCCACAATAACGCTTTGTTAATAAGCTTTTTAACAATTCTTTTTTATAATAGTGTCAGCATATTCCACAAATGTGTGGAAATTTATAGTAGTTAAGACACTTGCAACTTCCTGTAATTTAATTTTTGGTATAAATTGAAGTTTTATTAATTTGATCATTCATTTCTGATGAGTCTTTATTGATAAAACAGTGTTAAAAAAAAAATTTTGTGAAGTGATTTTCTACTACTTTATATATATATATATATACATACAGTGTCTCAAAAAATTATCCGACCAAACATTTTTAAAAATATTTTTCTAAAAAAAAGTGCTGTATTTTCGTAAATTTAGATTTTTTTTGGTAAACTCAAGATTAACAAAAATAAAAGAACGTGTTTTTAAATAGATTTTATTTATTTTAATGTAAAATATGAATCACAAAATAAAGGAACTTGTTTTTTTTTTGTCAAAAAAATATTTGACCAAACACATTATTTGTTTCAAAATTAATTATTATATAACAAAACAACTATTTTAATACTTTGTTGGGCCTCCCTTTGCTTGGATTACAGTTTCTAGACGTCTAGGCATTGATTAGACTAAAAATTGTGTTTGTTTTAGTTGAATCTTTTCCCAGGCTTCTACAATTGCCACTTTGAGGTTATATTTTTTAGAAAATGACCGATCTCCAATTTTTCGGTCTAAAATTTCCCACAAATGTTTAATGGAATTAAGGTCCAGTATTGCGCGGACCATTTCAAGACCTCAACAATATTTTCAGCAAACCACTCCTTGGTTTTAGTGGCGCAATGCTTGGAATCATTATCTTGCTGAAATATAAATCCCAGATCCTAGCCGAAGTTTTCGAGCAGATGACTTCGAATTTTACTTTAATATGTTTCTGTATTGCACCTTATCCAATATAGTATCAATAAATTGGAGTTTTCCGATACCCTTCCAAACCATTGAACCCCATACTATCACGTTACCGCCACCATAATTGAGATTTCCTCTCACACAGCCTAATTTGTAGGCTTCTCCGGCTTTTCTCCAAACGTTTTGGACTCCATTAAATTTCAATCCGTCGCCTCACGGATCTTTTTCCAAAAACTTAACATGTTTTTGAACTTCTTAGCAAACTCCAATCTTCTTTTCATGTGTTTCTTACTCAAATATGGTTTATTACACACAAGTGGAAATATTTTTTCGAAAATTTTTATTACATAAAATTTTTTTATTTTATATAATTCGTGTTTTTTTTATTATATATAATTATATATAATTCGTGTATATATATATATATATATATATATATATATATATATATATATATATATATATATATATATATATATATATATATATAATTATAATTATATATATATATATATATATATATATTATATATATATATATTATATATATATATATATATATAGTTCTATAGTTTGTTGGCTTTAGGAAGAGCGGAAGGAAAAAAGTGATTCTTACGCCAACACATACGTCACTTTTAATTACTTTTGACTTTCGTCCAACATTTCCGTGTTGGACGAAAGTAAAAACCATTAATTTAATTACAAATTAATCGTTTTTTAAAAAAACCACAAAAACGCAAATTTAATTGACCAGAATGTTTTTAAAAACATTCTGAATGTTTTTATAACATTTTGAATGTTTTTAACAATATAAACAATGTTTTTATTTTTATTTTTTTAATAAAATGTTTTTATTTTTTTAATAAAATGTTTTTATTTTTATTTTTTTTAATAAAACGTTTTTATTTTTATTTTTTTTACTGTAAATCATGCGCCGAGTGTTGCTACATCGACTATCTTATAGCCTGACTCGCAAGGGAGTGCTGCTACATCGACTGACAAATAGCCTGACTCGCAAGGGAGTGCTGCTACATCGACTGACAAATAGCCTGACTCGCAAGGGAGTGCTGCTACATCGACTGACAAATAGCCTGACCCGCAAGGGAGTGCTGCTACATCGACTGAGGGTTTGGTTGGGGCAGGCAGTCTATCATTATTAAAAAAAAAATTCCGGTCTTGCATTTTAATTTTTACTTTTTGTCAACAAAATATCGAAAAAACTTTCGGACAACATCTAAGGGTTCTATATATATATATATATATATATATATATATATATATATATATATATATATATAATTATGTATATATATATATATAATTATATATAATTCGTGTATATATATATATATATATATATAATTATGTATATATATATATATATAATTATATATAATTCGTGTATATATATATATATATATATATATATATATATATATATATATATATATATATATATATATATATATATATATATATATATATATATATATATATACTGTGAATTGGCATAAAAAAAACTCAGCATATACAACCACTATAGGTTTGGGTTTAGACAGTGTCTAAGTATGAAGGAAATTAATTACAATAAAAATTATTATTTTATCAACTCTGGGAGCAGGATGATCCACTAAAACTTTCTTTAACTTTACACTTCAATACATATATTATTTATACATTAAAAAGATCAATAATTTAAAAAAAATACAAGAGAATAATATAAAAAACAAATTGTTATTTATATTATTCTCTTGCTAATTACCTAAACTCATTTTGAAAGAATTACTGATGAATGAATTTGAATGAATTACTGATGAATGAATTACTGATGAATGAATTACTGATGAATGAATTACTAATATACAAATAACTTGTATAAAAAACTTTTTTCAAATTAAAGAAGGTTTATAGATTATATTGTAGTTCTCATGGACTTTTTTTGTGTTTTCAAAAATTTATATCAAAATAAATATTTAATAAAAAAATTAAATTTATGAAAAAAACTTTCTAATTACCAACTTTTGGCTGAAAAGCTTTTCCACAACGACTCCTTGTACCTTCGGGGAAAAATTCAATAGGACGCTCAGCAATTAGAAGCACAAGTTGGACATACTCTGTAAAAATACTTTTGTAGAAGAAGTCTGTTGCAAATGAACGACGCATGTAAAATGCTCCACTTCCTCGAAGTAAATGATTAACGATTGCCATACTTAAGAAGTCTATTAAAATAAATATTTATATATTGCGAATATTATACTTTATTTTTAGTAATTAAATTATTTTTAGTATATAAATGAGTTTTAAGAATTTATTGCATAAAAAATGACTTTTTTTAAGTAAATAAAAAACATAAATTTTTACAGGTTTTTTAAAAATAAAACTTTTTGTTTTTTTAAAAAAACACCATTATTTTTGATTTAAAATGATTTCACTTCATTTGAATATCAGGTTGACCTATTTTTGACAAATTTTTTCTTATATTAGAGAGCCGCTAAATGGTTTAGGGTGTTGAAACACTTTTAACTTAAAAATTTAAATCTAATGTTAATTTTTTACATAAAATAAAATTAAGAAAGAGCTATTTTTGTTTGTGTATATATATATATTTATACATATGTGTATATAAGTATATATATATATATATATATATATACATTCATACACTAGTAGGATAGTCCGTGTAATCGCGGGAGGAATTTATCAAGTTTTAAATTTAAAGCTTTAATTATTTTTTATTCTTTCTTTTTCTCTTTTTATTCTTGTTTAATAAACAATAAAAAAAACGCAAACGAGCATAAGAACTTATAAAATAATTTTAACATTATATGCTTGGACCATACAGGATTAATGACGATTTAAACAATTCATTTTTAACTTACCTAAATTTTCGGTTAAAAAATTCATTTTTTTAATGCGACAAATTTATAAAAAACTTTTACAAAAAATATTTTATTTACAAACCACAGTTGTGGGCAACAACAAATATTTATTTGATGTAAACACCACAGACTATTTAACTGTAAATTATTGTGAACTGTCAAAAATTTAATTTCGATTTTTTTAGTAAGTACAAAATAAAAAATTAATTAATAATGGGTCATGTTGTGCCGTTGAGTCCAGATGAGAAAAAAATGCTCTTTAACTTAACAAAAATTCCATTAGCTATATGACTAATATAGAGGAACGCATTGGACGCAGCCAAACTGTGATTAGAAATTGTGTTAATAGTCCTCATACACATGCAAAAAAAAGTCCCATCCATAAACATTAAGTGACAGTGATAAACAAAAGTTGTTGAGACTTCAAATTTCTTATTAACAGCATGTCAAATTGATGCAGAATCAGGTGTAATTGATAATTTACATACAATTTAGTTATTCATAATGCTTTTTTAGATTAGATGCTTTATTAGATGTTAGAGTTATTCATGCTTTTTTACCTGTTGTGCAAAAAACATAAGCAAAAATTATTATTGACAACAAAACGCATAAATGATAGACATAAATGATAACATTTGCAAAATAACACATAACATGGAAAGAAGAGTGGCAACAAATAGTATTTTCTGGCAAAAAACAAGTTTGTCCTGATGGGCCGTATAGATGGAACTATAATTTTTACAATTTCTGTGAAGAACCAGTAACACAACAACCTCGTGAAATATGTGGTGATGGTGTAATGATTTGGTGTATGATTGGGATCACAGTAAATCAGAAGTTCATTTTGTTGACAGAAAAATAAAGGTTAATCTTTTAATTGTTCAAGGATTTTTACACAACATGAATCATCTATCACTGGTTGTAAACACTTTATTTTTCAGCAAGATAATGCTAGCATTCATACAGCTGATATAGTAAAGGATTGTTTTAACAACAGTGAAATTGAAACATTGAAATGCCTTTTTTTTTAAAAGACAACCTATATACATTTTTTCCAAAAGTGACTTGTTTTGTCACACTGAAAAAACAGTTTTTTTATAAAAAGTGAATTATGTTTAAAATAAATTTTTTTTAATTTTTTTTTGTATTGTTATCCCTTTGCTTTCATTTAAAATAAAAATTAGTTTTTAAATATAAATGTATAGTAGAGTTTTATAAATATTTTAGGGGTGCCTTTTCATTTTTTCCTTTTTGTCACCCAGTGTAGCTTCATAGCTACTACATGCTCCATGGCACACAACATAGTTACATCATTAGAATGCAGCCCGCTACATGCCTATATATAAAATATAATATATTTTTTGCTAATTTTAGTGATGCAAAAACAAAAGTTGCATAAGTAAAAACAACAATTTAATTTTTTTTAAAGTTTTAAAGTTATTTTATTACCTGATTTTTGCGATCAAATCAAAATTTGTACACATAAATTTTGACCTCAAGAAAATGTCAAATAAAATTGCAATAGCGTTTGTTTGTTTTTTTAATATTTAAAAATATACTTTTTTCAGTAAAACAACCATAAATACTTTATAAATATATATATATATATATATATATATATATATATATATATATATATATATATATATATATATATATATATATATATATATATATATACACATATAAATAAATATAATATATATATATATATATATATATATATATATATATATTTATATATATATATATTTATATATATATATATGCAAAAAGTTTAAAAACTTTGTTTTTTTGATAAATTGCCTGCCCAAACCAAAACCTCAGTCAATGTAGCAGGACTCTTTACATGTTTTACCTATTTGTCAGTATTTGTAGCAGCACTCCACCCCTGTTATACTTATTTTTCAGTCGATGATGCAGTACTACTCAGATGTTCTACCTATTTGTCAGTCAATGTATGTAAACAATAAAAATAAAAAAATTCAGAATATTTTTATTTTGATTAAAAAAATAAAAAACATTCTAGTCTATTAAGTTGCAATTTTGTGACTTTTTTAAAAAAAATAACATTCAATTAGTTTTCTTGATTAAGTTTAATGGTTTTTACATAAAATGCACTTGATTTTGTTACTTTTAAAGACGAAGAGTCACTAAGAACTGTGTTTATTACAACCGTACCACATATCGCTTATGTTATTTTTATTTTACTATTAATTACACTTTTTTTTTTTTATTTCAACGTTTATTATTATTAAATATATAGTTGGTAATTTTAATGAAGCTAAAGCTATTTTATTGAAAGATACTATAACTGACAAAAAGTGTGATTTATGGAACATTCAAGTTAAAAACATTCCTTAATTTTTAAGTATTGAACTTAACCTCAATTCTTTATAGCATTTTTAATTTTTAATTAATGGAAGTTAGCATCTCAAGATAAACCATATTTTTATTTTCATAAATTGCATTTCTGTAATGAGACTTTTAATAAAAAACTGCTGTAGAAATTTTATTTAAAAGCTGCTTACACAACTAAATTAGATAAAAGTATAAAACTTATATATGTAAAGTTTAATTGAAAACAATTTGTCTTCCTTCTTTTTTTCTACATCAAGATTTAATACAAATCTTTTTCATATAAAAACAAGACATTTTCATTTTGATATGTAACCATTTAGAACAAAAAAAAAATTTTAATTTTATGTTTATAAAATATTTTTTTTATAATTGTTGTAACTGACTTAAATTGAAATGTAAAATAAACAATTTGCTCATCATTTTAAATTCCTAATTGCGTGAAGATGCTAAATAAAATTTATTCTGGCCTTGTTTACTTATAAGGCTGTGATTTGACTTCCGCTCTCTCAACGAGCAGTTGTGTTTTTGCATTGCAGATTTTTGTATTTGCTTTTTTATCTCAAATATTTGGAAATATCTTGTCTTTGGCAACAACAAAATTATTCTAAAGAAACGTCAGAAGGTAGCTTCGTATATCAGCGTATTTGTTTATGATTATAGTTTAGTTATCTGATTGAATTATTTGTTTACAGATTTTTTTTCTGATCTTTTTATCTTTTTTTTGTTTGGAGTAGTTATTATTTTTTACTAGATATTCTATCAACGAAATTATCACATCATTGCTCAAAAGAGTTAATTAAATTTTGGCAAGTAATTGCTTTAAACATAAACTAATGATATATATTAACAATACATATCATTGACATCAACTTTTTGTAACCTTGGAAACCAAACTTTATAAAAGCTTTATATAATCTTAATAAATTATTAGAAATGCAAAATTGAATTATCAAACTAGAATTGAAGAACCAAAACTTAAGAAATAGAGTTGAAATTCTTGAGAAGCCATTACAAATCAAAACGGAACCCAGATTATTCAGTAATTTATTTAATTCTATTAACAATCCAGATAAACTAGAAACTTAACACTGAAACTTTATTGACATAACGCAATAAAATTGAAAATAAGCAAGTTGAAAAAAGGGAACAAAATATACTTATTTTTGAAACTAAAAAGGTATAGAAGGAAAAGAAGACAAAAATGTTGTGAATGATATTCTTCATGAAATTGGAGCTAATGTAAAAGTAGTTTATATAAGGTTTAATAACTCAGATGCAAATAAGAATACACCAATTTTGGTAGGACTTCCTTTAAAGGAGGAAAAAAAGGAACTATTGAAAAAATTTAAAAATCTGATAAATTCTAAATTCACGGAATATTCATTGGTCCAAACTTGACGCTTAGCAAGAGAGCACATACTAAAGCTTTAATAGAGAAAAGAAATAAACTAAATGATGATTTGAAAAAAAAAAAAAAATAGCTGATTTTAGATTTGGAATAAGAAATAGCGAAGTTGTTAAAATATACACTATAACCATCCAAACATGAAGATCAAAGTTGCCTATATAATCAGAGATATTATTAGATGTAGGTTAAGTATAAACTGAAACATCCAATTCACATAAAAATTTATTCACAGCATCTAAATCAAGTAATCAAAATAACAAATCAAGAAACTGAACTTTATGTACACCAACGCTTGTTCTTTGGACAACAAAATGTATGAGTTTGAAGCTTGCATAAAGACAGAAAAAATAGACATTGCTTTGATAACTGAAACTTGGTTTACTAAAACTTATTACCAAATATTTAGAAAAGATAATATTTTTAGGACCTGTATAACCTCATTTAGAACATGCAGTGCCTATCTGATGTCCGTACTTAAAAGGAGCAAGGGGTGACCTAATTTATCAATATAAAATCCACAAGAGATTCAAAACTATCAATTACATAAACCCTTTAAATACCAATTAACTGCATAAAAAAAAAAAACCTTGTGGACAAATGCTAACATCTGGTTTAGTAAAATAGAAAGTAGTTAAGTCATTAGTTTTTTTTTTCATTTTTATAAAATTCTAAAAGACTTTTGCGAGGGGATTTGTCAAAGCTTTGGTGAGGTCAAAGCAGATTATATTAACAGGGTTTTTGTTAGCAATAGAGTTGCAAAATTATTCTTAGAGTTTCTGCGATTTGTTGTGCAAGCTTTCTTTTAAAAAAAATTTGGATTACGTTTGCTGCACAGATTATTTATTATGTGTTCATATGTGTTAAGGCTATATGGGTTTATATTTTGTAAGTGTGTAAACATCTTTTATATATGTTTTTATATAAGTGTTTCTATGTTTGTGATGTGTTATAATATTATGAGTTTAGTTTTTAAGTGAATTCGATATTTCCAAGTATTATTGAGGTTTTCTAATATTGGTTTTGTATATACTTATTTATTGCATATCTTGCATTAAATGTATTTCAAAGTAATGAAAGGGATCTTATGATGGAGAATTACATTTCATTGTTCAATGCTAGCACTACTTGCTGAGCAGACAGGCCTTGTAATTTTTTCAATTTGGTTTGTTTAAGAGTTTTTATATGTAAAAGTTTTATAATTTTTTTATTACTTTTTATTGTTATTTTGATTAATTACTAGTAATATTTTGTCAATAAATAATAATAACTACATTAAATATATATAATTACTTAGTTAAAAAGATTATAACAACTTATTTATAACTTTAGTTTAAGTTCTTAATAGAAATATGTTGTCTTTACACATTGCTATATTATTTTAAAACATCTAATTTAAATAACTAATAGCAGAGGTAGAATATAATTAGACTATTATATTATGCTCTGTATTACTTGCTTAAACTTTATTTTAGATAAGTTTAATAAAGAAAACTAAAAGTTCAACTTTTATTATATTAAGTATCATTTTTACACACTCCTTTGATACTTAATTATGTCTGATAATTTAAGAAGTCAAATTATTAGACTTCGTTAAAATGAAAGAAACCAGGCTAGGCTAGATGAATTGAATCATCGCCGAAATAAATTGTCCTCAAAATAAAAGAGATCAGCCTAGGCGAGCTGAAACAAATTGTAATCAAAATGAAAGAAATCAGGCTAGGCAAGAACTGAATAGGTATATTATGAAATAATATTGCTATAGAGAGTAACTACCTCTGAGAATTAAACCAAATTTTTCAGTATTGTGGTGCAAAGAAGTTTTTAAATGAAACTCATTTTTTGTGCTGCCATTTACGAAAAGTTGTATTAGCTCCCCTTTCTCCATATCCACCATTGTTGACTGATTTAATGAAAAGAAGCCATGTTGATCATGCTGTCAATTAAAATACATAAGGAGTTATAATTCTTCTTTATCTTTTGCTTCCTTCACTGTCAAAATAGCTCCTCCCTCAAATAATGGCTAATTCTGTTTTAGGATCTGTGGGCAAACTTTGCATTGTGTTGGAAATTCAAGGCCTGAAGAAGGTGTTCTGCCCACATATTGTTAGTTATATATCTATGATCCTTATTCAGCAGTGTCCTTCAGAATGGAGCAACCTGGTAATGATGGTTGTATAAATGAGTTAATGCAAATTTTTACATTTCATTTATTTCTAGCCTTGCTTTTTTAAAAAGAGTTGTTAATCCAAACTTGCAATAAGAAATCTTGAATCTTTTACAAAAGAAAAACAGTCTCACAAAGTAAGTTTCTTATTTGTTATCTGTTTAGGCACATTTTTAAGTTTTCAAATAAATAAATAGTACATAACAAATTAATGTGTATTAAGTGTATCCAATTAATAATTTTGCTCCATCTTTAGGTAGAATTCCTTCTCTTATGACTGATTTTTGAAAGCTCCTATTAAGCAGAATTTAAGAAATGTTCAAAATGTTGATTTGTATTCAAAAAGCTAAAACGAAGTTTGATGATAAAAGATTTATATTCATTATACAAGTTTACAAGCTACTTTTGAACAGATAATAATCTATGCGATAAGCTTTATCAACAAGAGCACGGACCCGAGATAAAAAGTTAGTACACATTTTTGGAGCATGCTTAACAAGTTCATTCATGATTTGACATACTCTTGATTTTAATTGATCAACATTCTCTGGTTGAAAGGAATCAGCAAACACTTGTCTTTTGCTTTTAAGAATGAAGGAGCTGGGTAGGCCGACATTGAGGGACATTGGTGGGGTTATTTTGTTTCAAAACAAATGGAATTTGTTTGTTGTTTAAATACTTCACTACTTGAAGAAAAATGTGATGAAGCTTTGTCTGGCCAAAAGATGAAAGCTTTATCAGGGCAGTGCTTCTCAATGTAGGGGATTAGTCTTCGTTGAAGGCATTCAAATTTGTACATCTGAGCATCAATGGCCATTCCCTGGTTCCAGATAAAGTCAGAAACATCATGATCACACAATGCATACCAAACACCTAATTTAAAGGGAAGCTTGGTGCAACCTGAGAAGCGAATCTCTTCTGGAGTTGTTGAGGCATCTTTGGCATAAAAACTTTTACTTGAAAACTTAGCCTCATCATTCTGTGTTATATGTTTAATCATCCATTATGATGATTGGAAGTCCACCTGCTCCCTTTGTTAAATGCTGGCCATAAAGTTGTCCAAGGGCTTTTCTTATTTCACCTTTTTTAGCTGGATGGTAAAATGGTGCTGGTTTTCACTTGTGACAATAAACACCATGTCTGTTCAAAGTATTTAAGATTTTGAACAGACATGGTGTTAAAAAAGTTATGTGGCAAATATTGTATTTTGGGGTAGCTCCTCTTAAACTTTTGTTTGTTGTGTTGTTAAATTCATGTATAAGACCACCAAGTGCAGCACCAGTGATCTTTCTAGCAGCTCCATTGTTTCTACAACCATCAGTAACACCCACCATCTTCTCTGCTTGTCCAAGAACCTGCATTTTGCAAAGCCTGTAAGCAATCTTTTTTACTCAAGTGTTCAGTACTTTTCAAGATATTGTTTGTGATTTCACGAGATGCCATATCAAAACTGTGTTATAAAACAATGTACCCAAATGATACTAAAACAGAAAAACGACTATTACAAGCATGAGCCACCTCATATAACAAAGTTTCTATTTTTAGACATGATTTATTCTAAACATATTTGCATGTTAACATTATTCTACGAATCAATTACATGCACGCTATAATAATGAAACAATGTTTCAATTTAAATTGTTTTTATAAGTATTTTTGATTTATATTTTTATTTTATCTAAAGAAAAATATGTTTTTTGTTTCTCAAGTAAATTTTTATATAATTTTTATCTTTGGAATTATTGTTTTGAATGTAAATAAAATATATTGGCCTTTTTTTTTGTGTGTTTTATATTTCCCTTAATTTTTTATTTTTTATTTTTTTTTTGTTAATTCACCTCCCCAAGGCCAAGAAAGCCACTATAGACGAGGAGACTACTTAATTGTAGTTATAACCCTCTCTCAACTCTATAAATCCAAAACACGAACCTTGACAAGCAAGACTGCTGCAAGGAAAAACAGCTTGAGCGCGGTATTACCAGGAACGTGGTGGAGATTGAACTTGGAACCTTTCGCTTATGAAGTGAGCGTTCTACCACTACCCTACTATGGCATTAGTAAATAGGAACTATTTATACTTTCATCACCTTTTGTACTCGAAGTTTCCATTTGCATTAAGTATCCATTTTTGGCACAAACAACAGGTTTAATAATTTATTCGCCTAACTCGGCAGTAAAAACAGCTTAATTGAATGAGTTTTTTAAGAGTTTTTTTACAGAAAAGCTTTTATAAAAAATATCTAACAGATAATGCTTACTTATTTAAAACAATTAGGTCTCTTGGGCCCATTATTTAATATCCAAATTTGCTTTTTAAATAAATTTTAATGAGAGGGTAAAATATTATTATAGTCTAAGTTTCCAAAAACACCTGAAAAAATGTCATGCAACTGACCTATATGTTAAAGATTGTTTTGTTAACCAAAAGAAAAAAGAACTTTAAATCGATTAATACTTTTACTATAATAAATTAAAGTAAAAAGACCAAATACAGAACAAGTTTAGGGATCGCCTATAAATTACGCAATGCAAAAATATTTAAAAAACAGAAGTAGAAGAAATAAAGTCTTCTGCGCTGCAATTTTCATGAAAGTTAATGAGGTATTTGTATTTGAAGAGGAGGGAAAACTTTTGATCTTTTTTTGTTTTGTTCATTGGAAAACTTTGTGTAGCGTAATTTATGAACAATCTCTTAAAAGTCAGGGGTGGAACAGACTTACCACGACCTGTATCGTACGGGTCATGACAACTAGTAACTCATAGTTAAAATATTATAGAATATTTATGCATATACAGTATTGGCCATTAATAACATTCCATCATGTTTTTGTAGTATGGATATAAGTTTGAAATTACATATTTTAAAAATTAATAGAGATTTTTTTTTTATTCAAATAAATCAAATAATTACTATATAAATTTATTATAAAGTAATAATAAATTTAAAAAACTAAAAACTGAAATATTGAAATGAAAACAAGTGTTCATATGTATCAAAAAAAAATGTGGCCAAAATAAACAAACCACATCAACAAAACTAACTAACTATAAGAACAAAAAAAAATTATAATACACAAAAAATAAAAAAAAAACAAAATTAATATTTTGTTGAGAATCCTTTAGCTTTTAAGCATTCATTGATCCGTTTCGGCATGGAATTCACTTAATTCTTAGTAATATTTTTTGGAACATTATTTATTAATTTTGTTACTTCTTCTTTCAGCTGGTCCAGATCTTTTATTTCAATTTTACCAAGATTGTGAACTAACCAAGACCACAAATTGAGATCTGGACTATTGGCAGGCCAAGACAGGACTTTAATGTTGTTTTCTTTAAACCATTGCTTGCAAATCTTAGCAGTATGACATGGAGCATTATCTTGTTGGAAGATAATTCCCGTGTCTTTTCGGAAAATGTCAATAGAAGGCATCAAATAATTATCCAATATGTCTAAATATCTTTGAGAATCAAGCCTGCCATCAAATAGTTTTAAGCAACCGACACCTTCATAGTTCATGCAGGCCCAGATACCTATACTGCCACTACCTTGTTTTTTTCTATACATAGAACACTCTGGGCGCATTCTTTCATGTGGCATTCTTCTCAGCATTACTCGGTTTTTTCTTGAATCAACCTCAATGTTTATTTCATCGCTGAAAAGAACGTTGTGTCACATGCTCTTAGACCAAATTTTATGAGCTAAGCACCAGTTTTTCCTTGCTTTCTGATGTTTTTTTGATAGACGGGATTTTTTGCAAGCAGAAGCTTCCTGCCATTTTCGACTGAGATCAATAGATGATAACTTTCTATTTTTTTTCACTATGCGAATAAGTGAACGTTCATTTCTTTCATTTGAAATACTGGGTCTTCCAGGACACGGAATATTTTCAACTGTATTGTATTCATGATATCGGTTGATTATTCTGCTAACAGTTGGATGTGTTGTATTTAAATATTTTGCAACTTTTCTCATTGAGATGTTTTGTTTATTCATAGCTGTAATTGTACATTTTGTCATATTATCAATAGTTTTTCCAGTCATTTTGATTTTTTTATTGCTGAAATGTTGTAGTTGCTAATTACATGCTAAATTTTATGTTTCATTTACATAAACTTTTTAAATATTTATAACAATTTTAAAAAAAAACTCTCTAACAATAATTATTAATTTGCAAATAACTTCAAAGTTTTACTCAAAGACAAATGCAACTTTAAAGGAATTTTGAAATAATAGAGTGGATAGTTAATTTTGGCCATTATAATTATTTTAGATTATGAGGTAAGTGTTAAAAAAACCCAGATGATTAGCGCATCGATTGATACCTTTATGAATATCTACAACATGTCAGTGAAACATGTATGACTGCAACATCACAGTTACGCTTCATAACATCACAGTGATGCTTTATATCATTACAGTGATATCTCATAACATCACTGTGACACCTTATCAGAAATTATATAAAATAATTTTATAGGGGATTTAGATTAATTTGTAGTTTTTAGTTGTATATTTAGATTAGAAGTTTGAAAAGATTTTAAAGTTTAAAAAAAGACTTTTTCAATTGCAAAAAAAAAAAAATATTTTGCAAATGATTTGACTTTGCTAAGTAGTATGAAAAAACTACTGGAAAGAGAAATTATAAACTGAGTATAAACATGTAGAAGGGAACTAATGGTTTGTGGTAGTATGAGTTAGGAAGGAATGGAAAAATCAAAACTTTTTGATGACAAATGAATCTTTACATAGATAAAATTGCAATAACATTTTACAGCATAAAAAATGTTTTTTTACATGCATTTTTAAAAGATTTTGAAAAGTTTTTAAACAGGAATGTCAAATCCCAAAAACGATTCCGCATTTGAAAGTTACAAAAAGATTATTCCAGGTTTTTTGTATCCAGAAGCCTCAAAAATGTAACAAAACTTATGGACTTAGCTTGAGGAAAAAAAGACAGTCAGAGGAACAATCAATTTTTAAACCTTATTTATAATCGCGCAAAGACTCCAAGATTTTGGTTGAAAATAATTTTTTTCTTATTGTATATACAACCCACAGAATTAGGGTTGGCATTCGGCAATGACGACCTAAAAGTGTTTGAGGTCGGCAAAAAATTGACGACCTCATTTCAATGTTTTATGGTAAGACCTTTTACCAAATTTTCTGTGTGTATATATATATATATACACACACAGCTATGGCCATAAAATTAAATCCATTTAAAAAATTTGATGAAAACAACAAATATTATACTTTAAATAATATTTGGGCTAAATCAATAAATTGGTTTCACATATTGGGGATAGGTGATAAATTGGTTATCACAAATTGGCTATCACAAGTTATATTTTATACCTGGGATTCCCAGTAATAAAATATAACTTGCATTTCTGCCTAATTTTTCCGGGTCAGAGATTACAGCTGCCCACATTTTTTTTCTAGAATTGCCCCTGTATATATACATAAAAATGTTAATATATACATAAATATGTTTATATATATATAAAAATTAATATATATACATATATATACAGGGAGTGTTACCACATCAACTATCTTATAGCCTGCTGCTATTAGGGAGTGCTGCTACATCAACTATCTTATAGAAAGAAGTGCTGCTAGATTGACTGAGGGCAGGCAATCTATCAAATAGGTAAAAAAAAACTTTTTAAAAAAAGTTTTTAAACTTTTTTCAGTCTTTTAAACAATTTTTTTATTAAAAACGACCAAGCTTTATTTATATATATAAAGCTTTATAAATATATATATATATATATATATATATATATATATATATATATATATATATATATATATATATATATATATATATATATATATATATATATATATATATATTAGGGATATGACTTTTTTGCAACCTACTAGGCCTGTATCGTAATTCAATGAACTTTTATGTAAAAAGAACGAATAGATGTTTCATTTTGACATATTTTGAAAAAAGGTCACCCCAAAACCAAAAAATCGATTTTCCAATAGGTACACTTTTGTACAGTAAATGAATATTAAAGGCTGAAGATGTTGTAAGAGTCATACTCCTGTTGTTATTTTATTTATTTATGCAACATGTACTGTGATATAACAAAAAACATTATGTGATATATAATTATACAAGTATTACAAAATTAACAGTATCAAAGCGTCTAGTACAACAATATACATAACTGTCTGTGTCTATAGGCCTACTGTGTTTAGTACATGGGTCACATGATGCTCACGTCTCATAAAGAGTCTAGCGCTTATTACTTAGAATGAATCGAAGTTGCAGTTTGTCTTTCTTTCTGCAGGAAGCATACAGTTCTTGCATCACCTTGATTGCACGTTCAGCTATCTGATTACTTCGTGGTATGTCGATGACGGATGGCTCTTTCTTCCAGTGATTTTTGAATGACTGCAATGCCTTTTTGTAAGGCTTCAATACATCAGATAAATTCTTGAAGTCATTGTCATTGTACTTTTGACTACTAAACCAATGTTCTGCCCACTCATATGAAATCAACCTGCAAACCTTCTCCAAATTCTTTCTCGCTTCAGGCATAAGAATGAACGCCAGAATGGCGAGAATGGCTCTTGAGTTCCATCTGGCATTGCTCATATTAGGAATGTTCTGAAAGTGAATCAGAGGGAAGTTTCTTTGTTCTTCATAGAACCTAAACACTCTTGTTAAATGGTACAAAAACTTCATATCGTCTCTCCACCCTGATTTATCAAGAATTTCTACAGTTCCATTCACAAACTTATCCTTCAGTTCATCATACTTATTCAACAGTTCAGACACAAATGGGTATTCAATGTTTGGAGATTTGGTATCACCCCCAAGTTCTTCGTCCATCACCAGACGGAGAATCCTGTCTAGTACGTGATGCTGACAACCGATAAATTGTGGTATTGTGACACCCTTTAATTTAAACATACGTTGCAACTTCACAACAACTCCATTTCTCTTCCCAGTATTGACGTTTGTTGTATCAGTAATGATCATCTTAATTGAATTCCACAAATTGTATTCATCAATAAGTTTGGCAATTTTTTCAGCAACAGTTTCAGCTTTGCCATCTTTTAAACGCAGTGCATCAAGTTTCACGTCAGTTCTTTCATTCTGAAGTACAACTACCTGATATTCCTTATCATCTATTCGTTTGCCGTCAAAGTGTAAGGACCACTGTTCCATTTTAAGTTGTTGTATCATTTCTTTTTTTAATTTACCTGCCTCTTTGAATATGGACTTGTAAATTGCTGATTGACTTGGAGTTGGAATATCAATACCTTGTTGTGATAATACATTGCATATTTTAGCAGCTTTCTTTGTGGAAACTCCACTTGATGTAACCATACTTACAGCAAATTTACTTTTGTAGTGCTTTCTAGTTTTTTTCTGAGTGTCCTCATCATCGTCTTTATCACCGTCGTCGTCTTCATTATCTTCACTCTTACTTTTGCAGTTTTCAGATTCAGTACCACTGTCTGTGGTAGACAGGACTTGTGATGTGGAAGGTATTGCTGTTCCAGACTGGACTTTCCTTCTCTTGGAAGGGTGAATGGTTTCTTTACTTGCCACTTGTCCTGTTGAGTACCCCACCTGTCCTTTACTTTCTTTTTGTAGGTGGTATAGACGTTTATCTTCCGAGGATAACCACTGGCCATTCACTTTCGTGATGTCAAATAATGCATTGAGAACATCATATTTTCCACGCTTGACACATTCATCATAGACCTTCAGCACCTTCATAAGCTTTGCTCTTATCACTTGATCAGACACACGTGGAAAATTCAGTTTATTGTCCCACAATTTTGTAATTTCCTTAGAAATTTGGTCTATTCGTTCTTTTCTTCCTTTAACATATGCTCCGAGAAACTGGTATCTTCCTACGATCTGCAATTGAAGTGGTATTCTGGATTTTTCATCGAGTGAATGTTCTTCTACAGCCACGCTTCCTCTTCTTCTGTGTGACTCTTGAAATCTCACCAAATTTTTAGTCCAAGTCTTCTTGTTCTTTGTTACTGTGGTATGACTTTTCTTGTGAGACATCATATAATATTGTTACGACTTTACGGATAGCTGAGCGTAAATATCCGTTTAATAAAGTCGTTTAATTAATAAAATACTTTAACTGTATAGTAATACAATTATAGTTCGATAATCCAGTCAATGTTGATAACAGTTCGATAATCCAGTCCGTATCCTAACGATAATGCTACAACTACTTATACTTCGTACACTTACAGCGCCTTTAGTTCGCTACAGTAGTTCCTTATTAGCTCAGTTACACGCAGAGTACTTCATAGAACTATTCACATTATCAACACTGAGCTCTGACAGCAGCTCGCTTATATAATTATTTAGAGCTTCCAGAATGTTCTACTAAGTTCTATAATCTTCTACAGTCTGTTACAGTCGTCTATATCACCGTGGTAACACAATGACGTCATCACATAACAATTCCAAGTATTTGCCGGCACACGGCCGTTTCGTTGCCATGGTAACGTGTGGCGTTATATTTATAAATTCATAACAAAATAATGAAATAAATAGAATTAAGCTGAGAATTAAGCTGAGAATTAAGCTTAAGATTAAAACATCGGTCAAAAATGAATGTATAAAAATGGTAAATCAAATTTTTATTTTGGGGGTGACCTTTTTTTGTTGCAGAAAGCTATTTGGGCCTTTTTTCATGATTTTAGGTAAAAGTTCATCGATTTACGATACAGGAAACATTTTATTTGAAAAAAAATTAAAAAGTCATATCCCTAATATATATATATATATATATATATATATATATATATATATATATAT
>NC_088928.1:27900000-27975000 GCF_038396675.1 Hydra vulgaris | reverse complement strand
TTTTATTAACAAGCTAACTTCCAGTGAATTCCAACTTTTTTAAAGTGTCATAAAAAATCATCTTCATTACAAGATTTTCTGTTTTTTAGTTTAAAATTTAATATAGACCACAGGTTCTCAATTGGATTAAGATCATGCTGACCATTCAAAGATAGGTATACCAGCCTTTTGTATATATCTTCTTTTTTTTTTTTGTTGTATGCTTTGGGTCATTGTTTTGAAACAATATAGTTTCAAAATATATAGTTTCCATCTGGAAATAGATGTGTTATACTAGGTTTTAATTGGTGAACTAAAATATAATGGTACTTATGTTGGTCCATAATTCCTTTAACTCTGTACAGGTTTCCCACTCCACTAGCAGCAAATGCACCCTAAACCATGATTTTTTTGTCATGTTTTACTGTGGCACGTGTGCACTCTGGATTATATGATTCACCTATTTTTCCAGATTCTTTCTCGATTACCATATTGTAGCACAAAAGGTGACTCATCTGTCCATATGACACGTTTCCACTGATCTGGAGTCCAGCTTAAATGATCTCTGCACCATTTTCATCTCTTAACACGATTTTTCTTGTTTATAAAAGGCTTTTTTGTTTGCCACCCTGAAATAAATTCTTTAACTTTCTTTATTCTTGGAACAATTGTATTTTTACATAAGTCTTCAAGGTTTAAATTTTACTTTATCTGACTCCTACAATTCTTCATCACTTCCCTCACAATCAATCAATCTTCTCTTTCTGTCATTTTTCACTTTCTTCCTGACCCTGACTTTCTGCTAATTGAATTTTGAGAAACAAATCTGGACACAACTCTTTGAACTGTAGATTTACCACATCCAACTTATTTAGAAATATTACGCAAAGACCAATCTGCATTTGAATTATTCTACCTTTATTCAAGTCTGAAACGTGTTTTTTCCTAAATTGGTAAATATGAATTTTAACTGATAAACAAATGATATAGTTCAAACTAAATGCTAAAATACTATAAGTATGAATTTCTTATACCTATTTAATGGTTGAATTGTAGTAGTAGAATCAAAGGCATCTAACTTTGCCATTTTTGCCATTTAATTATATGTTTTAATTATATAAAGTTCCTAAAAAAATAATTTAAATAAAATAATGTAAATTTTTTTGAGTCATGAAGATATGAAAAGTAAAAAATAACTTTACTTTGCAAAAAAACAATATAAAATCACATGTAACACTTTATAATGAGGAAAACTTTAAGGGGAAATATAAAATATAATCCTAAAATACATAATCCTAAAATATATATATATAATGCTAATCCTAAAATATAAAATACAATGATATCCTTTTTTACCTGATGTTAATTTGAGGGCCCACTTCCTTTTTTTTTCAATTTCTTTTCATTTTAAATATTAAAATGTTGTAAAAATATTAAGTATCTAACATAAAAAACCAAAATATTTTTAAAATTTTATAGTACAATTAACTTTACTTTATTATAAAATATGTATACAATTTTTTCATTTATGTAAGTTTTCTAACAATTCTGCAGTTTAGTTGAATTTAAAAAGTTTAATCAATTTTTTTTGTTTTTTTATTAAATAGTATAGTTAATTATTTGTTCTAATTATATAATCATGAAAAAAAAATTTAAAATAAGTGATACAACATTGATTTTTTTGACTTTTGACAAAAAAGTCATGCTGTCCCTTTTTTTTGAGGACACTGTATGTGGTAGTGGTGTAGTGGTAGAGTGCTTGCCTCATAAGCAAGAGGTTCCGAGTTCGATTCCTACCACGTCCCTGGTAGTACCGCGCTCAACTTGTTTCTCCGCGCTGCAGCTTTGTTCATCAAGGTTCATGTTTCGAAGTTAAAGAGTTGAGAGAGGGTTATAACCACAAGTAGCCTCCTCATTTGTAGTGGCCTTTTCAGCCTTGGGAGGTGAATTATAAAAAAAAAATATGTAAATATATATATTTATACATAATTATATATATAATATTTATATATATATATATATATAAATATATATATATAAATATATATATATATATATATATATATATATATATATATACATATATATATATATATATATATATATATATATATATATATATATAGATATATAGATCTATAGTTTGTTGGCTTTGGGAAGAGCGGAAGGAAAAAAGTGATTCTTACGCCAACACATACGTCACTTTTAATTACTTTTGACTTTCGTCCAACATTTGCGTGTTGGACGAAAGTAAAAACCATTAATTTAATTACAAATAAATCGTTTTTTAAAAAAACCACAAAAACGCAAATTTAATTGACCAGAATGTTTTAAAAACATTGTGAATGTTTTTAACAATATAAACAATGTTTTTATTTTTATTTTTTTTAATAAAATGTTTTTATTTTTATTTTTTTTAATAAAATGTTTTTATTTTTATTTTTTTTACTGTAAATCATGCACGGAGTGTTGCTACATCGACTATCTTATAGCCTGACTCACAAGGGAGTGCTGCTACATCGACTGACAAATAGCCTGACTCGCAAGGGAGTGCTGCTACATCGACTGACAAATAGCCTGACCCGCAAGGGAGTGCTGCTACATCGACTGAGGGTTTGGTTGGGGCTGGCAGTCTATCATTATTAAAAAAAAAAAATTCCGGTCTTGCATTTTAATTTTTACTTTTTGTCAACAAAATATGGAAAAAACTTTCGGACAACATCTACGGGTTGTATATATATACATATATATATATATAAATATATATATATATATATATATATATATATATATATATATATATATATATATATATATATATATATATATATATATATATATATATATATATATATATATATATAGAAATAGAACATAAATACCTTGTCCTGCTGCAATAGCAGGGATAGGAAGATTCATTGCAAAGCAGACATAAGATATTAGTATAAAATCAAAATAGCTGTTATGCGTAGGTGCTAAAACAACAGGAGTCAAATAGCTGCATTCTCTAAACTAAATTTTGAAACAATTATATATGTAAATAAAAAGAAAGAAAAGATAATTTAATAATTTAATAAGATAATTTAAGAAGAAAAAGTATGCTTAATATATGTAGGATATGTTTAAAATACTATATAATATTAATAACAATAATCTTTATAATAATGCTAAACTTAATAGTAGTAGTATTGCCCTTTTGAGCGTGTTTTACATGAAACTCTTGACAGCTGTTGTAACCAAGATAATGGCAAGGTAGAGAGGCAGCACTTTTTTTTATAAGAAAATGTGAAAAAAAGTGTATGCAAATACCTCTCTTATTTTTCAACATCTTCACTTCCAACATGGCTGCAGGCAACCACTATTAGAGTTGGAAGTTACAGGAAGAGAAAAAATGTCGTTTATAGACTTAAAAGATTGCAAATTATGTGAATAAAAAAAACAAGATTAAGGAAGCAAATTTCAAAAACCTGGTGTACGAGGGGAAAGTAGATGAATAAGAATTTTCAGAGCACTTAGGAACAGTCACAACAAAAAGATGAGACTTAATTGAATCACAAGTAACACATGAATGAATTTTAGTAGATGACACAAGGAAGCTAGCTCTTAGAGCAGTGCCTATTACAGAAAAGAGAAAGAGAAGCAACATTACGACGATATGATAATGGTTGAAGGTTGGCTTAAAGAGCAGGTTCTACTATGTTTACAAAGCGTTTTGTTTTTTTTGTTTTTTTTTAAATCTGATTCACTCCCAACAAGGCTGCAAGCAACCACTATTAAGTAGAAAAAAAGAATAGAGTTATAGAGCAAAGAAGCAGTTGACAAAAGACTTAAAAAGTTGAAGGTTGTATGAGTCGGTATGAAAAGTTGAAGGTTGTATGAAGATGGGAGAGACGAATAAAAGTATTTAGAGCATGCAGGGACAGATACAGTAAACAAATGAGACTTTGCTGAATGATGAGTCAAGTGAGCATGAGTTGTAATTGATAGAACTATCAGTTGAAAGAGGATCAAACTTAGCAGATAGAGGGGGTCCAACTATGTTTATAATGTGCTTTTGGACCTTGTCTAGAAGAGAAAGATTGTCATTAGAAGAACCAGCCCAAATATGAAAACAGTATCCTAATACAGGGACAAATAAGACATTTTTAGAGGTACAAAATGGAATCGGGAGAAAAAAAATAGCAACCACAATAAAGAGAAGAAAGTTTTTGCACCTTGTCTAAAGAGAAAGGGCATCATTGGAAGATCCACCCCAGATATGGCAACAGTATTCCATACATGGACAGATTTGAGATTTATAAAGATAAAAAATAGAATCCCGAGTAAGAACTTGGCGAACAGGATAAAGAGAAGCAACCTTAGCAGATGTTAATTTTGCAATTGATTTGATATATGTTAAAACATATCAAGTTTTACAATTTAACTTTTACTTGAAAATTGTATTGCAGCAATATCTGCTTAATTTTGATCTATAGCATTTATTTGCTGCTTTACAAAGCCTTTTGTTTGCTATATACTATTAAAACATTTATCATACAAATACACCTTAATGACCAAAGTGGTTTCCTTCAGCTGTGGTTCAAATCCTTGTGCTTGCACTTTTTTTTTAAATAATCATTTTCGATTTTTTTAAAGACAAAATAAAACGTTTTTGACGTTTTTTGGATTATATACATAACATATATTAAGATATTTAATACTATAATAAACCAAAGGGAGAGAACTTTCAAAAAAACTTAAAATTTCTAAAAATATCATAACACCAGGAGAAATTTGTTGCGCATATGTCATGATAGAGATACTTATGTTATTAATGTGCTCAGTTTATTAGTCCTATTAAGCTACCAGTGGTCTGAAAAAAAATTATAATCTGAAAAGAGAGAGAGAAAGCCTGTAGCTTACACTGTAGGGTGTCAGATTTTTTTGCAAAATCGCTGTTCAAAATTTTGCAACTGGGTTTTATCATAAATACAGCGGAAATATATGCATTTTTAAGATTTTCAAAAAATTGAGCATAATCAATTTGAATATTATGTTAAATTATTGAATTTACATCTTTTTAAACTAAAATACAACTTTAAGGATGCAAAACGCAATATTTTTCGTCCAATTATATAATATCATGTTCACAATGTTTATTAACTATTATAAAAATTGTGCCCTCATTTATGTATTTAATCATCAATCATCATCCAGTGTTAGGAACTTTGATTTCTCTTGAGAACATGATAATAGTTAGCGCTGATCTGGAACTTTTTTTTGTAAACTTTTAACTACTTGGAATATATCTTAAAACCTTTCTTTGTCCTTTGTTACACCTTAGAAATCATGACACAGCTTTACTCCTCTTACAGTAGCTTTGTTGACTACTTGAAGACTTTAAATAATTGTCTTGATTTCTCAAGAAAGTCATAGTAAAGTCATAGAAACTCATAGGGAGCATTCACAATATGGAAAAACCTCATTGATCCAGGGCCAATCAAATCACTCAGTGACTTTATCTTCTCTGAAATCAGCTTAAGGTTAGGCTTATGTACACGATCCATAGTACATCCAAAACATTCAAATTGGAGGAGCTGCAGTCTCATATTCTCATAAAAGCTCTTAGCAGACTTAGTTAATAAATGAATGAAGAGCTTGTTCTATTGGGTTTTTTCTCACAAATGTTTTAGCCAGATCCAATTTGTGAGAAAAGAGCCAAAAGAACAAGCTCTTCATGCATTTATCAACTATGTCTGCTAAGAGCTTTTATTCCCTTGTCAGCAATTATGAATCATGGTATGCAAACTGTTTCAGTTTCTTGACTAAAATCAAATTGTTGACTGGGGCATCAGCTGCAAGCGGGCATTTAATCCACCATTGCACGTAGACACTAACAGCACACACAAAAACGTTCTAATTTCTTGATTTCATTTTTGGTTGCAACTTCTGAATTGGGAAACTGCTCAATTACCTTTCCAGACAATAGGACTATTTTCATACTGTACAGAAGTTTTGCCGCCCATCTTGCTTTGTGCAAAGCTCCAGGATGCTTCATGCTAAACATCTGAGGTTAATATCTTTTTATAACTAATAACAGGCTGAGTTCAATAAGTTCTTGGTAATCCTCTCAAGTGAATCCTAACTCTAGAAACTCACGGAAGCCATTTCTTAAGCTTTCTTGTTCCTTCTCAGTTGCTCTAAGAAGTTCAGGATAGTAAAAGTTTGCTCTATTAACTGGTGGAAGTTGCAAGTAGTTAGCGACCAGGATTGATATTTGACTGGGGCTGGGCCAGAGCTGGGTTTGTGACCGGGGCTGCATAAACATTTATACATTCTGAAGTATTGTTTTTTAATTCAAAATTTATGTTTCCAATTTTTTAAAACTTTACAAACCACTTAGACCTCTCCAACTATCCTACGTAATAGTAGGATAGTTATCCTACGTAATTGTAATCTTTACTGCTATTAGTTTCTTTATATAAAGGTTTTGAGATTATTAAATTATTTATTTCTAAATGCAGTATTAAAGTTATTCTTGAAGGCTTACACTCATCTTTATTTCAAGTAACTTTAAGGGTACCACAAGGATCTATCTTTGCTCCTGTATTGCATCTTATCTACAATATCAATCTTCATGAAAGTTTTACATCTAAAGTGGCTCTATTTGCTGACTACTCAAATTAATACTCTTGTCTTGACAAAAAGTCTTCACTTTTTGATTGCTTAGAACAAGCTGAGTAATTTTATTGGATCTCTCTTCTGTAAAAGCCTAAAGCTTGCAGTGGCTTATAGATTTAAATTCTAGACCTAAAATCCACAATTTTTGATAGACAACTAAACTCATTTATTTACTGCAAAAAAAATGCAATAATGTTGGCATTCCTATATTGATGAATAACAACCCTCTTACTCTTGGACAAGTCTAAAAGCAAATTGTAAATGTAATTAGACCTGCTTTATCTGCCAAGCATAGCCACTCTCCCATTGTTGTAAGGTTGCATTTCTTTCTTTTTTGTACAAATACTATCATGGTCAATGCTTAAACAAGCTATTAAGATAAACCAAAACTCATTCTTGCTTAGTTTCTTATTCAACAAGTTGCATCCTTTTACTGTATCTGTCCCTTCATGCTATAAAAACTTTTATTACTCCAGTTTCTTTCCTTGCATATTAAAAAAAACCTTATAACTTGTACCCATCTACATGATTTCCTTTTTTATACAATCTACAACTTTTTAAGTCATCAGTAACCTGTTTATAGTATTTTAACTTATTCTCTATTTTAAAGCAACTCATAACTTAATAGTGGTTGCTTGTAATCTTGTTGGAAGTAAATTAGAGTTTTTAAATATATAAATATATGCCTAAAAAATTCTTAAAACAAAAAAAAAATTCTTGTTTTAAAAATAAAAAGTAAATGTAAGCATAAAATTATATATATAAATTTATGCTTACACTATAAATTTAATAAATTATTAAATTATTAATTTTACAAATTTTTTTCTAACTGCGGCTATCAAACCCTGCAAAACCTTATAATTTTGCCCCGGTCACTTACTAGTTGCAAGTAGTGGTTCTTGAATCTGCAACAACTTATAATCATTTTGTTAGTTAAAGCCACTTAAGCCTATTTAGGTCACTTTTAAGTCACTTGAGTCTATTATACCTAGTGCAAAGAATAAAAATATTTTTTGTTTTAAAAATAAAAATTCTTGAAACAAAAAAAAAAATTCTTGTTTTAAAAATAAAAATTCTTAAAACAAGAAAAATAAAATATAAAAACAACTCGTAAAAAAAAAAATTTAAGCAAAAAGTAATTTAAATAAAAATCATAAGTAAAATAAAACTTCTATTATTATTATTATTATATATTATTGTATTGTATTATTATTATATATCCTTTTTTATTCTTCTTTTTGTGAAAAAACCATATGGAATTAGGTTAGCAAAATAGGTCAATAAATGTTATCTATATATGCAACACGTGCAATAACTTTATCAAATATTCTCCTATTTAAACTGTAGATTACACTTTTAACAATATTCTTGAAACAAGAATAAAAATTCTTGAAACAAGAAAAAAAAAATATTTAAGAAATATTTAAACACTTTTATTGCAGTATATCAATTTAAAAAACCTTTTTGCTCAATGATGTTGTAAAAACATTAGGCTTACTTTGTAAAATGTTGAATATTTAAAACAAATAACCCTCTATATTTAATGAATCCCAACAGTCGCTAAGCATGACTACTCTTCCATGCCTGCAGCATGCAAACCACAACAAGGGAAT
Organism: Hydra vulgaris; assembly: GCF_038396675.1. Taxonomy (NCBI): domain Eukaryota; kingdom Metazoa; phylum Cnidaria; class Hydrozoa; order Anthoathecata; family Hydridae; genus Hydra; species Hydra vulgaris. The sequence goes on along the minus strand of NC_088928.1, from coordinate 27,966,748 downwards.
GTCTAGCTCTCTCTGCAGGCAGATACATGCTGCAGTATGCCGTCCTGTAATGTAAAGAGTGAATGTATTAGTTATTTAACGTATTATTTATTTAATAAAACTACGCCTAATAGCCTTACAATTAGCCCATTATTTAAAACCTCCACAGTATTTGTAATCCTAGAGTTTGTGCAAAAAATGATTTGTTAATTTGAAGTTTAATAAACCATTAACATATAAAATTTTATAAATAATTACTTTGTTAAAGCCTAACCTGTATTTGAGGATGCTGTGCCAAAGATGTGTCTATGATGTTTTTGTTGCATTTCCAGTCTACAAGAAGATTTTTTGTTACAACAGAGACAACGTAACCATGATCCAGGTTAGCTTATGTGGTTGAACTTGGAAGGGATGGTACATCAAGAAGTTTAGTTCCATTGACTCTGGATACTAAAACAGGTAGACGATCATTAGTGTCTTTGGAGTCCAAGGTAGCCATCAGTTTTCTATCCTAATGTACCACCATTTTTGGAGATGGATTCCATTTGTCTTTTATTTGTTTGCTGATATGGGGCAGCACTGATGGTTGATATTGATGGGCTGAACTGGAACTTAGATTTATCTTTAAAACATCTCCTTCACAGACAGATATCATCAAATATAAAAATGAATTCATCTTAGTATTATTAATATTATTCCTCACACTTCAGGCAATATCATTTAGATTCTTGAGAATATCATATGGAACAAATATGTGTTCACCAGATTCAATTTGCCTTTTGTGATGCCTTTCAATTTTCAGAGCAAACTGAGCAAGTCCAGCAGTCCCTCCAACCAGTTCATCACAAGAACTGCTGGTTAACTCAAACTCAATAGTTTCTTTGAACACTACCAAATGGTCTCTTTTGGGAAAAACTTCATCATTGGGTTATTTTCTGCCTTTTCTCAACAACTTTTGCATGGACTGTGTCAAATCCTGAATAAGATGCTTTCCTGTCAGTTATCATGCTTTGAATGAAAGCAATATCTGCATTGATGGATTGTGAATGATATTGCAAAATGATACTATTGACAGCGCACTAAACCACTGAGCTATTGAAGTTATTCATGTAAGAGAAAAAACAAACTATTTCATAAATCTCTTATAAGCTCTACGTATGCTTAAAAAATATGTTAATTTCTTTTATTCTTAAAGCTGTAATTTTATTGAATTGTTTTTTTACCATTGACTAAAAAATATTGATTATTTTTAATTACCAAAATAAAGTGAGTAAATAAAGAATAAGTATAGAAACGATCAATGTAGATAAATATATATAAACAATGTGGAATAGATAAATATAGAAATAGTTGGTTTGGTAAAGACTCATATTTTAAGGGTCCGGACAGCTAGGATATATATATATATAAGAAAAAAGTATAAAAAAGGTCAGCTTGGAATAGACTTACAAAGAAAGCATTTTTATGGGTCGGGTCAGCTAGTAATAATAATAATGGCAGTTAGGTAGACATTATTTGCACGGATGTATGTACACTACACTGTGCCTATCCCTATTTAAGTTAGTCAATGCATGTACACGCCACTGTGCCCATGCCTATTTAAGTTTGTTGATGTGTGTACTATTCACTGTGACACACCTGAATCAGTTGATATATGTATGCATTGATGCACTTATTCTATAAAACTTTGAAAGATAAAAATAAATAATAAACATATAAACAACAATAATAGTTGAAAAACATAAAACTTCTTAGAAATAAAGCAATAAAATTAAAAATTAAAAATCTCCCCGATAAAGACTTGAACCCACAACCCAGACAGTCAGTTTTAATAATTTGAACAAAAAATCGCTGAGAAAACTAAGAAAACTAAACTTTAAAATAACTTAAGTAAAAGTAAGATTCAAAAAACAACCTAAGCTAAAAAAATAAATAACTTAAGAGGAAATTAAAAAAAACAACTTAAGTTAAAAAAAGAAAAACATAAGAAGTAATTTTAAAAAGCAACCTAAGCTAAAAAATAAATTAAATTTTAACAAAAAAGAAAATCAAAAAAACAAAACTTAAAAAACTAAAAAAAAATTAACTCAAAAGCAAATAGAAAATTATTTTACTTTTTATTATGTTTGGAATATATAACATCAATCTTTTCTAAGGGGTCGTCCATAAAGTATGTACGCCAAAAAATTTTTAATTTGAACCCCCCCCTCCCCCTGATGCCATGCATACTTTTAACTCCCCCTCCCTCTTAAAAAGTATGTATGATTTTGAAATACCCTCCCCCCCACAACTTTTTTTTTTTGAATAAAAAAGTTTATTGAAAAAAAAAAAGGTGGAGGGGGTACCTTAGATACTTTATATGACCCCAAAGCCCTTTGTTTGCGACACAGGATCCCAATTTAAAAAACATCTTATCAAATGTATATACAAAATTTATTTTAATAAAGTTAAATTACATGATATCAATGTGCTCGCTTGGCCGAGAGGTTAATGCTAAGGATTTTGGCGGCAGTGACCAGAGTTCAAGTCTTGGTCAAGTCATATTGTACTTTTTTTTGTTTTAATGACGAATCAAATAAAAATAAACTATACTTACGCACCCCTCTTTAGTAAGTCCGTAAAAAGCAAGTCTTAAGCGAGATCAGTAATATTGAAAACAAAGACCAGTGTTGAGGGTAGGCTACCCATACTATTTTTAGGGGGGACTCCCACTCATTAGCCACAGCACTGCTAAAAACTGTTGTGGGCTCAAAAAAGAGGTTGCCTGAAATATGTCTTACTCAGTGTCAGTATAAAAGGGGTGGCATGTGTGTGCATAGAGGGAAACTATACCCTCGACTCCCCTATGCCATACACCTTTTTATGTTGGCAAACTAAGATCTTTAGTCAGAATTTTAACTTTTCTATTGATTAGCTGGTTAATTGTGATAAATTAGAAAATTGAAGTATGTACTTTTAAATTGAACCCTCCAACCCACCCACCCCCCATCTGCTTTTGTACACTATTTGAAAACCTCTCCCCCCTATGAGCGTAAGTACTTTACGGACAACCTCTAATGCTTTTATTGTATTACATAATATATAGTTACCATAAAAATAATAAAATTTCATAAAAATGTGCATACAAACTTTGTCAAAAGGACTCCCATAATCAACATTAGTGTAACATAACTTTGCAAATACAGAATACATTATTATGAACACCCAATAATATTTTCTACAATCATAGTGTGTATCACTATAAAATATAAAATTGAGAAAACTATACTCAAACATACCTCTCACTGTTTTGTTTTAACTTAACACACAATGTGTTTTAATATAACACACAAAAAAAACTTACAAAACTGATCACACTTACATTAAAAGCGAAATTTTCAAATCTGCCATAAATACTAACAAAAAAAGTACAATGGTGTGACATTTTTAGAGTATTTACCTGGTACTCGTAACTTTAATGAATTTATAATCTTGGACAATAGGCTTGGGGAAAAGAGGTGTTGCACTAAGTACACTACAATCCACAAACTTAAAGAGCAACAAGATAAATTTTAATCTGATTTTGTCATTTTTGAAAGTTGTTGTCAATAAAGGTGAAGCTGAAGTTATGCTTCTCCTCCCATTAGGTCCAACAACTTAATTTAACAGGTCTCAAAAAGACCATAACAAATTTTACTGTTAACACAGTTCAAACATATTGATTTTATCAGTTCCACAAGCCTTTTAGTTCTAGTAAAACTATATTTTTAATTTCAGATTTATTAACTACAATCAAAATAACTTTTATCTTCAATACCATAGAAATCCCAACTAAGCCTAATAACCAAAAAAAATGTTTTAAAATGTTTCCCAACATTTAGAGACAGATAAGTATATAAACAGCAAAAATATTTTGGTATCTTTTTTTCAAATTTTTTAAAGAAACCATTATTTAAAAATGTCATTAAAACATTTTTTTTAATTATGATAAAAACATTTATAAAAAATATACTGCAAACCAAGTCAATATTAAAATTACAGTATCTCGCTCAAACAACCAGCTGTCAAAATATGAAACAAAAACAAAGAAACATGATTTAATGGACTAGTGACCTGTTGTGGATGAGATATGATGTGGATTAACTGAAATAAGAAATGTGCCTATTTTTAAAGCATATAAAGATGGAATCCAATTATGATGTCTAATACATGAAGAATGCATTTCTTAGACCAACAACAAAATTTTTTAAAAAACATGACTTACACATATTTCCACAATAATTGCTGGTTTATACAACTAAGAAAAGTTTCATGTGGTTAAGCCTTCAGGCTATAAAATCTGGAACAGGTGAGGCAACTTACCAAAGAGATTTAAAACTCTGAAATTCGACTCCTAATTTTTATCTAAGGTGTGTAAAAATAGGAGGAGGAGCTCATAAACTATGAATGGTAATCTTCCTAGAAGTTCTTTGAAATTACAAGTAGGTAATAGTAAGTGGTAATATTCTTAGAAGCAGTATTACAAATAAAAATACACAGTTCGGACCTGCATAGCAAGTTAACAGCAAGAAACGCATTTGGTTGTAAAAAAATGTTTCACTAACACTTACATAATTTCATTATGAAAATAATTACATTATGGTTTCAAAAATTTTTATTTTTGCAAAAAATTTAAAATGAACATAATGCTCCTACTTTCACTAAAAGTATTATTTGCTATTAGTAATTGATATTTTAATTAAAATTTGCTGCAACCCTGCAACTAAAAATGTAACAACCCTGAAAATATAAGTGACTTTTTATAAACCTGCAACTTTAAGTGACTTTTAATAACCTAACAACTATAAGTGACTTTTAAAAAACTTGCAAATATAAGTGACTTTTTATAAACCTGCAACTATAAGCGACTATTATAATCACACAAAATTCAATAGCTGGTAATAACTGCAATTAAATTTAGAATGACATTAAACTATAACTTATATTATATATTATATATAAGTTAAAAATTAGAATGACAATAAATTATAATATATATATTTAAAAAAATAACAATGTTTACTTTTTACTTACAGCATCTATACCATCTTTGTTGACAAGTACTTCTTTAAATAGTTTTTTTACTGTCTTCATAATAATATATGCCATGAAACGAATAGTTCGTAAACTAAATGCATGAGATATTTCATCAATTATACTTGCAGCATTTTTATAAGCAGTGTTACTATCAATTCCTGTCTCTTGCTTGTGCTAAAAATCCAAAAAAATATTATCGTTTGTGCTGAAAAGAACAACACTTTTTTTATTATTATTATTATTATTATTATTATTATTATTATTATTATTATTATTATTATTATTATTACTATTATTTATTTATTTATTTATTTATTTATTTTTAATAAATGAGCTCCAACACACAAGGATGTTACTATGGTTTAGGAGGTTATTTTTATAATTTTTGTAATACAACCATGTAACTCCAAAACGCCTTGAGGAATAACACCAATGCTATTGGGTTTAGGGAGGCCATGTCAAGTCTAAATTTTGCAACATGACTCCATATAATTTTAGGTATGTCATGTTGTCAAGCAAAATTATATAAAAATTTCACAAATATGAATTTTATAAAAATTATTTTATAAAAAACATCAGAAAAAAATAATTAAAATTAAAAAAAATCTTGTAAAGTTTAAAAAATGTCATTTCCTATGCAGTAAAATTAAAAATGATTATTTTTTGTTTAAATAATAATTATTTTAACAACTTTTGTTTCCACATTTAAAGTCATGTTGCAAAATTTAGACTTAACATAGCCCCCCTAAACCCAATTATATTTTGATTAAATTTAACAGAGTTGCTTGTGAGAACCATTAAAAAGTATTAAGAATAGAGCCAGATGTTTTTTCAAAAGTAGGAGGTTTTTTGATGCAACACTAACACAAATATATCAACATATTTGAAAAAATCAAATAACCTAATTCAGCCATCGGAATTAGGAAAAATAAGGTTGACTTTAATTTGTCTACCTTAATCTATGTGAGGTCGGTATCAGGTCGGCAGAAACCCATTGTATGGATTCTCTTTAAGAACTATTTTGTATTAACAATGGTGACTACAGAAATCCAGGAGGTGAGGACCAAAGACAGTTTTCTAATAAACTCTAGGTAATGGTACACATCATTGTGATTACTACGATTACTACATAACATGATTACTACATTACTACATACACTTTTTTTAAAGTAAAGTGAAGTTTTAGATGGAAATGTAATGGTTCAAACACTTTTAATTTAATTATAACACCAAGACAAGTCTATTCAAGGTGGATTATTTAATCAAAGCACCAAGTCTATTTCAGGTGGTAACTCATTGTTAGTGATGAATAAATAAACTAAATTATTTGATAAAACTTTAGAACAAGTGTATGTGTGTACATATTTCAATTAATGCATCTGTCATAAAATCAACTTTATTGAACTAAAGTGTTGAACTAAAAAGGTCAATGACAATTTGTACTTGCTTTTATTTCACTCTTTCTTTGTTTATCTATATATAATTTATGCAGTTAATGCTTAATGTCGTTAGTTACTGAGTTAGTTAAGATTCCTAAAAACTTTCCTTGTTCTAAATTGCATGCCTCATATTATACTTTTAATGAATGCTTAACGTCATTTTTCTGTTTTCTGTATAATAAACCTTTTTCTAAACTACCCACATTGTTTGAGGAAGACCATAAATTTCTTTAACTTTCAACAAGATGTGTGAGTAGTGCTTCTTTTTCTAAAACTCTTTTATTTTTGATTTAAGTTTTTATGTTATTTATTTATGTTTTGACTTATTTATTTAAAAGTTATTATTAAAAAGTTATTTATGTTTTGACTTATATTTAATTTTTTTTTTTGTTAGCTATGTTGCTTATATTCTAATTAAAATAAAAATTACTTTTTATTTTATTTTTCATTTTTTTGATTACTTTAGCTGCATCTGGTACAGTTACATCTGGTAGGGTTATCTTTTATATTTTAATTTAAAATTAAAAAAAAAAACATATCTACAATTCTTAAATCCTTTTCTTTTTTTTCTTCTTTAGAACTAACATGGAGTGTTTATGAGAAATATCACCAGAACCTCTCTCAAAGAGGTCCTTTAATAAATGGAAATTAAATAGAGGTGTAAATGAGCCTTCTTTTTAATGGAGGGCTCATCCATACAGGGGTATGGATGAGCCCTCCATTTAAAGCTCAGGGGTAATTAAAGATATTGATAACTTTGTTATTGGTTCTTCTTTGGGTGCTGGGAGACACCAAAGAAGAACCAATAACAAAGTTATCAATATCTTTAATTATTGAAGATATTTATAACTCTGTTATTGCTTTTTCTTTGGTGTTATTTATTTTTAATTTATTTTTGTAATATTTTTTGTTTAATAATAGATCTTCAAAAAATTATTGTCAATTTCATTTGTTTCGATTTTTTTATTTAAGTTTAGATAATTCTTTTGTTATTTAAAGTTATATTATTAAGTTCCATCATAATAACTGTTATTTTGCTTATATACCATATCTGTTGACTTGAATTTAAACCCTTTTTTATTGGTAAATTTTCTTAACTATAGGTTATTCATTTTTGCACTCATAGTTATATTAAATGTTCATTATTTTTATTAATTTAACTTTAAAAATATAAATAAGTATGTCTGATTAAATATTGTATGAATATGATGTTATGATATAATTTGGCTTATATACCTTGCTTATTTATTATGTAGCTTATTTTGTTATATTCATTGCTGTAATTTTATATATCATTTTATTTAGGCTGTTCTAGCACATTAAAAAAAAAATGAAAAAGGCTGTTCTAGCATATTAAATTAAAAAAAAAAAAAAAAAGAATCAAAATTCTTTTAAATAAGGAATTTATTGATATTTTGTTACTATTGTTAATATTTTAAAAGAAAATAGTGACATTGTAATGGATGTTAGACTAGATAAAACTTTTAATTCTTAAAACAATGTAAATGCTGTAAGCTGAGTTGAATGTAAGACATGTACCAGAAAAAATCTGCACGTGTTCTGATGTGGTGTTTACGAAAACAGTGTATCATTTTAAATAGCTAATTGTTTTAAAATGTATTAGTGTTATTCAAAGTATTAAAAATTTTGCATTTTCTTTTTGAAAATCCTGGTGTACCAAACAAAACAATTTCTAAAGAGTTGCAGATTGCTTTGAGAACAATGCAGAGCGTTGTGAAACAAATTAAGGACACTGGTACAATCAAAAGGAAATCAGAAAGTGGAAGAAAAAAATGTTTTGTTAGATGAGATCTTGGTAAAAAAGTGAAAGATGCCTTAGACAAAAAACCAGAGATTTCTGTTCGAACTTTAGCGAATAAATTTAAGACAAGTGCTTCAACTATACAATCTTATAAAAAGAAAAAAGTTCCTCATCGTGAAGAAAAGCAAGAAAATGTCGCAATTCGTTGTTCAAAGCTGCTCTATAAAAAATTACGTGCCAAAAAATCATGTTTGATTATTGGCGATGAAACTTATTGTGCTGCATATTTCCAATCTCTTTCAGGACACCAATATTATTCAGCAATTAATCACAAGAAACTGAATTCCAATTATAAATGCATTGGAATGCAAAAATTTGCTAAAAAATTCTTAGTTTGACAAGCAATTTGTGAATGTGGTCAAAGAAGCTCTTGTTTTGTGACTACGGGAACAATTAACACCAAAATATACATAAAAGAATGCCTCAAGAAATGTCTTTTGCCATTCTTAAGAACACACAGGTATTTTAGCCCGATTTAGCATCCCCATTATTTTAGCCCGATTTAGCATCATGTCACTACTCTGGGACAACTTTAAACTGGCTTAGAGAAAATAAAGTAGATTTTGTTGAAAAACACTGCAATCCAGCAAATTGTCCCGAACTACGTCCCATCAAAAGATATTAGGCTCTTGTCAAAAGAAAACTAAGGTTCAATGTAAAAAAAGTCAAAAACATTAAAGTCTTCAAAAATAAATGGATTAAAGCTACCAAGAAAGTCCAGCCAAAGACTGTGTAAAAGCTGATGTCGAGTGTAAAACGCAAAGTGTGTGCGTTCTCACATACAAAACTTTACAAACTTTCTTAAGTGAAATTCAAGAATATTAATGTATGCACTTTCAAAATATATATAACATTCAATATCGAAATACAATAGTTAAATAAATATCCTTTAAAATGTCCGTGCAGATTTTTTCTGGTACATGTCTTAATCATTGGCGAAATAAAAGAAATAGGCTTAGGCAAGATGAAATAAGTCTACAATATGAAAGGAATAAGCAAAGAAGATTGTATAGCAAGAAGTAATATTTTTCCAGGTTATGATTATTTAGGAGAAATTCGTCAGAAAAATTTCCTAATGAAATACATTTTTAAGTTGCCATGATGGAAAGGTAGTTTTGGCTTAAATTTTATCATTTCCACAAGCTTTGCAAGATTTATTTACATGAAGTTATGTAGATCATAATTCAAATATAAATTTTTTTAAGTACATTAGAAATTATAATGCCTCCCATTCCTTTGCTTCATTTATAGCTAATGTGGTTCAACCCATGAATCATGGGCCACCATGTTTAGAATATGTGGTCAAGTTTTTTTAGGTAATCTTAGGTTAGATCAAGATATTTCCTCAACATATTGTCAACATATCTAATTAATATGACATATTTTTTAACTGGTAGAGTTATGCTCTATATTTTTATCAAAATAAAAGATGTAAAATGTTTAACTCTTTTTAATTTATTATAATTTTTTTTTTCTAATTTCATTAGCATCATCTTCTGATTTAAGTGAATATGGTGAGGTTATGCTTTATATTTTGATTAAATAAAAATACATATATAATTTTGTATAAATGTATATATTTATAACTGTAAATGTATAATTTTTTTATTATATTCGTCCATTTGTAATTTTAGATTCATTAACTTATAAAAGATATAGGGCCTATCGCTCCCAACACTCAGGGTATCCCTCAGAGGTCCTTCAAAAAGTGGTGTAGCAATTTGCTTTATAATTAATAATATTTTTATTTATTTTAGTTAACTTTAACGATATCACAATTTAGTTGTTTAGTTAACTTAAAAGATATCACAAATTCATTGTGAGATCTTTAAAGTTAACTAAAGCTTACTAAAAGCCAACATGAAACAACAACAACAAAAACTGCTGCATCATGACAGCAATTGCAGTATCACAACAGGTTACCAATAGCAGGTGAATTGTTTCCCATTTATTATGCTTTTTTTTTTCTTTTCTTTTATATCCAATTATCCGTTAAAATTTTTATTTTAGATTTGTCATATGACGCATTAATGCAATATAAAAGAACAAAGATTAAATATTTTCCTAATTTGTTAGATACATGTTTGATTGTAAATTAAAAATTGTTTGTTTGAAACATACTTGTCATCAATTGCTTAGTTATTTATCTAAGTTATATAAGTTGTGTGCATTTAACACTTTTAAGATAACAATTTTCTTTTTTAAAGAAAAATTAATCAAGGGGATACCAAGAAATTAATAACACCTGTATAACATTATAAGTTAACTTCATACTAATCTTATTTATTAGGTAAAGTTCATATTATTATAAAAAATATTACAAAAACTTACTTGATATTTTGTTAATTTAAAGCATGATGAAGTGTTATTATTAATTTGTGTCAGTAATAAAAAATTTATTGTGTTGAACTTTGGGAATGTCAAGGAAAATGGTTCTGCCTCAAACTGATACGACGTAAGTCAGTTGTAAATCATTCAATGTTAGATATTAACTGTTAAATTATTTTATAACCCCTTCATACTTTTAATGTTAATTTTACTGATAATTTAAGACTTTTAATTTAAAGGCGCTTTTCTAAGAGGGTCTAAGTCAATTATAAGCAGTTAAAACAACTACTCTTGATTGTACAGTTTGCGCAAGTTATAAAAGTTTCAACGAACAAAAGGCTGTAATGAATAATGGATATATTTTATGTAATAGCAAGATTTACATGTTTCCAACAAAAAATGTTGATCAAACAAATTTAAACTTCATTTTTTTTAAATCAGCATGTTAAAATTATATGGTAAATCTCAGTGGTCTTTTGTTTACTAAATAACTGAGACACAAATTCAGAACTATAAATATTTGACATGCAAATGCAGAACTATATATACAAAGTTGTCATTGCTAAAAAAAAAACTTTAAATAACATTTGTTGTAGCAGCATTTTTTAGCTCTAGAGCATAAATAATTCATTCTTAATTATTAATTCAAAATATAATCTAGAATTTTTAAGTCTACAAGAATTTATTTACTAGATTTAGATTTTCAACCACTACAAGTCATTTGATACATTATATAACTACTTCTGTTTGAGTACTTGATTTACAATCAACAAAGTTGTTGATTTAGCACGAGGTAAAGTCAAATAAAGTCAAAAGAAAAAATTTAAAATATTGTTTTAAAATGCATTGTATTTTAAGCACTTTCTGTTTAACTAATGCATTCTTCATTATATGAGATGGAAGATGGAAAGATAACTCATAAATTGATCCAGTGTAACATAAACACTGTTTAAACTTCTACTATGTATTAGATATGTATCAGTTCACTAGAAAACTTCTGGATGTATACTAAATAATTGCTAGTACAATTAAAAACTAAAAAATGTTTAAGTGTATAGTGCTTATGAAGAACCATTGATCATATTCTTAATCATAAGAACAAGAAATAATTATTTGTAAACAATTTTTGCCTTTGCAATCAATACTAATAACCACTTGCTTTGCTAGAGAACTTTAACTAACAAAGAATGAATTTCAAATATTTGTATTCATCAAGATTTTTTCTGCAAATATCTGAGCTTTAGAATTCTCTCCATTACGTTACCTATCTGATTTGTATAACTTGCAAATCTAATGTTATCTATAACATTAACAGGTCTATCTATCTATAACATTATAATGTTATCTATAACATTATAATGTTATCTATAACATTATAATGTTATCTATAACATTATAATGTTATCTATAACATTATAATGTTATCTATAACATTATAATGTTATCTATAACATTATAATGTTACCTATAACATTATAATGTTATCTATAACATTTTAATGTTATAGATAACATTATGTTATCTATAACATTATAATGTTATCTATAACATTATAATGTTATCTATAACATTATAATGTTATCTATAACATTATAATGTTATCTATAACATTATAATGTTATCTATAACATTATAATGTTATCTATAACATTATAATATTATCTATAACATTATAATGTTATCTATAACATTATAATGTTATCTATAACATTATAATGTTATCTATAACATTATAATGTTATCTATAACATTATAATGTTATCTATAACATTATAATGTTATCTATAACATTATAATGTTATCTATAACATTATAATGTTATCTATAACATTATAATGTTATCTATAACATTATAATGTTATCTATAACATTATAATGTTATCTATAACATTATAATGTTATCTATAACATTATAATGTTATCTATAACATTATAATGTTATCTATAACATTAAAATGTTATCTATAACATTAAAATGTTATCTATAACATTATAATGTTATCTATAACATTATAATGTTATCTATAACATTATAATGTTATCTATAACATTATAATGTTATAAATGTATAAATGTATATATTTATAGATAACATTATAATGTTATAGATTAACATAAATTAATTAATTAATATATGTTAATCTATAACATTATAATGTTATCTATAACATTTTAATGTTATCTATAACATTAAAATGTTATCTATAACATTATAATGTTATCTATAACATTTTAATGTTATCTAAAACATTATAATGTTATCTAAAACATTATAATGTTATCTATAACATTATAATGTTATCTATAACATTAGATTTTATTATCTGTAACTCTAACTTAGTGGTTTGTCACATAATGGAAAAGAATTGTTGATGATTGTGAAAAAAACATCAAACCTAAACCTTTTATACAAAAAATTCAAACCTGTTTCCTAGATAACTTTTTGTTGTCTCAAAAATTGTCACACTTATTTCCTAGATAATTTTTTGTTGACTTAAAAACAGTCAAACTTGTTTCCTAAATAATTTGATATTCAAAGTGGCTATAAGTTTTTATCTAAAACTTTTGCATCCTTAATTCTTGACACTCTCTGTGATAAAATCGTTGTGTATAAGTTAAAATACTTAAAATACTATGGTAATACAAAAAATTTTGAATAGTTTAGTTATAAAATGTTTATGTAAAACTGTAATTTAATTAACATCTTAATTTTCACCACACTTTAATTTATGCAACATTTCAATGTATGCAATATTGTAATTTATGAAACATTTCAATGTACAAAGTTATTTATGTACAATTATTGATAATAAAACTTATCTATTAAAAAACTAAATGAAAATTAAAAAATTAAATTATAAAAATGTAAAATATAAAAAGTACTAAATTATATAACATAAATGTTACTTAATATAAATTGAAACTCATGACCAAATTTAAACAAAAATTTAAGACAATTGAAAAACACAACAATATTCTTTAATAAATACCTTTTCAATAACATCTTTAATACGATGTGTTGACAGAATTTTATCTTTGATCAGACTCCGATCATACTTTTCAGCAAACATGTATGTTGGACTTTTATGGTTGTGAAACAATGACCAAAAAATATCCCATTGATTTGAAATTGTAACATCCACCCAACCATTCTTATTGTTAGACATTCTCAATTAAAAAGTAATAGACAAAATTTTAATACTTTTTTGAAAAAAACCTTTAATTCAAGTTAAACTGTAAAACAACAAAAAATAAAACAAAATTTTTACATAATACAAGTTTAATTCTGTAATTTGTTATAATGTAACAATAATTTTAATTTTGAGACATTTTATAGGCTCATAGTCATTGTTCATAGCAATTTTATCTCAATTTTCATCATTTATAATTTCTTTTTTTTTATTCACCTTCATTTTCATCATTTAGAATTTCAATTTTTTTTAAATGTTTATTATTTTTGTTAAAGGAAGAATTTTGATCATCATCTTTATTAAGGTTGCTTTTATTGTTGTCACCATATTTATCATCATGACTGGAATCTTCATTATACTTGTCATCATCATCACTGGGATCTTCATTATACTCGTCATCAGATAAAATCAGTTTATCATCTACAATGCTCAAACTTATTTCAATTACTTTAGTATCATTCGTAGTATTTTCTATGTTTAACTCAGCCTTTTCTTCAGCTGATAAAGTAGCAAGAAACTCATTATCTCTATTTATAACAGGTAAAAACTTTTGAACTTTTTCCATCAATGAAGAAGTTTGCATTCTAAAGGTTTTAAAAGTTTCTTGCGGTTTTTCTTTCAAAATAATAAATCTATTTTCTATATGATCAGAAGTAACATTCAAAAGATCTTGTGAAGTTCTTTTGTTTATGTCTTTGTTCATATCTTTAGTATTTTATGTGTGCTGGAAAAAAAAGATCAACTTATTTTGCTTATTACTTTGGTCAACACAACTCGCTAATGTCATACTAAAAGAGGGATACATCAACATATGAATAAGGAATACATCAACATCAACATATGAAAGAGAGATACATCAACATATGAAGGAGGGATACATCAGCATCAACATATGAAAGATGGACATCAACATATTATACATCGATTAAGATTAGAGCATTTTAAAAATCTGTTTAAAATATTTAATGTTTTGATAGACAGTCAAAACCTCAACCTCACACATAATAAGTTATGAATGTTATTATAGACCATAATAAATGTTATTATAATAATGAATGTTACAGTTGTAAATGTATTAACGATGGGTTTGAGAAAATTGAAATTTTAAAAAGTTTTTTCTTGAACAAATCAAAAGGTTGAATTTTAAAAATGTGGCTAAAAAGAAGCCACCCTGTTTTCAACTTATAAATAGTATATATATTTTTGCAAACAACAAGTTTAACTTATATAAATTAAAGCGTTATTTTAAAGTTCTGTTTCACAAATTAGTTTAACTTGAAATAAGTCTCAAAAACAACATTTTATTATTTTATTTCCATATATCTTGAGCTTAATTTTAAAGTTCAGGTTTACAAATTTATTTAACTCGAAAAATTTTTTTGAAAATTTAAAAAATGCCTAGTACCCTGAGGTTAAATTCATTTAATTTTAGGATTTAATCCTTAAACTCAAAAACTCAAGTAAAATTCAAAACT
The DNA here is from genome assembly GCF_038396675.1 of Hydra vulgaris. NCBI lineage: Eukaryota > Metazoa > Cnidaria > Hydrozoa > Anthoathecata > Hydridae > Hydra > Hydra vulgaris. The sequence goes on along the minus strand of NC_088928.1, from coordinate 27,951,459 downwards.
GATTACTTCTAGTAAAATCCTTACAATAGAATGAAATTTCTTTTTATTAATTCACATGAAAAATTTTTGTAATGAAAAATAAGATAGAACAAAGACAAAATATTACAAGAAATTACAACTTGTTTTGCGTACATATCAACTTTATTCAAATATCAAAATTACAAACTACTTTCAAAAAAAGTAAATTCAATTAAAAATACAGTCTGTATAAAAAAAACTAACTGCATAGTCAAATTCATTAAAAAAAAATTTAAAAATCACTTGATACTTTTAAAAAATTTAAAAATCACTTAATACTTAATTCATTTAAAACTTTATTAGGGATGACAGAGAAGTTATAATTTTGAATTGCTCCAGTAATAGCTTTCATGAACAACCATACATGGTTTGATGTCTTCTAAACTTGAACAACCTAAAAGAAATAAAAGCAAAAGTAAATAAAATTTATTATTTAAATATTAATAAAATTTAAAATTTAATTATTTATAGCTATTTTGTTTAAAGTGTTTAAAGTAACTTGGGTATGCCCACCTTGTGAAGTCCACCTTGGGTTTGCTATAAAAATTTTATTAATAATGTTTGCATAATTAAATTTTTTGCAGCTTAAATATGATTAAATCTGAGAGAACTTTTACTAATACCCATTATCTGAGAGCACTTTTACTAACACCCATTATCTGAGAGCACTTTTACTAACACCTAATATCTGGAGAGCACTTATACTAACACCCATTATCTGAGAGCACTTTTAGTAAGAACATTATGTAATAAATTTTAAAATAATCAATAACCTAGGCATCATTAAAATTTATAACGGCAATAAAATAACTTATTGTTATTTTTTTATTTATAAGGTAACCAAAAAAGTTCGTGCGGTTTTTGGTAATTGAATTGTTTTTAGCATTTTTTACAACACCCACATCGCACAAGGCAAGTAGCTTTGTTGCGTAATAGAACGCGTGTGTCACGCGCAGTTTATCACGCCACAATGTTGAGCCTTTTCTTGATCGTTTATTGACATGCGACGAAAAATGAATTGTGTACAACAATACCAAGCGTTGCTACCATTGGTTGTCCCCCGATGACATCATCCCAAAGACACCCAAGCCTAATCTCCACGAGCAGAAGGTTTTGCTCTGCATTTGGTGGACTACAGCTGGTGTGGTGCATTACGAGCTGCTCCCAACAGGCCAAACCATTACTGGACTGGTCTACTCAGCACAGCTGCAACGAGTTCACGACCTGCTGCTTGTAAAGCAGCCTGCACTGGTGCACAGGAGAGGAGTTCTGCTTCTCCACGACAACGCGAGACCGCACACCGCTCGCGTGACTCAGGATAAGCTCCAAAGCCTTGTTTGGGAGAGTTTGCCTCATCCACCATACTCGCCAGACCTCTCCCCTACTGATTTCCATTTTTTCCTTTCCCTGGGAAATCATTTAAAAGGACAGCAGTTCCGAGACCAGGACGCGGTTGAAATGGAGTTGAAAGCTTTTATAGACTCAAAGGAACAAGAATTTTTTAGAAGTGGAATAAATAAGCTTGTTTTACGTTGGGAAAAGGTTTTAGATGCTAATGGTGACTATTTTGATGAATAAATGTACTTACTTTTGTCGTTTTGTGTGTTTTTATTATATATGGAAAAACCGCACGAACTTTTTTGGTTACCTGATATGAAGTAAAGATAAAAAAATAACAATATAAACCTCAAGATAAACCAGGTAAACATAACCAAGTCTGTATGCAAAATGCTTTTTATTCATGTTTATAAAATACTCATAAAAGTTTTTAGGTGTTTAAAGTGAGGTGAGATGGGGCAGGATGCTGTCTCTTTACCTTTTTCTAAAATTTGAAAACCAAGCATGGTACTACCAGAGACAAAGTGGGGATTAAACTCAGAACTTCTCGCTTATGAAGCGAGCAATCTAGCACTACACCACTACCACTTAAACATATAACCAAGATTTGCTATTTGGCAATAATTTAGATATATTATTGCATAGAATTGAACTGTTTTTAAAGCAGGTAAAACAGGTGGGGTTGTGAAAAAAACCTTTTTGTTATTCACTTTCTTAATACTGATCCAATCTTCGTAAGCAGGGTTGTTTTCTGTCAAATATGTCTGAGACATATTTTCTGCTGACATAAAATATGTCCCACATATTTTCTATCAACATATTTTGACATAATTTTATGTGTGAATTATTTTCTGCTGACATAAAATATGTCATACATTTTCTGTCGACATATTTTGACATAACTTTATGTCTGAATTAATTTCTACTGATATAAAATATGTCAGACATATTTTCTAAGGACATATTTTAACATAATTTTATGTATGACATATTTGCTGTTTGATATTCTTGAAGAAAAAATCTATCTAACAAATTTATTGCGCATTTCAGCTTAATTTAAAGAGTAAGGGGTCGTCCATAAAGTACGTATGCTTTTTTTCGTCTACTCCCCCCCCCCCTCACACTTTGCAATACGCTTTTTTGAGTACCCTCCATCTCCCTAAAAGTACCTACGCTTTTAACGTATTTATCTAACATTTTATGATATTCTTTTTAATTTAGTGTCTCCTTTCTTTTATAATTGACCCACTGCCCTCCCATCTCATACGAGCCATTTGCAGACCCCCTCTTCCTCTCCGAGCATACGTACTTTATGGATGATCCCTAAAGTGAAAATAGTCTAACAAATTTGTTGCTTTTTTGCTTCATTAAACTTTTTTTTTAATCCCTTTAAGCAAACATCAGTTGTTTCATAATGGCCTTTTTCTGCCCTTTTTAGCGATGTATTGTTTGATATTATTGACTAATATTTACTAGTATTGACGCATCATTTGATAGTATTTGATAGTACTGATTTTAGGGATGGCACTTTTACTTATTTTGATGTAAAAACGCGAATTACTTTTACGCGTAAATTATTTTACATAACTCATATAAAGTTATATAATTTACTTACTTTCAAAAGTAATTCGTTTTTTTACATAAATTATATAACGCGTAAAACTTAATTACTTAAGTTAAGTTTTTTAAATAAGTGTTATTTGAAAAAGTAATTTACTTTTACAAGTAAAAGTTGTTTACATTTTTAGTTTTACTTGTAAATGTAACTTATTTTTAATGGTAAGTTATGTAAAGTAAACTACTTTAAAAAGTTATTTTGGTTATAATTACGTAAAAAATTAACATCGAAATATAATTTGCTTTTTAAATGTAAAAAATTTTATTTATGAAATAAAATTACGTAAATATAATATTTAAAAGACATGACACTTTTTTTTTTTTTTTTTTTTTAAACATCTTCGCTTCCAACAACACTAATTAAAGTTGGAAGTTACTGTAAGAGAAAAGATGAAGATTGTAGAGCAAGATAACGATTGACGGACGATTTAAAAGATTGCAAATTATATGAATCAGGAAAATAAGATGAAGGAAGCGAATTCCAAAGAACTGATGTTTGAGGAAAAAAACTAGACGAATAAGCGTTTTTGGAGCACTTAGGAACAGTCACAGAAAAAGGATGACACTTAATTGAGTGACGAGTAACACGAGAATGAATTTTAGTAGATGGCACAAGAGACGCTAGCTCTTTAGAGCAGTGCCCATTATAGTATTTGTAAAAAAGAGAAAGAGAAGCAACATTACGACGATGTGATAATGGTTGAAGGTTGGCTGCAAGAGCAGGTCCAACTATGTTTACAATGCGTTTTTGCACCTTGTCTAAAAGAGAAAGGGCATCATTAGAAGATCCGCCCCAGATATGGCAACAGTATTCCATACAAGGCCGGATTTGAGATTTATAGAGATAGAGAATAGAATCCAGAGTAAGAAAGTGGCGAGCTCGATAAAGAGATGCAACCTTAGCAGATGCTAATTTTGCAACCGATTTGATATATGGTTTCAAAGAAAGATTGGAAGTAAGAGTTATTCCTAGAAGATGAAGAGTAGGTGACTCATCGAGTACATCACCGTTCATAAATATAGGAAGATCTAAATTATTGCGATAACGATTGGCTGAAAAAAATTGAGTTTTATCTGAATTAAAGTTCACCAGCCACTGTGAGCCCCATGCTGTAGCAGAAGTGAGATCCTTTTCAAGCTCAAATGCCCCCTCCAAGCAATCAGAGGGTGTTGGTTTCTTATCACGACAAGAATAAATGGTAGTATCATCAGCAAACAATGCCACCTTAGATGTGTGAATATCTGGAAGATCGTTAATGTAAATTAAAAAGAGTATAGGGTAGTAGTATAGAGATGGGCTTCCTGTCGCATGAGTACTAATAGGGGCTGCTAAATACTCATTGATTTTTTATTTCTTTTTGTTTGTTTAGCAGATTATGTTAATGGCCATAATGAAAGTTTGTCGGGGGAAGATGGGGGAAAGGGGGCATAACTTCTAAGCTATGGGTAATTCATGCATGTGTAAACCTTCCAGCATTTGTGTAAACTTAATAAAAGTACAAGTTGAAATTGTTTTCAAAGCACTGGAGAGAACTTCACTTTTTGAATCTTTTTTTTTTTTTGATATTACTTTATCATTCCGGCTTTACTTTGATTTTACTTTATCTTGACAGCATTTTTGTAGTCCCGATGAACGTGCATGTTAAATTTGTTTCCTGGGCAAGGAGGTCGTACCCTTACTTTTTTTCTCTAATATTTTTTTTTTTTTTTAAAGTTGAAGTTTATAACTTTTTAGAAAGAAAGATTTTTTGCATAAAAGCTTTGAAAACATTTTTTTGATTTATTTGTTTCAGTATTAATTTTTTTTCGGGAGGAAATAAAATAGTGGCCCTGATAAAAATTTACCGTAAATGAGCTGGGCATATTTGTAGTTATGCTGCTTTTTTTCTCTTCTCTTATTCAGCGTGGTTGTTGTCAGAGCCCTCCCGAAAAGGTCTCTGATTGAGGAGGGGGTTCGTGTGTGTTTTTTGCCAACTAGAGACACACACGCACACAAAAAAAAGGGTCCTCGATATTTGATATTTGCCAACAATACTTCAAAACTTGCCAACTAAATGTACAAATGTGCTAACTCAAATGCATATATAATAGCTTTGGGGTGGGGGATACCCCATCACCCCTATTCGGAACGGCACTGGTCTGCTCTGGTCGAAACAGCCACTTAGAAATTAAAATTAATTTTTTTTTGTTTATTTGTTAATAGCTATTCATAAAACTGTTGTCTGGAATGAACTAAATTCAATTAGTCCATTCCAGAAAACAATTATTCCTTTATTATTCTATTATCTAACAATTATTCAAGTTGGTCATTTCCAGAAATAACTTTTTTTGGTTAGATTGGTTTTTAACAACCACGCTGAATAAAGGAAGCCAAAATACAAAACTCAGAATAAAATTGCAAAATGTAGAGCCATTTCCAAAGCAAAAACATTAAACCAGACAGTCTTTCAAAAAAAAACTTTCAAACAACTGATGTAAATAACATCAAGATTAATTTGAAAAAAAAAGTTAAAGTTAAAAAAGTATAAATGTAAAAGTATTTAACTTGAAAAAAAATTATAACTTTTTTTTTAATATAGCGTATTTAGTAGGATGGTTCAATAAAGCACACTTTCAAGTTAAAAATTATATGGCCGATTGTGAAGAAAATTGTCTTGATGCTGTTTTATCATACAGATGAAATAACATCATATTCTTTTTTTTTTTCAGTATATTCTTTTTTTTTTACTTTTTATTTTCAAGAAATTTAAAGTAAAAAAAATAACAAAAGTGCAAATCACAATATTTAAACAACCAGATTTCAAACACATATTTAAAATCAGGCCCGTAGCAAGCTTTTTGCTTTTGTTTGAGAACTTAACTTTATGTAACGACATGAAGCAAACTCCAAACATTTATATATTCATGTTTATGTAAAGCTTTTCAAGAGTATTGCGATAATCGGAGTCTGCTAAAAATAAACCATACAAAATGTTGACTTCCCTTTTATGCCATTGGTGTGAGAGTGATGAGTTTATAACATTTAAACTAAATTTTAGTTCATTAACTATGATGAGTTTATAACTTTTTGTTAAACTAAATTTAAGTTCATTAACAAGTGTCTAATGTCATGCAATAATCTCTTAATGTTCAAAAACTATAAACATATAAATTTTTAGCAACCTCTCCAATTATTTAGGGGATTTAAATGGGATTTGATAATTATCAAATTAATTTTTTTTCAAATATGATTTCGTCATTGGTTTTTGTTTTTTTAATTATATAAAGACATTCTTTAATACAGTGATGGATTTTTAATTTTTATAATTTTTCATTTTTCTTAATTTGCCGTTACAAATTATTAATTTTCTTTTGTAAAATATACAAAAGGCGGGGAAAAGAAGAAGACAAAGATAGCCCTATTGCCAAGCCTCTAAATATTTGTACATAAAAAACTTGTCATTAAAAATTGATGATCATTTGTTTTTCTGAAGTTTGAGTTTAATAACCTTATTTTAGTTGACAATTATAGTTTTGTATTTTTTGAAAATATATCTAAAAAATTAAAATATATGTATGTTAAGTACCAAATTCTTCTGCTTTAGTATGTTATTTTAGAAAAAGGTGAATCTTTTTCTAAAATAACATACTAAAACAGAAGAAATATTGCATAAATAACAGAAATTTTGAATAATTTTTTTTTTTTTTAAATATAAATAAAATGGTTTAAAAAAATTTTATCCATGAAAATATAAATTAAAAAAATACATGATTTAACTTTAAATGGATTTAAATACAATTATTGCGTGGTATTATACCACATTAAAAGCATTTCATAATTTGAAAATGCAGCGTATTCTTTTATTACCAAACCTATTAAAGTTACTTAATCATCTTTATCTAATAGTATTATTAATAGCTACGTACAAATGAGGTTTTTAAATGTGTTGTTAAAAACCATATTAAAATCATTTAAAGACTTTATGGTAACCAATAATATAATGATGTCTACTTGTGTAAACTCTGAGATGTAATATTATGATTATGAAAAACCAATGATTTTGGTTAATAAATATACTTTTGGTAAATAAAACATACTTAAGTGCCAAACTCAAATATGTTCTTGTTTATATCACATTAGAATGTTTAAGAAAATGTAAAAAAGTTTTACAATTTGTACATGTGAGGGTTCCTTTTATCAACAAACCAATTACAATTAATTAATCAATAGCCTCTTCTTTAACTAATAATATTATTATATAGTTACGTACAAATGAGGTTTTCTAAAAACCTTTTAATGTGTTGTTAAAAACCACATTAAACTCATTTAAAGACTTTATGGATAACCAAATAACCAATAACACAATGATGTCTTTAATAATTACATCAACATTACATCTTAAAATTTACGTTCGTAAATTATGAGATGTATTATTATTAAACGCAATAATTTTGGTCAAAACGGTTTTTATAAGATTCATATTAAATTTTTTTTTTAAATTATGCAATGTTGTGGTATAAACAAGAACATACTTAAGTACCAAACTTAAGTGTGTTCTTGCTTATCACATAAGAATGTTTAGAAAAAGATTGAAACAACCACTTCATTTGGCGAGGATGTAAACTTAGTGAAAGAAAACAAAAACAATAAAAATTACTAATTTGTTGCCCTCACATTTGTAGTAGGGATGGTAAATGTTTAAGGACGTTTTTGTATACAGGCTCTAATCACCACAATTTTTATTTCTTTATCTACTTATAAATCGTTTTTACGCTACAGCTCTGGATATAGGTATATTACACAGCAGCCAAGCAAAGTGTATTTTATTATTAGACATACGTGGTCAAGGTGCCCAATTACTGTTTCTCTGGAGCGGTAACTTTTCTAAAAAAAAAAAAAAAAAAATCTTTAAATATATCTGAGCTTCTGAACCTTTCAGTTCTTGGTTTAGTTGCTTGTGGGACCGTAAGTTTTGCTTTTACTGGCCTTGCGGTAACTAGGCCATTGATACTACACGCAGATAAAGATATAAGACTTTTAGAATCAAATGTTGCGGCAAACTAAATGTTAGTTCCTTAAAGTTTTACTTTTTTGCATTTCTTTTATACAAGATCATGCCAAAGTTATCTAAAAATATAAGTAAATTTATTTGCTTACTTTATATTTTTTTTTTTTTTTTTTTTTGTTATTCACCTCCTCAAGGCCAAGAAGGCCACTACAGATGAGGAGGCTACTTAATAGTGGTTATAACCCTCTCCCAACTCTATAACTCCGAAACACAAACCTCGACGAACAAGGCCGCTGCGTGGAGAAACAAGTTGAGCGCGGTACTACCCTGGTAGTACCGCGCTCTACGGTACTACCATATAAGTTACTTTTAATTTACTTTACAATTTATATAAAATGTAAGCTTATCTAAATTAAATTTTATTTTATGTACAGAGCTGGAAGCAGCTTTTTTTGGTCTTTGATATAGCTAACTTGCAGACATGGAGCAAACGCCAAACATTTATATGTTGATACTTATGTCAAACAAGGATGCTTTGCAAAAAACTGCGATGATTGGGGGCTGGGAACAAAAAAGCCCCAAATTTTGTGCCCCCTGCCCCAAACGTGAGAGCAACAAGTTGATGAAATATTTTTTGTACTGTTCTTAACTAGACTTATATTCATCGATCAATTTTAAGTTTAATTGTATTATGTTTCAGCATTCAAAAAAAATGACCATATAAAATTTATAACCCCCTCACATTGAGGGGGGTTTAAACTTTATACAGTCATAATTTTTGAAAGCTAAAATATTTTACAATGAAATTTAAAATTTATCAATGAATATTAGTCTAGTTAAAAACAGTACAAAAAATATTTCATCAACTTGTTGCTCTCATGTTTGGGGCAGGGGGGCACAAAATTTCGGGCTTTTTTGTTCTTAACCTCTAATCATCACTTTTTTTTGCAAAGCATCCTTATTTGACATAATTATAAACATAAAAATGTTTGGAGTTTGCTCCATGTCTGGAAGTTATCTCAAAGACCAAAAAAAGCTGCTTCCGGCTCTGATGTAACTTATTTTTAATAAAGATTTGCTATTACTTTTAAAATAAAAAATTCCTACTGAAAAAATATTATTTTATTTGTAAATTTAATTTACATTTGGTAGCATATTACTTTTATGCAATTTACTTTCATATGCAAGTTACTTTATAATCTTTTTTTTTTTAATTACTTACTTTTATAGGTAAATGTAAATTACAGTTTGAGGAACTTTTATATAATGTAATGTAATTTTTAAAAGAAATTAACTTTTAAATGTAAAAGCAAAATAGCTTTTTCACATGACTTGCTTTTACATGTAAAAGTAAATTACTTTTTGATGTAATCTTCTTTTACATAACTTTTTTTTGAAAGTAAAAAACCTTACTTTAAAAAGTAAAAGTCGTTTCAAAAAAATAAGTTACTTATACGGAAATGTAAATTTACATAAAACGTTTCAAATTACTTATGTAATTTACTTTTTAATAAAAAATAACTTACTTGAGCAAGCAAAAAAAAAGTAAGTGAAAGTGCCATCCCTATTGATTAGTATTGATTAATATTGGCAATTTCCATTATAAGAATGTAAAAACCATCTCAAGCTGAGTTTTTATTACAGAAAGTGGTTTTTATTAGTATGAATAAACTTAACATTATTTTTTTAATTAAAGTAATAAAAAAAAAAAATGTTTCAGTTTTTAATTAATAGTTTAATTAAATTAATAGTTTTTAATTAATAGTTTAATTAATAGTTTAATTAATAGTTTCAGTTTTTAATTAATAGTTGACCTGAAAAAGATTTTATTTTTCAAAATTGAATTCAAAAGGTTCTATGAAAAAAACGGATCACATAATTTCAAAAATTTTGTGCCAAATTAAATTCGTTTAAGCTGAAGAATTTAAAATATTTCGCAAAAATTATATTCAGCTCATTAAATTCATATTAAGAAGACAAACCGATAATAATTAATAACTAATTACGAATAATATGCTTATAGTTATAATAGTTATGCTTTATTTAACAATAAAATAATTGACAATTCCTCAAAAGTTTTCATAATGAAAAATGAAATCCCATAAGATTCTATGGAGACAAAATTGAATCTCAAAAGATTTTATTGCAAATTAAGAGACCTTGTAGAAAAACAGTTGTTTGACTAAAAGAAAATGAGATTTGTTTTTTAAATAAGTAAACAAGTTTTTTAAACGAATTTTATTTTATCAATTAAATCCAGATTGTTTTTTACCACCATGATAGAGTTTAATAAATCATTTGAAATGTGAGTACGTAGATGACTATAAACCAAAGCGAATCCAGAGAAATCACGTTCAACATTTATGCTGGAGAACGCTGCACCGTAAACTACTTGCGAAATTTCATAGAGCCGATCCCATTTTGTTTTTTGATTTTTCTTCCAGTAAGCAAGAATGTTGAATTCAACGTCTAATGTCACTCGCGCTTCATTAAGAGCCCATTTTAAATTAGTTGACGAATATCTTCATCTGATTCTGAAGACGCATTAATAATACCGTGTCTTGTTCCTCCTCCAGTATATTCAATGAAACGGCATACTTTTTCAGCTTCAACATCTTCTGAGTTCATCGGAATTATCTCTTCAGAAGTATTTGATGAATATGACGCATTTAATTGTATGGATTCTTCTGTTGATGAAGAATTTGACTATACTTATTGAGTGCAAAGTTTTTGATGGATTTTAATCAACTGTGTGATTCCTCTATTTAACAGTAATGTATTAAACAGTTGATGACCCGACGTAAAGCAAAATCTAGGATCTAGAACTAAAGCAGCAATAAATGCTTCACATTTAAAAAAAACTTGTTCTCGTGTATTAATTGCGTTGGTCAGTAACAATTTTAATCCCAAATCACCTGCTGGAACATCCTCGATTTCTATTTTCATTTGAATCCATCGAAAGTAGAATTTACTCATTGATGATTTTGGTGATTGAAAATCCATCATGGCCGAATGTATTGGTAAAAATGCGTTGAAATATTCATCTATTAAGCTCTATGATGCATCATTTAACTTTAACTTGTCATGTCTCATCCTTTGATATGATTCTGAATTGGTATGAAAATCTTTTATCATCAAGAGTGGAATCCCAAAGAGGTGCAATGTCTATACAAGGCTTTTTTAGATTTTTATGTTTGAATATATGCTACTTTTTTGGATTCAATAGCAACCTTTCTTATATTATTCAATGCATCTTCAAACATTGACGTTACGTCCTTGGCAGTTAGCTGACACACATGTGCGCCACAAAACATGGCTGAACAGAACAATCCAACCGATTTTTCAACGCAAACAGTGTGGGCTTCACTATAACTCCCTTCTTCATTCTCTAAAGCGCCAGTATCAATTTCTTCGTCCTTGAAATCTATAAATTCGTCACCATAAAGTTCAAGGATTACTTTCATTTGATCTTGTGCATTTTGGAGAATATTTGCATCTAGAATCTTCCAGAACAGGTTCACACAGGTTCATTTTACTATATAAGAGACATGTAAATCGACATGTAATTCATTCAGTATATGGGAGTCAATCAGTCAGTTTTATCAAGACAGTTTATTGAAGTAAGTTTTATCAAAGTGTTTTATCGAAGAACATCAATACAAGAAGTGAAACAAGTTTTTCATTACATCAATACAGCCCACATCCAACCAAGACATTGTGTTCCACAGAGCATTATTGTATCATCACAAGGTAAATGTAACACTGTAAGCCTTGAGAAGCGTGATTACTTATTTTTATTATTTTTATGACTTCAAGTGCAAAAATGGCTCCCGACAGTCTTGGATTGGAACTAAGAAAGAAAATTATTGGCGATTACATAAGTGGAATGTCACAAAAAAATATGTGTGATAAATATCGCGTAAAAAAATGGACCATATTAAGACTATGTTCCAAATATCGTTCTATGGGGAAGTTGGCAGCAGATAACAAAGGTGGAAGACCGCATTCCACCACTTCTAGAGAGGATTCTATGATTGTCAGATCCGTCAAGAAGGATCCCTGGATATCATCAATCAAGATACAAAAGCAATTAGAGCTGCCTGTATCGGATCGAACAATCAGACGACGTGCTGTTGAAGCCCGATTGTTTTCTCGACGCCCTGCAAAGAAACCGCTGATTTCACTAAAAAACTAGAAGAAAAGACTCCTGTTTGCTACATCTCATATTGACTGGAATGTGCAGAAATGGCGAACTGTCCTGTTCAGTGATGAATCGAAGTTCAACATCATTGGGAGCGATGGCATTTGCCGTGTACGTCGACCGGCCGGAAAACGCCTCGATTTACGTTACTGCCATTAGACCGTGAAGCATGGTGGAGGCAATGTAATGGTCTGGGGGTGTTTTTCTGCTAATGGTCTAGGTCCAATACATCTAAGCGATGGAATAATGGACCGTTTCATGTATAAAAATATCCTGAAAGATGTTATGTTACCTCATGCTGAATGGAATATGCCAATAAAATGGGTTTTTCAGCAAGACAAAGATCCGAAACACACTGCAAAAGTAGTCAAGCAGTGGTTTCAAGACAACCACCTATCGGTGATGGATTGGCCGCCTCAATCTCCAGATCTCAACCCTATCGAGAACCTGTGGGAGATTGTCAACCGCAGAATTAATTGTGAAGGTGTTCGTAATAAGGATCAACTGTTTGAACAAATCCAAAAGGCCTGGGCAACAATTCCACAAAGTTTCATTGATCACCTGATCGAATCTATGCCTCGAAGATGCAAGGCTGTGATCGACAACAAAGGATTCGCCACGAAATATTGATAGCGAAATACAGCTTGGTCAACATTTTGTCGAGTTGCACTTGTTTTGTCCAGAAGGAAATCAACTTTTTTTAATACTTTTGATTAATTTATTAATTTTCGTGTACAAATAATGAACTTTGTGATGAACAAAACTTGAAGAACTTTGTCTCTAAACAGTTACATAGTTATTTCTCTAAATTGCAGCACTTTTATATAAAGAAACTAAATTAGCATTATTTGGTTGCACTCGTTTTGTCCGATACTGTATATATATATATATATATATATATATATATATATATATATATATATATATATATATATATATATATATATATATATATATATATATATATATATATATATATACTATATAATATATACTAATATACAAAAGAATAACAATTTTTTTAGACAGATTACATTTCTAAAATGCCGATTTTAGAAGTGTAATCTGTCAAAAAATTTCTGTTGATGATGGATGCACTATTTGTAGTCAATGTTTAAGATTAAAGTTGTTATTTTTCACTTTTTCTGTTTTCTGTTTAAAACAAAACAAAAATTCAAATTTGTTTAATAATTCTTTCAAGGTAGTTCAAGTGATATCGAAGACTTGGATGTATTTGTTACAGCAGGTATACGATTTATTCATATTTATATATAATTTTTGATACACATATTTGTGTATATTATATGTTATAAATTATATATATACGTTAAAAATTATATATATGTTATAAATTTTGATACGCATATTTGTATACAATTTTTGATGTGTAAATATATGAGAAATAAAAGTGTTGTTCAATAAATATAGTCTTAACAAGGCTTAAGCTTGAACTCATAAAATTGGCAGTCAAAATAAAGCCAAAAAGTAAAGATTTTACTAAATGATGACTCAATAATAGATTTTTTATTTTTGGATCAGAATTTTTATGTTCGATAGATTCACAGGTGTAAGGTTGCAACACAATCTAAGTTACAATATAAGTTGCATGAAATTCTTTTTAAATTTCAAGTCTAGATGTGAGAGAAAGATCCCCAATACAGTCTACCTTATTTTGTGGTAATATTTTTTTTATAACTGTTTGTAATAAAACAAGGATATAATTAAATATTTATAAGATTGAATCTGTTTACAAAGAAAGGTATAATTGAAATAGCATCTTCTCAGTTGCTAAAATCTATTTATTCTGGTCAAGTAAGTATCTTACTTAAATTTACAATTCACAGATACATTTTTGTATAATATTATACTATTGAGTCCGGATAACTCAGTTGTATAGCTATTAATACTTGAAGTTGTATAGCTTCAATACTTGAAGTCGAATAGTTTTGACTTCAAGTATTTAAAATCGACTTTTAGTCAAAGTTGATAACAACTTACTAAATGCTAAATCCTTAAATAGTATTTATGTATTTGATGTTCAGTTGTACAGTTACAGACATAACTGGTTTATTGCTGGTGGAGAAGATAAAAGTTTGTATTACATAAAAATATAGAAATTTACACTCTATTATTCCATTTGTTTTAATTACTTTTTTGTTTTTTTCTTGATTATTTATCATGTTTTTGCATTTCCATTTATTTATTCAGAAAATCTTTGTAACAGAGATTCCTTAGTAACAGAGATTCCTCCTTAGCCTATTGACAGAAGATCAATCGCATGATCTTTTTAATGCTTTTGTTTTAGCTTTTAATAGTTTGAAGGTAATCATAATCTATAATATTAATAATATATTTATTTCTAATTGATTCATCTTAAAATCATCTATTTGGATAATATTCAACTTTCCAGTATTATTTTTGTTTTTTAAGTAATGATCTTTTTACGTTAGTGACTATGTACTTAAAATTCTAGTGCCTAAATCTATTGTATTTATATTTGCTAAAGCTAGTAATGTGTCAAGAATAAAGGTAATCTAAAAGCTTTTGTTTTTCAAATTTTATTTTAGTAAATAATTACTTAAATAATTAAATATTATAATAAATATCACTTATTTATATAATTAAATATTACTTATTTATTTAATTAAATATTACATATTTATATAATTAAATATTACTTATTTATATAATTAAATATTACAAATTTGTATAATTATATAAATAAGTGATTTTTTTTTTTTTAGGCTGAAGTAGCTCTCAGTACTTACATTTCTGAAAGGTAATACAAACTTTTATGTTTTTATTTTATTTTTCTTTAAACTAATTTACCATTGTTAGTTATTACTACACAATTATTAATTTTTTTTTAAGCGATTAAAAGCGTTTCTGTAGCTCACCAGAATCAACTTGTGGAACTGTAGGACTGGTATTCAATCAATATATATATATTTTATTTAATGTTTATAGCAACAAGGTATAGAAATAAGTTATTTTTTATTATTATAAAACACCCAACCCTTGAAAATAAAAAAAAATAAAGTTGGCAAAAAATTGCAGACCTTGATATGTTTTAGGTCATCATCAGGTTAGCAAAAACATTGACAAGTTCCATCATAAAAAGTAGAAACCTAAAATGTTTCGAAATATTTGTCAACCTCAAACGCTAAGTTCGGCAGTTAGGTTTGCATTGCCAAATGCTGACCCTAATTCCGAGGGCTGTACAGCAATACTTTCAAAATTTTAAAAATGTAAAAGAATTGAAATATTTAGCTTTAATGTAATAAGAATAACATTTTTATCTTTTTTTTTATCTTTTAGATGTAGATTTTTCAGTATCAATTTATTCAGAATTTATTAAATGTGAGAATTTTAAAGTCAAATTTATTAAAGCAACTCAATAAAATAGTTTTAGATATTAAATAATAAATTATAAAATGTGTGTTCTTTAAATTTAAAAAATAAATGTTTAATATATATATATTTATATAGATATATTTTTCAGAAATCCTTTAAAGATATTGGCAAATCAAATTCATCTATAAGTTCTAAGGATTTAAAAACAGAGCCGACTATAATCATTGATGGACCACTTGGATGTGATAATTAAAATAAAGCTTAATATTTAAATTTCTGATAAAATATTTCAACATCGATACATCATAGAAATATAGCTTACAATATACTATAGGAAAAAAAATAAAAAATACTATTTAGAACATTTAGAAAATAATAAAATAATCAAACAAATAAATACTGAAACATTTAGAGAAATTTAATTTGGGCTCCTCATATAAGGTACAACATATTTTCCTTAAGTTGGTGAAAATGAATGTAAAATATAATATTTTTTTTAGTTGATGCATTAACTACAAAAAGTGCTTCAATATAAATACAAGGTAAAATGCGAAATTGAATTGCAGACCATTATTCTATAGGTATTTCATGTTGTAAGAGCTTTTTTAGACGTTTTTAAACGATAATCATGACTATAAACATGACTACCCTGTGCCAACCAAAACCCTCAGTCGATGTATTTACATTTACCTCCATGCTCTCTCTAATAGTCAGTAAATGCATTACACTTAATAACATACATTACTAATATGTTCATATTTATTTGTATTTAAATTAATAATATAATCATTGTCCTTAAAATACAATATTTTGGTTTGCACAAAAGTTTGCATTTCACTTGTGTGTACTTTGCAATTTGCTGACTTCCTTATATTCAACAAATATTAAAGAAATATAGGGAAGCACTTGCACCCTTTATTCATATGCACCTATAATCCTAAAGCGTTATCTCCATTCTTACAAAACCTTTTAAAGAGGGCTGATAGCCAGCATCAAATAATTATTTTATAATGGAAACCTCACTTGCCTAAGTTGCAAATTGAGCTTTAGTATTATTAATGATTTAGATAATACTAAGATTAGTATTAGGTTATTCTATAAGTCATTATAGAAATTGTGTTTCTGAATTTTCAAATAAAAATAAAATGCAAATCCTAAAAATGATTATTTTTTAAAAAGATAATATTTTTCAGTTTCTTGATTTTAGTTTGGGGGGGGGGGGGATTTATCATTCACCAACAAAGGCAGAGGCTGATCTTGCCTTTTTTTGATGTTTGAGATAACTTTTAGACATGGAGTAAACTCCAAACATTTTTATGGTTATACTTACATTAAATAACGATGCTTTGCAAATACTAAAATAAAAATAAATAAATATTATACCCAAATAAATTTAACCCCCTACCCCATATGTGAGGGCAATGAGTATGCAAAATATTTTTTATACTATTCTAAACTAAATTCAAATTTAGCAATAAATTTGAAATTTCATGAAATAATCTTTTAGCATTCAAAAATTATAGCGAGATTGTAAACCCCTCAAATTGAGGGGGATTCAAACTTTTTATGGACATAATTTTTGAACGCTTAGAGATTATTGCATATAATTTGAAAGCTGATTGAAATATAATTTGAAATTCATTGATGAATATGTTTTTAGTTAATAATAGAAAAAAAATATTTTGGTAATTTGTTACTCTCACATTTGAGGTCAGGGCAGGGGTGTTTTATGGAGGCATTTTTTTTACTGGGCTCTTATAGTAATAGTAATAGTAGTAATACAAGCTGCTGTAATGACTATTGTCGCAGAGCATAAAGTTTAAAATTCATACTTTAACAGCCGTTAACAAATGTTTATCTAGATAAACATTTGTTAACAACATTTCTAGCTTTAAAAGAATTTTCTGTCATTGCAGAAACCACTTTTTCAGGTAAAGCATTCCAATGAAGGAATCACTCTGTTCGTTAAAAAATTGTGCCTCAGGGTTGTTTTAAAACTAATAGGTTTGTTAGGCATCCTTTATTTTGTACAAATCCATGTTGTTGAGGCGTTAACAGATTGTTTTCTGTTATATAAATTATCAGCTTTTTTTAAATTATTTTCTTTATTATCTTACATGGTATCGATGTTAAAGAGATAGGTCTGTAGTTGAGCGGATCTTTCTTGTCTCCTTTTTTAAAAGTGGTGTAATGTTTGCAGATTTCTATAACTCTAGCAGCTCTCCTGAATGATTCGATTTCTTGAGTATTAAAGACAAAGGTTTGGATAATCCTTCTGCACAATGCTTTAGCACATAGGGACTGATGTTATCACAACCAAGTGACTTGTTTTCATTAAGTTCTAATAAATAATTATGTACAATATCTTCTTTTAGTTCTTGGTCCCAGTCACATTCAAATAATTGCATTGTTTTATTGATGAAATGTGGTAGATCTTGATTTTCTTTGACAAATACTGATTGGAAACTACAATTTAGTAGATTAGCAATGACTTTTTTATCGGTTATTATTTTATTGTCACTAGTTTTGAGTGCTAGTAGTTTTGAATGTGTTTGATTTTTTTGTGCATATGCATAGAAGAGTTTTGGGTGATGTTTTACATCTTTTGCTAAGTTTATTTCATGATCAAGAGTAGATTTTTAATTTATTTTTTAATCATTTTATTAACTAGTTTGTATTCATTATTTAGGTTTGTATTTTTGAAGTTTGTAGCATGCACTCTGCACCATAGACTACGTTTTTTTCTAATTAGATTCTTAATTTTTTTGTTGATGCATGGATGTCGGATAGAAGTAGTGGGTTTGAAGTGGTGAGGAATATATTGTTTGCAAGCTTTTTCATAAATTTTTAAAAAGTATTCATAACATTGGTTTGTATTTATTTTATCAAACATTTCATCGCAATATACATTATAAAACATGATATTCGTTTCTTGGTATTTTCCTTTTCGAAAATCTCTTATTGTTGAACTTTTTTTCATATGAATTGAGTATGTTAGTTTCCCATTTTAAGATGTAATGGCTTTTAGTAATTTGACTATTGCAATTTTATTTCATAGTAATTTATTCATCGTAATTTTTTGCAAAGCATCTTTAATTGACGTAAGTATAAACAAATAAATGTTTGGAGTTCCATGTATGGGAGTTATCTCTCCAACAAAGAAAACGATGGTTCAGCGCTTGCAACAAGGAAGAGAGCTAAAAAATAATTAAAAAGCTAATTGAAATTAAGACTTTGTTATAGTTAAGATAAATCAACAACCTTTACACATTAGGAAATAGTCTAGTTACTGTTATAAATAAATATCTTAATACTTGCCTTTGAAAAATATATCGCTCACCGTAAAATCTTTATTATGTTACGCACTTTTTTTTCACATTTTATTCCGAAAAAATGTGGGTGCGTATTATACTCGAGATCAAAAAAATAGTTGTTTTTAAACACTGAACAAACGTAGAGCACAGCTGCTCACATCTTTACTCTGTAATTCATCCGCATGTTTAAAGAAATATTATAATACGCACTTTATTATTATAATACGCACTTTTTTTCACATTTTATTCCGAAAAAATGTGGGTGTGTGTTATATTCGAGTGCGTATTATAATCAAGATTTTATGGTATCCCCAGGAGGTGTGTGTTGGGGGTTGGGGGGGGGGTGGGGTGGGGGTGGTTTACTACCTTGATTCTCCCATTCAGTGCGCTCTTGATTGAAATCAAAATAGTAAAAGTAAAATTTTATTTTTCTTATTTAATATAATATAATATTTTTTTCTTATTTAAAACTAGTATTAAGATGCATGTATGTATGTAAGGATACGAAATGATCATTGTAAACTTATTTATATTTATTTTAAACTTAAAATTGATAAATTTAATTATTTTGGAAAAACGCCCACAGAAGGATTTTCAAAAAACATATTAGTTTGGTATAGATACTAGTGTAATAAACTATTTTTATTTATTTGAAATTTATTTTTTGAAAAAAAAGTATAAACAATTGTAAAATGTAAAAAAATATTTAATTTTCTTCTGTTTTCATTTTTCCATTAGTCAATTTCTTTTACTCAAAAAAACCCATTATGCGGAGCATTCCTGCTTTTTTACGATGGATTTTAGATTTTATAAAAGGAGTTTGATTGAAGAAAAAAAAAAGGAATTAAACCTAAACAATAAATTAGAAATAACGAACCTTTTCTATTGTTCTAGTATCAAAAAATAAGTGAGTTCGGTAATGCAGCCTGGATAGTTTCGGTATTGCAACTAATTACTGTTTAAAACCCAAATTCCCCGCAAAAAAAATTATGTCAAAAGCAAAGTAAATGTTTTTTGGACATTCGACATGATATATATTACATCCATCAAGAAAAATAACTTTAAAAAAGTTTTAAAAAAAATTTTATGTAACGTTTTTTTTCAAAATCAAAGTAGAAGATTGCACATTAATATATTATAAAAAGTTTACTTGAACTCGGAAACTTAAAATCGCCATGATGATATGAAAAACCTCAAAGTTTAGGTAAGTGGATTTTTTCCTTTTCATAGCTTGATTTAAAGGGAATGAATAAAAAAAAAATATCCGGATCATTTTTTGATGATCCCCATGCATAAATCCTCTTTTTTAGATTTTTCGGTAATGCAACGCCTTTTTTGTAATGGGTCTTACCTGAAAAGTTTTTTTCTCAAAAAATTTTTTTGTAACTAACATATCTTAAAAATTTATATCTTTCTGATGAAAATTGAAAAAAAAATTTTAAATTGCAAGCGATGCGGGTAAATTCTAAAATCCTGTGTGCCGATGACAGCGTGACAATGGCGAACACAGAACCACATACTGATGATGATGATGATGATGATGATGATGATGATGATGATGATGATGATGATGATGATGATGATGATGATGATGATGATGATGATGATGATGATGATGATGATGATGATGATGATGATGATGATGATGATGATGATGATGATGATGATGATGATGATGATGATGATGATGATGATGATGATGATGATGATGATGATGATGATTTATAGCTACAATAAAACATACCTGCCAATATCATTGCTCTTTCCAATTCATCTTTTAATATTTGCAAGACTGTTTTAACTCCATCTTCACCCTTTACATAATTATAATTGTTTTAAAATCAAATCAAAAGTATATATCATCATACATCAACATATATCAAGTCAACCTTATGTTAAAAAATATGGATTAAAATTGAACACATATATAGTAATTTTTTGTAAAATTTTACTGATTGGCAAACAATTTTAACTTTATTTATATTGGTTATAAACATATTTCAAGTTTTATATATATATATATATATATATATATATATATATATATATATATATATATATATATATATATATATATATATATATATATATTATATATATATATATATATATATATATATATATATATATATATATATATATATATATATATATATATATATATATATATATATATATATATTATATATATATATATATATATATATATATATATATATATATATATATATATATATATATATATATATATATATATATATATATATATATATATATATATATATATATATATATATATATATATATATATATATATATATATATATATATATTATATATATATATATATATATATATATATATATATATATATATATATTATATATATATATATATATATATATATATATATATATATATATATATATATATATATATATATATATATATATATATATATATATATATATATATATATATATATATATATATATATATATATATATATATATATATATATATATATATATATATATATATATATATATATATATATATATATATATATATATATATGATAAAATGCACTAGAGGCCATTCACTAATTTCATCAGTAGTGCTATGTTTAATGCTTTATCAAATTTTTTTATATAACTGTAGAAAGTTAGATAATAGAAAAATTAAATTGCTATATGACAACAAATATTTTTCACTTTTTAATTCAAGGAAAACATAGAGTTGGAAAAAAGGTTCTATAGTTTTGTTGTGCAATCTCTGGCATTCAAATACATGATTGTCAAATTGGTCTGTAGAATTTCCTGTTCTGCAACTGGAAATATGACCATTAGTACGGCTTCTTAAATTATTTGTTTTTCCAGTGTAAGTAGATAAACCATTACATGATAAACATTTTAAATAATAAATAACATTTTTGCTATTACAAGTAATGCGACTTTTAATATTCCAAATAGTTCTATTAGACGCCTCAAACTTATCAACTTCTTGTAAATATAATTGGCAAATTTTACAACAAATTTCTTTACATTTGAATAAACCTGTTTTTTTGATAGATGAAATAGAATGAAATTTGAAGAAGTTAGTTGTCTAAGTAAATTTGGTGGTTGTTTGTAGGCTAATACTGGATGTATGTTTGAAAAAATCTCCTTTACCCTTGCATTAGTAAACAGACTAAGTAAAAGGTTAGTTTCTGTTAAAATAGGCTGGCAGTTTAAATTGCTATAAAATGAAGTTACCAGAGGAAAAATTTTTTTATCATTTTTTAATTTTTTTAAAAAAACAACAAACATATCAAAACAGATATATTGGGTTGAGGAATAATTTATGAGCGTTTTTTTCAAATTTAAAAATGCTCGCAGGAATAAAATGCATTGGCAAAATGTTTTATGTTGTTTGAAAGAGAATGTTTTGCTCTACAAGATAGTGTGTTTTGATTTGTTAGTTTTTTTTATTTTTGTGTATTTTCAGATCATTAAAATGGAATGTCAAGTGGACAAAACTGAGCATTTTCGACACCATTTGCTTTTTGCATTTAATCGAGGTGTTAAGGCCGCCGAAGCTGCTCGTGAGATTTGTGCTGTGTATGGAGAAGGAGCAATGCCTGAAAGTACCGCCCGCCGTTGGTTTTGGCGCTTCAAAAATGGGAATTTTGACCTCAAGGACGGATCACACACTGGTCGACCAATTGAGTTCAACGAAGAGCGATTGAATCAACTTCTTCACGAAAATCCACGTCAAACGACCAGAGAATTGGCGGAGCAGATGGATTGTGATCAAAAAACTGTGGTGAACCACCTTCACTTAATGGGCAAGGTTCAGAAACTCGGCGCTTGGGTGCCACACACTTTGAGCGAAAACAACAAAAATCAACCGCATCGTCACTGGCGATGAAAAATGGTGCCTTTACGTCAATATGAAGCAGCGAAAAGAATGGCTCAGCCCTAAAAAACAAGCGACTCCGCGAGCAAAAAAAGACCTTCATCCTCGAAAGATCATGTTGTGTGTATGGTGGGATTGGGAAGGCATAATTCATTACAAACTGCTTGAGCGCAACCAAACAGTCAAGCAGTTTCCAATTATGGAAACATAATTTATATCATCAATATATTGATGATATAAATTATGTTTCCACATAAAAAAGAATACCCCATATACTCATGCTAAAAGAATAATTGTTTTTACCTCGGATTATGCTACAGAAAAACTACGTTTAACGGAACTAAAATTATGGTTAAAAGAATGTCTTTACCCAGATAATATTATAGAAAAAGCATTTCATAATGCCAAATTACAAGGACCAGCACCTTTAAAAAAATCCAAAAAAATTTTTCCTCTGGTAACTACATTTTATAGCAATTTAAACTGCCAGCCTATTTTAACAGAAACTAACCTTTTACTTAGTCTATTTACTAATGCAAGGGTAAAGGAGATTTTTTTAAACATACATCCAGTATTAGCCTACAAACAACCACCAAATTTACTTAGACAACTAACTTCTTCAAATTTCATTCTATTTCATCTATCAAAAAAACGGGTTTATTCAAATGTAAAGAAATTCGTTGTAAAATTTGCCAATTATATTTACAAGAAGTTGATATATTTGAGGTGTCTAATGGAACTATTTGGAATATTAAAAGTCGCATTACTTGTAATAGCAAAAATATTAATTATTATTTAAAGTGTTTATCATGTAATGGTTTATCTACTTACACTGGAAAAACAAATAATTTAAGAAACCGTACTAATGGTCATATTTCCAGTTGCAGAACAGGAAATTCTACAGACCAATTTGACAATCATGTATTTGAATGCCAGAGATTGCACAACAAAACTATAGAACCTTTTTTCCAACTCTTTGTTTTCCTTGAATTAAAAAGTGAAAAATATTTGTTGTCATATGAAAGTCATTTACATAAACAAAAACATGACACTTTTAATTGAGACTTCCTTTTTAAAAAAATGTTACAATGGTAACTCATAGTTACAATATAGCAATTTAATTTTTCTATTATCTAACTTTCTACAGTTATATAAAAAAATTTGATAAAGCATTAAACATAGCACTACTGACGAAATTAGTGAAAGGCCCCTAGTGCTTTTTTATCATTTATATATTTATTTAAAAGAAATAAATCTTTTTTCAAATTTCAAAAATTCAATTATTGTTTTTTTTGCTTAGCATACCTTTTTCCATTATATTGTTTATTATCAATTTTGTAGTTATATATATATATATATATATATATATATATATATATATATATATATATATATATATATATATGCATATATATATATATATATATTTTTGTTAATTCACCTCCCCAAGCCCCAGAAGGCCACTACAGACAAGGAGGCTACTTAATTGAGGCTATAACCCTCAACTCTATAACTCCGAAACACAAAACTTGACAAACAAGGTTGCTGCGCAGAGAAACAAGTTGAGCGCGATACTACCAGGGATGTGGTGGGGATCGAACTCGGAACCTCTCGCTTATGAAGCGAGCGCTCTACCACTACACCACTACCGCACATATATATCTCTCCATCACCTACTGATGGAGAGAACAAGTTGTTGAAGAAAAAACTAGTTAAGTGCTTTTCCTAGCTTTTATATATATATATAATAAAAAAAAAATTTTGTTAACTGATTTTCTACTTAAAAGAACAGAGCAATTATATAATTGCTCTGTTCTTTTAAGAACATTGAGCGCTCTATTTTGTAGAATACATTCTAAAGTTGTTTAAATATATATATATATATATATATATATATATATATATATATATATATATATATATATATATATATATATATATATATATATATATATATATATATATATATATATATATATATATATATATATATATATATATATATGTATATATATTTATATATAACTATGAATGCATGTTTAGACAACATCTCTGATGTCACAGTGAAATAGCCTGCTGGCCTTAAGTATATACATCAACTATCTTATAACTTTTTTTTGCAACATTGTGATCATTCCCCATGTTTGTATATAACAGTCTTAGGATTCATGGTTAATCTTTATCATTCTGGGGCATAGTATGAAAAAATGTATCTGAATGAAACTTCCAAAAATCTTTTGGAAAGAATTTGTCAGGATATCTTTAGTTCCAGAACTTTGTCAAATCTGTTGATGGTCTGTTGGTCAATCTGTTGGTCAAATCTGATGGTCAAATCTGGTGTGGTCAAAGATCTGTTGGTCAATCTGTTGGTCAATCTGATGGTCAAATCTGTTGTGGTCAAAGATTCATCCGAAAGAGCAGTAAAACTCATTCAAGACAATGTGGAGCGTGTCAAAAGTGAACAAAAGCTACAAGATCTACTCCAAATGAAGAATGCTTAGAAAAAACCAGGAAAAAAGTCAGAAAGTAAGGACAAGGAGTCAACTACTTGCATCACTTCAACATTAAATATTTCGCAGCTAGTTTTTGTTGCTCCGCATTCCCTTATTCCAGCTGGATTTTCCCCTAGTGATACCACTTTGTAAAATCCTCATCAAGTTTTTAGAACACTTTTAAGATCTAATTTCAGAACACTTTTAAGATCATTTTAAAAACAGTTGTTTTGAAATATTTACATTATTTATTGACACCCTATTTCATTAAAACATCATACTATAGTGATTTTTTAGGATTTATTTCTATTAGATAGGTCTCTTATATGTAAGAAATTGTAACATTTCATATTTATCAGTTAGGACTAAAACAAACATACTACCAAAAATATTTAATTGTTTGAAATATAGCTACTTTAGGCGCCAATAGTCAAAACTTGGAAAAAATTGGTCAAAAATATCAAAAAATAAAACTTTAAATCAGTGGGGCAGATAATATCAGCCATCCCAATCAAAAAAAGTATTTATTTATATATATAAATATGATATCTGTGCCACTCATTTGCAATACTGCAAAATAAAATTCCAGCATGACCAACAAAATGGATATCCCTAACATACACTATAGTATGTTAGGGATATCCATGATAGATAAGTCTGAAAATGTTTAAAAATGTTAAGATGAACTTAAAAATTAAAGTTAACTGTAGCATTTTTCTATTTACCATCTAGTCCTTACGGGACTCTAGTTTTCTAATTAGCCATTATTGTCTGAAGTAAATTAGCAATACATAGGCATCTTTTCGCATTTCTCAAATATATCTAAAAATATTATACATTCATTTTTCTAAAATGTAAATTAATTATTTTGAGACTTAATATTGATGAGCCATTTTGAGACACTTAATATTAATCTAAGATTAATAGCAAATAAAACCATAAAGCTCAACTAAAAATGCAAAGATTTTGAATTTATAAGAACTTTGTGATAAAATTGAAATATTTTATATTAAAAATAAATGAAGATTCCTAATATAAGAAATCAAAAGTTCTAATAAACAACTTTTAGAATTTGGTTTGATTTCAAGACTTTCTTTAGTTAGTGAAAAATAAATTTAGTCAATAATGTTGTAACTTGTAGCTTTTAAAAAAAAAAATTTCTAGAATCCAAAAAATGTCAAATTCACTGCTCATTGATGTTTGAAAAAGCATGATTAATGTGAAATGCTTCACATTAAGCATGCTTTGAAAAAGCATGACTAATGTGAAAATAATATGAGCAAGCTCCTTTGTTAGCAGGAACTTTCTTAAATCATTTAGCAAGTACTTCATGTTTAATAGCAACTGCAATGTCAAAAAAATGCTGGTTTCAGCTCACAGCCTCAGGAAAACACATGTTTTTAATTTAAAAAAGTACACCTATTCGCTTAGCAATAAACTTGTCTCAAATTTGAAAAAACCTAAACAATTTAGTTATATTATGTTATTGTTAAACAGAATGTATTGAATACTTTGGGATAAAAGATTAACTTATGTTTATACTAGCATGCCTGCACCTTCAGTTAAATAATGAATTTCACCATCATTGAAATCATATTTATCACCATCACCATCAGTGAAATCATTATCAGCGTCATTGAAATCACAATCACAACCAGTAAAATCACCATCACCTTCATTAAAATCTCAATCACCATCATTGAAATCACAATCACCATCATTGAAATCACAATCACCATCATTGAAATCACAATCACCATCATTGAAAGCATTTTTAAACTAGCTGCCTGCCTGTACCATCAGTGAAATAATGAATCTTCTGAACTTGTGGATATTCCTTATAAATAAAAAATGATTCATATGGTTTAATTTTCTTTTTTTTTTTGATTATTAGTTGTTGTTTTTTGTCTAGTTTGCTGACAAATCATTTAATTATTTTTCAAATGTTTGGCTTCCACGACACTTCTCACATTAATAAAATATTCATATTTTATGTTCTAATGAACATGCAGCAAAAGCCAGATCTTTCAACTTTAATTAATTTTTTAATACATTTACTCTGACTTGAATTTGATGGAGGATATACCCACAGACTCTGTGTGTGTCCCAGATTTTCCAGCAAGTATATAATGCAGTGACCTTAAAAGAGCAAATGTCACAATAAATATATCATTGCGTACTGATTCTTCTAAAACTTATAGTAAAGTTTTGAAAGATTGCATAATAGAATTCGCTTTTGAATATGAATATCTACTAAAACCATTGTACTACTATAATTTTTTGCTTTTGCTACCATCCTCATAAATTTGACAAGTTGGTCATATCACAACCTGTGACATATAAATACTACATTGAATACTAAAGTATTTTTTTATTTTTTTATTTTTTTTAATCCACCTTTGCTTCCAACAAGACTGCAAGCAACTAATAATTAAAGTTGGAAGTTACTGGAAGAGAAAAGATAAAAATTGTAGGGTAAGATTACGATTGATATACTACTTGAAGGATTGCAAATTATATGAATCAGGAAAGTAATATGAATCAGGAAAGAAGATGGGCCCATTATAGCATTTGTAGAAAGAAAAAAAAGAACCAACATTACGACGTGATAATGGTTCGAGGTTGGCTGCAGGAGCAGGTCCAACTATGTTTACGATGCGTTTTTGCACCTTGTCTAAAAAAGAAAGGGCATCATTAGAAGATCCGCCCCAGATATGGCAACAGTATTCCATACAAGGCCGGATTTGAGATTTTTAGAGATAGAGAATAGAATCCGAAGTAGGAAAGTGTCGAGCTCGATAAAGAGATGCAACCTAGGCAGATGCTAATTTGGCAACAGATTTGATATATAGTTTCCAAGAAAGATCAGAAGAGTTAGTCCTAAAAGATGAAGATTGGATTACTCATTGAGTACATTACCCTTCATAAATATAGGAAGATCTAAATTATTGTGATAACAATTGGTTTAAAAAAAATTGACTTTTATCTGAATTGAAGTTCACCAGCCACTGTAAGCCCCATGCTGTAGCAGAAGTAAGATCCTTTTCAAGCTCAAATGCCCCCTCCAAATAATCAGAGAGTGTTGGCTTCTTATCATGACAAGAATAAATGGTAGTATCATCAGCGAACAATGCCACCTTAGATGTGAAAATATCTGGAGGATCAATAATGTAAATTAAAAAGATTATAGGGCCAGGGATAGAACCTTGAGGAACCTCTGAAGTTACAGAATAAGAAGAAGAGTACTGTCCATCAAGGACAACTTTTATACTACAACTGGAAAGAAAGGATTCGATAATCTTAAAGAACGTTCTCCAGAATTTTTGAAAATAGGGATAACAGATGCCGCTTTACAGCAGGCTGGAAAACAAGACTCTGATAAGCACTTGTTGAATAGTTTTGAAAGTATAGACAACAGCTCCGGAGACCAGCTCTGCAAGACTATAACAGGTATGTTGTCCGAGCCATAAGCTGTAGAAGCAGGAAATCACTTTAGATACAGAAGCTGGAGTGATAGGAATGTCAAGCAATGGATCAACCTGATCTTGATGAAAAGTTCTTAGCAAACAATTCAGCATTACCTTTAGGTGAGGTGACAAAGTCTGAACCATACAAGAGAGGTGGAATTGCAGATTTGCCTTTATTATTAATACTATTAAAGATTCTCCAGAAGTCACGAGAGCCTAATTTTTGTGATGAAATACGAGATTTCATGACCTAAAAAAAATGTGCTTTGGCATTAGACAAAACCTTTTTACAATGGTTTCTAGCAGTAATAAAAAGACGCCTGTTTTCTGGAGAATTGTATTGTTGATAGATATGGAAGTAACGGTTTCAACTGGCAATCACAGCAGCACAATGTGAGGAAAACCATGGAGAAAAGTAAGGCTTGACAAGGAATCGTTGAGAGGGAATAAAAGATTCCATGCCAGTCTGAATCCACGAAGTTATGTAAGAAGCACATTTGCCGAAAGGAAAACGAAAGATTTCTACCCAAGGGACATCGTGAAGAAAATCACGGAAAGAATCCCAGTCAGCTTTAAGGTAGTTGTGAGATGTACAATTCAGGCGATGAAGAAGAATGAGATATTAGTTTTAAAGAGATCAAACTGTGATCAGAAGCACATAAGGGTAAATGTGGAGAAACTGAGCACTGACTAGGATCAGAAACAAGACATAAGTCGAGTAGAGAAAGTAAATGATTTGGGCGTGTTTGAAAGTTGACTATTTGAGTTAGGGATTGAGAGAGGCAAAAGTTGTGGGGTTTAATACCTGCAGAGCCACTGAAACTAGAGCCAAGCCATTCAGTGTGATGAGCATTAAAGTCACCGACAACAACAATATAGGCTGATGGATAAAGAGAGAGGGCTCGGTCAATATGATCAGAAATAACATCAAAAAGAGTGCAGCCTTGACATGAAGGAAAGCAATATAGAACAAAGAGAAAGGCGATAGAGTGAAATGGTGCTAAACGAAAGCACATAAAAGAATAGTTTGTTGATTCAAACCTAGTTTTATGCCCAGGCCAAGCTTGTGATTATTGGAGTCTTTACGAATTAAAGGAAGATAACCATCAACACTAAGATCACATGATGAGACAACTGAACTCAAATTAGTCTCACAAAGAGCAAGTAGGTTTGGTTAACTTTGCAAGAGATAAGACTCAACAGAAGAAAAATTACTTCGAAGACCCGAATATTTGTGAATGATAGGTTTAGAGAACTTGGTGATGAGGATGGTTTTTTGTGTTTTATAGTTTTTGGTACATTATTTATTTTTAAATTAGATTGAAGAACTTGACTCAAAGCATAGATAGTACTCAGTACACTGTTTAATAGGGTGTCCCAAAAACACACTTTTTTTAAAATTTCAATGTGCTCTCAACTGATCCCCATTCTATAGGTCCTAAATAGCTACCAAAATCTTTTTTTCAATTTTTTAATGACTAGAAGTGATAGATATAAACTCTGAGTTTTACGGTTTTGTACACTTATGTGTATTTACTAAAAAACAGCGCTATCTAGTATTTCAATATGTTTTAATATGATGTAATAATTAGTACACAAATAATTCCCATATGATATTATTAAAGAATAGGATCATTCCCTATGAACATTGTTAGAGATTGATATTTTTCCCTCTGGACAATATTATTATTTCGTATAATTCCCCATGGATTGGTTCACAAATAACTCCATTTAGAATTTTTTTTTGAAAGAAAAAATTTCTAAATGGAATTATTTGTGCACGAAGGAATTCTAATTTGTGCACGAAGAAATTCTTGTGTAAACGGTTATAAAAGCTGTAACAGTAAACTTAGATAAAATATTATACGAGAGGGAATAACGACTTCATAGATTTTTGATGCAAGTGTAACATTTAGTATAAATTTAGTTAAAAAACTGATTATTTCAAAATTCATATAAAATGGGTAGAAAAGCTAAAAAAAAGAAGATGATAGGACAGAATAAGATAAAACGGAAAAATACAGAAAGGTTGAGGTATATTTACCTATTGAAGTACCCACTGAGGGAGTTACCTCAGAGACAGCTTCCATCTAATGGTGATATTCTTAGATACTATCAATTTATCCTTCGCGAGTCACAAGTTAAATACAAACCCACTTCTACTAATGTTGGTTGCAAATTGAAATCGAAATCCAAGGATCTTGTTTGTGAAAATGGTGTTTGTACAGATCCTGATAGTTCTTGCTTTGTATCTAGGATTAAAAAAATTTGGGATAATGCTGGGTTTGGCAAGAAATTTGTGACTTGTGGGTACAATATATAATATAATAAAAAGACTAAAATCATTAAACTTAATTTAAAATACAAGAAATTGATTAAATTGTCTTCTCTAAACTGGAACAGCAGTCTTGATAAGCAATCAAAGTTAGAGAAAGATTTTCTCACAGAATCCTATCAGCTTCAATCTACATCCTGACTCTTTATATGACTAAAGATATCAGTAATATCTTCACAGAAAAAGAAGTGCTGCAGTTGAAGGATGCAAGTTTGTTCATTGCAATTTGCTATGTTCCATGGTTTTTAAAAAGTTTTTTAGGATTTCTGGCTCCCTACAATGATTTGAAAGCTATCCAGACAGCCTATGCATTGAGAAAAGTTAGTAAGAATATTGGAAATGCTTTGTTTCTCAGCATGGGACGCCATACGTGGTACTTAACTCCGCAACTCTGTGTTTTGTCCTTTGGGGATAAAGAAGTTCCTTCTGAAACAAAGCTAAGAATGCTGTTAGCTCTGATTGAGTTTGAAGAGCCAAATGAATTTCAGCGTTGTAAACCATCAAATGTACAAATTGGAGAGACCACAGAGCTACCTGAGTTGATTTCCGAGCAAAGCTACCTTCTCTTCAAACATTTTAAAATATCAAGAGCAAGTTTAAAAGAATGGCTTAATAATAGTCTTAATACTATAGATGTTTTTAACCATCCTCAGTTGCTAGATTTTATTGCATGGATCAAAAACATATTTGTTGTAAATGATGGTGCAGAAAGAAACATTAAGCTCATTAAAGATTTTCTTTCAGCTACTAGAGATGTAGATCACCTTCAAAATGTACTTTTTGTAGTTAAAAAGTCTAGAAAAAACTTGACTAAGACTATGACTAAAAAGGAGCTTGGAAACTGTTCAAAAAGTTTTATTTTTTGAGAAATGTTTCACCGCAATAAAATCTTAAATTTGCTAATAAATATTAGTTTTCATGTATTTTTATTAATATAATTTATCAAGTTAAATAGTAGAAAACAATTGGAAATGATTTATACGCATCTAATTGTTTTGTTTTAATTTTCTAAAATGTTTTTTCTATTAATGTTAAGCTAGCTTAACATTAAAACAGTAAAACTGAGATTTTACATCTAGCACTTCCTGTCAAAATAAAACCGTCAAATTTTTTTTAATACTTATTTAGGTCACATAGAATGGGAATCAGTAGAGAGCTTTTTTTTTTTTTTTTTGGGACACCCTACTGTTTAATAGCCCAAGCAATTGCCTCATTACTATTAATAAACCCTAAGCCATAACAAAGGGCTCCAAATGTGGCCTTAGCAATGCACACCAAAAGTACAAACAGGGACACCAGCCATGCGCAACATGGCACTGTTAATACTTTGATATTTTTCAGTTGTTGACAGAATCAGCCTCTGAGAGCTACCACAGAGTTCAAGAAACCTGACTACCAGCCGGCCACAGAACCATAAAATTTAGTTTTAGAGCTGTACCCTCATTAGAAGATAATAAAATGAGTTGCCTAGTCATAAAAACAGAGACACAAGCAAAACTCATGCATTGAGTCAAGAAGATCCAGCATTCAACATCTAAACTGGAAACAATTTATTAAAAATACATCTGCGCCAGCCTAATAGATGAAGAAGGGGTGCGAGGCTGGTCAACAGATAGAATCTGTTTACCCCTCAGTTATTAATTGTAAACATGTAAATTTAAAAAAAAAAAAAATGCTGTTTTAACTCTTTTATAAAAGTTTAAAATTTAAAAAACTCGAAATTACATTGGTACTGATTTAAATAGGAG
Source organism: Hydra vulgaris (assembly GCF_038396675.1). NCBI lineage: Eukaryota > Metazoa > Cnidaria > Hydrozoa > Anthoathecata > Hydridae > Hydra > Hydra vulgaris. The sequence continues at coordinate 27,918,690 of NC_088928.1, read as the reverse complement.
GAACACGCAGGGAGTGTTTATAAATTGACTGACTTCAATATTAAGAACATGTGAGGAGCATACATACATCAACTGACTTAAATAGGAATATGTGAGAAGTACATATGCTGACTTAGGGTTTGGCTTAGGGCAGGCAATCTTAATGCCAACCCTACTCTTTTCTCCAATGTATGTACACTCACTGCATGTATCCCCTCTTTAAGCTAGTTGATGCATGCTCTTATTTATTCAATTACAAAAATAATAACTAAGTGTAATTCAGGTTATAAAATAACATTCGTAAGGTAAAACACCATTTCAAGAATTAAACTAAATAAAATTCCAACGTCAAATGCCAATATTTACAAGATAAAATGATAAGACAGATTTTTCTGTGGTAAAATCTAGTTAAAAATGTCAATTGCAAAAGGAAAATATCTGGTAGTATGGCACTCAACTTGTTATTTTGACAGCAGCTTTGTTTGTCAAGATTGGTGTTTCAGGTTAAGAGAGGGTTGTAACCACAATTAAAATAGCCTCCTCAACTGAAGTGGCCTTCATGACTTTGGGAGGTTTAACAAAAATTAACAAAAAAAATTAACAAAAAAAAATTTGGAAGCATTACTTAAAGTTCATACATTCTATAGAGTAAGGTCTGCTATAAAATAATTAGAGCTGATAAAACTTTCTTAGCTTACGAGGAGAATTGTTGTTGTACTTTGTTTAATTTTACAATTAAAAGTTTTCATTAGTAGTTTTAATGGATAATCCTTTGCTTATTGTTAGTTGTTTGTTTTCTAACTTACTTAGTCTGCTCTTAAAAAGTTTAAAATGACTGGTAATGACTGTTTTTTAGTACAATACAACTTTTTTTCAGTTCAGTTTTTTCTATGATAACAAATCTATTTTTTAAAAAGCAATTGAAAAGAGCTGAAGCGTTTTTAACTTAATGAGAATAATGAGAATAAAAGTTTTTAGACAGGCTAACTGATTCCAATTTAAATAATTTTATTATTCAGTTTTATTTTAAGTTAAAATTCTATTTATATTCAGCAACCAAAATAAATATAAAATAAGACATTTTTTGTTGTTTTATGTTAACAAAGCAAGAGTGTATATATATATATATATATATATATATATATATATATATATATATATATATATATATATATATATATATATATATATATATATATATATATATATTAGGTTGGCCACAATATCAAAAAAAATTTTAAAATAGGTAATTTTGCTACTAGCTGCATCGAATATTGTTCCTTTTACTCTAAAAAACATTTTTTGTTATGAAAATATTCTTGTAGAACATCTCTAAGTACTGCCGCATTTCATTTTTAATGTGAATTTGAAATCTAAACGAAAAACACAAATCCTCCATTATATCTGTTCCGTTATTTAATTTATTCGGTTAAATACAAACAAATATTAGCGTTTTTTGTAAACAAACAAAATATGCACTGTTTTTTATAATGCGAAATTTTTAAACCATACTTAATTTTGCTTATGCAAAAAGTACTAAGAGTTTAACAAAAATGCCTGAGTATCTTTCTAATAAGATATTCATATTTTAATCCTTTTCTTGAAAAACAAAACAAAACAAAAATCTTTTGTTCTGATACTTATAGATTTTTATTTTACAACACAATAACTTTATTTAGTGGTTTTCATACAATAAATAGGCACCTGTAAGAGTTGCGGTATTCGTTGAATTGTGTTCAAAAATATGTGTAACTTAAATTAAAACTCATTATGTTTATCTTATGTTTATTTTTTCACAAATTGTAGGCCTAGACGCTTACTTACATACGTACTGACTATTTATTATCAGCCAGGTTATTGTCTATATAATTAAGATATTTAAGTGATTAATACTATATGCTTATCTTGTTTTCAATTCCAGTTTATGTAATTCAAAGTAAATATTTGATAAAGAAAATGTCACTAATTAAACCAAAGAAAAATGACATTAAACCAACCAAATTAAAAAAGTCAGTAAAAAAGAAATATAAGAAATACTTGAAAGTATTGAAGTCAACTAACAAAATATGGTTGGTTGGATATCCGTTAGAAGATTTAAAAACAAGCTCTTTGCCCACTACCAGAAATGTTTATAAATTTTTAAGGTTAGGCTTAATACTATATTAAGACTTAAGTTATAACTTTATGTTTTTGAAAGTTTATTTAAAGTTTTAAATTATTTGCATCATCCATTTCAAGGTATCACTTGCAAGTTATTGATAGCTCTTATGAAGAGTTTACTAAAGTTAGGGAGGCATTGCACACTCAAAGCAACATTTTAAAATCTAAGTTAGCTGCATTACTTACTATTAAATCAGTCAAGCTCTTTTGGGATAAGGCTGACATTCCTTATAATCAAGGCAAGTACAGTATTGACAATATTTTAAGACTACATGACAAATGGAAGTTGCTTGCAAAATCTAAAAATAGGAGTTCTAATAAGAAGAGTTTACTTGAACAAAACTTTATTCAATCATTAGATGGCATTTTTGATACTAGTTCTCCTAGTTGGAAAGATGACATTAGAAAAACCAGATCAGCTAAGGATGCAGATGAAGATATTGCCTGGCTTACAGCTCTTAAAAATGGAATAAAAACTGGAGGAATTGGTGTAAAAGATAATTTGCTACATTCTAGTGTTAGGAGGAAAAGAGAAAGAATCGAAAAGAAACAGGTGGCAACTGAAAAAGAAAAAAGAAGAAAAATAGATGATGAAGAAACTGTTAAGTTAGTTGGTTATAGTAGTGACTCAGACGAATATTCTCATGTCACTAAATCTAGTCATTATATGAGTTCTGCATCTCCAAACTCTCCTAAAAGTGATCCTGAGTTTAATATTTTTAAAAAGCAGCAAGGAGAAAAAAAAGATACTGGATCAGATAATATTACACTGGTTTTGCCAAAAAACTTCATTTCTCACCAAATGATAACAGCAACTGCAGATAGAACTAAGTTATCAAATCCTCAGCTGATGATGAATACTTCTGCAATTCTAGTTTTAGGTTCGTTTTTTATTAATAAATAAACAAGATTATTGTATACAAATTTAATAAGAAATAGATATTTTTTAATTTTTAACAGGTGGTGTTAAACCTGACGATGTTACCCTTTCAATAAATACTATAAGAAGATCAAAAAAGCTAAATAGGTAAGTAATGGCAAGGAAAATAATAACAGAATTTCAAAATAAGATTTAATCAGATTATTTGACACTTCATTAGGATGGAAAACATTTAAAACAAATCTAAGGGCAAAGGTTTGAGTATTTAACTGTTTTAGTCAGTGGTTTTCCTGATTGCGTTGAAGGAAAAATATTATCAATAAAACCTTACAGTCTGGTACAGGACTTTCTATTTGGAAAGGAATCTTGGAAGACTTAGAGAAATGGGATCTCAAAGCCAACATTGTTGCCCAGGTTTTTGATACGACTGCATGTAATACAGGAATTAAAAATGGAGCTGCAACTCTTTTAGAGGATTGTAAATCAATGAAAACCCTTCTTTGGCTGGCTTTTCGCCATCACATTTTAGAATTGATCTTGGAAACATTTTGGAACTTCTTATTTAAAAAAGAAAAAAAAATTATAATATAGATTTCAAAGATTTTCAACCAGAATGGATTTGCGCAGAGAAGGCTCCACTAAAAAACAGGTTTCTAGATCTTGAAAATTCTTTCCTTGAAACGAAAGCAGACAAAACTCGTGTGTTCTTAGAGAAACAAGTAAAATGTAAGTATCGCCGAGGTGATTATAAGGAAGCTGCAGAGTTAGCACTTTATCTTTTAGGCGGACCAGAACCTAAAATCTGGAAAACCTGTGGAGCAAATCATCATGCCAGATGGATTTGCTCCACAGGTTTATATGCACCAAAGATGTTCATCTTTAAAGAAGATTTACTCGATTCTGATGTAGCAAAGTTAAAAATCTTTTTTATATGTTAAAGCTTGGTTAGAAGCAACAAAAGGCTCTGATGCACCAATTAACGATATTCATTTATACAATGGTCTAGGTGCTCTGGGGCAGATCTCAAGCTTCTCTAATGCAGCTCAGAAAGCTCAAGAAGTTCTTAACAGGCACTCATATATCTAACTGAGGAAGTGTCAGTCTTCAGTCTGTTTTCTAATAAGGTTTCTGCTAAAGAAAAGGTTAATATTACGTTAAAAATGATAAATGCGGGAAAGCCACTTGCTATCAACTCTGGAAAACCTAATCTTCCATCTATTCACAAGAACTCAGAGTTATTGTCATATATTGGGAAAAGATCTTGGTTGCTATTTCATAAATTAAACGATAACAGTAAATGGCTCAAACTTCCTACTTCAGTATGGGAGAAAGATGGAAACTTTTTAAAGATGAAACATTTTATTAAAACAGTCAAGGTTACAAACAATGTTGCAGAGTGAGGAATCAAGTTATGTTCGGATTATCTTCAGATACTCACAAAGGTGAGACAAAGGTATTTTAAAAAAGTATTTAAGATTTTATTCAGATGTTTTATACAGAATGTTTGGCTAATTTTAGGATGAGGAAGTACGAAACAAAATAATAGAAGTCGTTGAAAATCATAGAAAACGTGTAGGTAATTTCAATAAGAAAGAGTTATTCTCTGACTTTGTTCAATTCAAATAACAATTTTCATTATACCATGCATCACTGCACCAGATAGTACCTTGGTTATATTGAATAAATGATTCGTTTTTTAATGTTAAAATATATTTTGTGTGATAATTAAAGCATTTTAAACATTTGGAATAGATGCTAAATGTTTGCCAATCCCACATCACCTAATTTTTTGTAGTGATATTTTTGCGTAAAAACATGATTCTTTAAATAAAATGTGGCAGTACCTGGAAACATCCTCGAAAACTTTTTTTTTACAATAATAATTTTTATATGGTAAGGAACAACTTTTTATGCAGCCACGTGTAATTTTCAAATTTTTTAGATTTTGGCCAACCCCAATATATATATATATATATTTTAATAAATTCTAAAAATGTAAAAATTATATTTTTCAAAAATAATTTATAATACTATTGTTATTTTATTTTGATTACTACAAATATTTTAAATTTATTTACTAATAATATTTTACACACATTTTACATTTAAAATTGATAACAAAAAAAAAAATTTTCAGCTTTAAATTATCAAAAAATGTTACTAAATGTATCATAATAATAATAATAATAAACTAGTTGATAATCTAATGAAGTAAATTGTAGAGGTTTATATATTATATAGATATAAATATATCTATATATGTAGTTACAGAAGTTTAATTAATTTAAAAAAATATTATTTTTAAAAAAAAAGAAATGTATAATATTTAATATATTTTGATTGACTATGATTTGCTTTGTTTTTTATCTCTTTACAAAATAAGTTTTTGTCTTTAGTTATTTAAATTATTTTCCTTTCTTTAAATAACAGTGATTAATGATAGTTATTCGTTTTATTATTTTGTTCACTTTAGAATATTTTTATAGAAATGACAATTTTAAGAATTTGTTACTACTAATAATATGTCTAATCATAATAGTAAAATTGAAATGGATCAAAAAGGAGTCAAGAAGAAGTAATAAATTCTCTAAGGTGAAATTAAAATGATCATCTCAGAAATGAAAGAAAAAGAGCTAGGCCAGATGAAATAAACATCTGTGAAATGTAAAAAATGCTGCTTTGAGAGAAGAAATTATTTTGAACCCAAATGAGGACAAAGAAATGAAAAAGATAGGGCTAGGCAATATGAAATGAATCATTTGCAAGCAGTAAGAATGCTACTCGGAGAGCAGAAATTTGTATAAAATAGTTTTATGTTTTTTTTTAGTTAATTCATTTCCCCAAGGCCGAGAAGGGCACTATAGACAAAGCTTCCTATAGTTCTACTTCTTAGATTTTGCACCTTCCTAGAGTTCTACTAAGAACACTTTTTATTTAAAGGAGCAACCACCCAAAAATTATTTTTGTTTTTTTTTTAACTAAAAAATAATATTGTATAAAAAGAATGAATTAAAATCTAGTTAGTGTTTAGGTTGATAAAAATTTCTAAAAAATCTGTTATAACAGACCTATAAGTGATACCAATATAATACAAGGCTTATAAGTAAAACCATAAAAATACAAATATTCTTTAATGTAAAATAAATAGTTTACCATGAAGAAATTGTTATAAATTCATTGTGTTAATTTTTGTATGTAAATAAAAAAACCTACATTATAAGCCAAGCCCCATAATGCTGGTCTGCCAATAAACACAGCTTTAGCACCAAGAGCCAGTGCCTTAAATATATCAGTGCCTCTGCGTATGCCACCATCCAAATAAACATCTATCTTCCCATTAACAGCTTTTACAATTTCAGGCAATGCTTCAATCTAAAGTCATAAAACATCATAAAAGTTAAATTTTGTAATTAAAAAAAAAAACATCAATAGCAACAAAACTGCTAAAACTTGTGAAATAAAATTTAAATTAAAATAAATTCAAAAAAAATTTTACTAGTTTTAAATTTTTTATTCCAAATATAAAAATAAAGATAAAATTACATTTGCATGTATTAAATGCAAAGCAATTAGATTTCTATTAAATAATGGGTTATGCAAGGTGTTAGACAACCTGATGGCACTGCACTCATCAAATTGAAATCATCCTCTGACTCACCCTATCATCTACTTACTACTATTCTAAAGCTGACTGGGATTCTTTTTGTGATTTTCTTTGTGAAAGTCTTTGGGCTAATGTCTTTTCTCTCTCCGCTAATAAATGCACCTTCTACCTAACCTCCTAAATCCACGTAGAAATGGAAGTGTTTATTCCTTCTTGTCGGTTCCAAGTCAAGCCTTATTCTACTCTATGGTTTTCACCTTCTTGTATAGCTGCTAGATATAATCGTAATTATTTTTTTATCATTCTGACCGTATTACCCAACTATCATTTGATCATTCTTCTATCTGTTATTAACAAGGTCTAAAAGATATTGATCAACTTTCTAATATCACATCTTGATTCAAATGACTTACTGTCAGACAATCATTACAGTTTACGATCCTCTTGCTCTACAGTTGACTTGTTAATTGTTGTGACTGAAAGATTTTAAAAACTGTTCTAAGATATTAAAAAGCTTTTCTTTTTGATATCTTAGAACAGCCAGCCCGTCTTGAATCTGTTCTCACTTCTGTAACAGATTGGGGCTTGCAGTGGCGTGTAAATTTTAACTCCAAAAAAATTCAGTCATTTGTTCCAAACAACTAACGCAATACTGTCGACATTCTTATATTGATGAATGGCAATATCTTAACTGAGTCTTCTACTTTACATCATCTTGGATTATTGTTCACTACTGATTTCTCATGGAAACTGTATATACAATTGATTGCTAAAATAGCATCTGCTAGGGTTGCTTCTCTTTATTGTTTGCCATTTTCTTGCTCCTGACTCCATTCTCTACATTTGCAAATCTCTTATTAGCCCCTGTATGAAATACTGATGTTATTTTTGGGCTGGTTCTTTTAATAATACTTTTTTTTTCTAGACAAGGTTCAAAAATACATTGTAAACATAGTTGGACCTGCTCTATTTGCCAATCTTGAATCTCTCTGGCATCATCCTAAAATTGCATCCACTTCTCATTTCTATAAATACTGTCAAAATTGCTGCGCAATTGATCTACCATCTTTAGTTCCATCAACCAAAACTCATTCTTGCTTGACTCGTCATTCAGCAAAGTCTCATTCTTTTACTGTATCTGACATTGCATGTTCAAAAAAACTTTTATTCATCTAGTTTTTTTCCTTACACTTCAACCCTTTAGAACTCTCTCCCATCATCATGTTTTCATGACTCATACAAACTACAACTTTTTAAGTCTTCTGTCAACTGTTTCCTTGCTCTATAACTCTATTCTTCGTTTTCTAATAATTTCCGTGGAGTGGTTGCTTACAGCCTTGTTGCAAGTGAATCAGATTTTTTTTTTTTAAAAAAGGATGCAACCATACTGAATGACATACTTTTGAATAACTTTTTTTTCAACAATATTAGGAACTTTACCCCAAATACTAAAGATTTGAACCCAAACATCTTTACAACTTGACGTGATGGTGAAAAATGGTCTGCATATTTGAAATCAGCATATTTAATTTGTCTTAAAAAACCACCTAGTTAAAAAGATTTCCACACAAAAATTTTAATTTTTTATCAGTGTTATCATTTGTATATCTTTTGATTATCTATTATTTATCTATTACCTATTGATTATCTGTTGTTTACTATTGTTTATCTATTATCTTATGTTAATCTATTAATAAACAAAATATTTGTCATACTTGTTATAAGATTTTAACTTTTTTTATATCCTAACTTTTCACAAGTAATTTTTATAAGTTTATATTTTTATATCTTTTTATGTATTTATAAGTTTTGATTGTATAAAATTTGTATGCATAAAATTTGTATATTATATATTTTATTTTATTATAATAATATATTTTATTATAATATTATTACTTTTAATTGGTTAGCATAATTCAAACATATTATCTATGACAATGTTAGAGTTTGTAATGTTTTGTTTGACTTTTGGATTTGGTGCATTTTATTATTTTCAAAAGTTTATTTTATGAACAAAATTTAGTGTTTTAACTTTTTCATTTTTTTGTAAACTTATTTGTATTAGCCAATTAATTTAATCTTTGTGTATCAATTTGAATGTTTTTTTTTAATCAACTTTTTCCCAGTTTTCTTTAACAGTAAGGTAAGATTTTTTAATTTTTTCATAATATTTTAAGTCATTTTTTATTACATTTACTTTTCTCTATTTTATATTACTTCTTCAAAAATATTAAAGCTTTACAAACTTTATGTTTAATTGTATATTTGTAGAGAAGTCCTTTTTTACTGCAGTATTGTGTTTTTTATTAATTATGAACCAAATTTTTTATTATTAAAATGATTAAAATGAAATCTTAATTTCTACAAACATCAAACTTTCTGAGTTTACATGTTACATGTTTCTCACAATATTAGTTGTTCTTACAATTTTAGATACAAAAATACCAAAATCTAAAAAAGCAACATTTTGCAGATTTAGCAATGCATACTTTATTTATAAAAAGATTTAGCAATGCATACTTTATTTATAAAAAAAAAACTTTAAATACACAAAAAGTATAGGTATTTACCTAGGAATTTTTCTTGGTATAGGTATATACCTTTGATGGTTTTTATCTATACCATCAACAAATGTCGAAGAAAAATACTAAGAATTTTTTTTTAAACAATCTTAAGTTAAATTAAAACAAAATTTGAAATGTTATATAAAAATAGAATTTTTGGATATACAAATGCATAAGTATCTGGATATCAATAATGCATGTCAGTCATAAGAATATGATGTTAAAAAAACAAAAAAATAAGAATTAAAGAATAAATATTATTACTGTTGCAGGACATCCATCCAATTGTCTTCCACCATGATTTGAAACAATAATGCCTTGAATGTCATACTTTAAAGATTCAATAGCGTCTTCTTTCGTCAAGATGCCCTTCAAAAAAATAGGTAAGCTGGTTATCGATTGAATCCACTTTATAGAATCCCAATTAATGCTTGGATCTATTTGTTTATTTACATATTCCATTAAACCAGAACTATTTTCACTAGAAATTTGGTGACCATCATATCCTTTTAGATTTGCTAATTGAAGATGATCGGGTAGCTTAAATTTATGACGAACATCTGCAATTCGTTGACCAAGTTTTGGAGCATCAACTGTAAATAAAATTGCTTTATAACCAGCCTTTTCAGCTCTTTGAATCAACCATTTAGATAGTTCTTTATCCTTATAAACATATAGTTGCATTAGTAAAACTGCATTTGGTGCTGCTGCTGATATGTCTTCATAGGAAGTTGTTGAAAAGGTGCTCACTCCCATACTCGTACCAAACGAAGCAACAGCTAAAGTATTATTTTAAAATTTTCATAAAAAATTTTGCATAATATATACATTTGCTTTTTCATACATGCATACTAAATACATTTTCAGATTTCTATGTAAAACTGAATTTTAATGCAAGTTTTTTTTTTACATGTTAAAGATGTTTTAGCAGCAAAACTTATAATTTAAAAATAAATATACTTAACTTAGAGAACAATCTAATCATTTTATGAACACTTTTGGTTAAACACACCCTTTCAAATTTACAATCAACAAAGGGCAAACATATGTTTTTGTAAAATTACCATAAAATTTCCCAAATATTATTTTCTTAAACTTAAACAATTAACATTATTATTTTATTGTAGTAGTTTGAGTGTTTCATATTTACCTCATGTGTAAAAAAAATAAATAATTGACATCAGATTATGGTAATGTACTGTTTTACAAAAAAAAAATGCATTTGTTATTTGTGCTCATTACCACCACTATACGATAGTTATCAAACCGTTGACACAAACATCTGGTGTATTATTTGCCTAATTGGAAAGCTTAAACTAAAGGAAAAGTATTCTTTAGGACCAAAGGCACACAATAAAAATTCTAAAGATAGAATATCTTCTAAGCCTGAAACTTAAATCTATCCTTTCCATTAACAGAAAAAAGATGTTTTCAAAAAAGCATTGTTTGTCAATTATAGCTCAAGGTTCCAATCATTCCTGTATGATCGCAAAAGACACTAAAACTTGCATGATTTGGTCAAGAAAAATCAAGTTGTAGAAAAGCATATTGCATTTGCTGTGATAAAGGCAAAAGATTTTCTTGTTTCAACTCTCAACAAAGCAACAGGAACTCGACTGGTTGAAAAAGGTTTCAACCAAAAATTTGACACTGCGGGAAAGCATTTAGTTGTCAGTTTTCAGTTGTCAACTTTGCAACTACAAAAGAAGAAACTGAAGAACAAAAACTTGTTCATGACAAAAACTAGGAGGATTTAGCTAATAAGGTGCTGTTGGACTGAAATTACAGCTACAAACAATTTGACAAACTTGGAATAGATGACAGAATATCATTTTTGAAAAGGAACTTGGCTAAGGTAACTTACAAGAGTGATGAAACAAGTTGTTCTCAACAAAAAATGTTAACAGATTCAATAGCTCGATGTTGATTCAATAGCTCAATGTTAACAGATTCAATAGCTCGAGACACAAGTGTTAAACGTCAGCTCATTGATGCAATTGTTGAAAATCTACTTGAAACGTACAAGAATGCTAAAGGGTAGATGAATGTTATTCAAGTGAACGGCGTGGCATTTTACATTTCATGTGATCTAAAAATGGCCAATATTATTGGTGGAAGCCAATCCCATTCATTCATGCTTGCTGCTGTTGTAATGTCAATTCCAACAACCTATCAGAATGTGGATCTCTAAGATCTTTTGACACAGGCTTGGCCAGGAAGACGTGCAATTTCAAGTCTTTATATGACCATGTAAACAATATTTTGTTTTGATGATTTAAACATGGTTTTTAACAAACGCGCTAAAAAAATTGGTTTTTAATTACGATGAAAATAAATAACTGCGACACATTTTTCTTTACTAACATTTTTATATTAGCAAAACAGTAGTCTCTTTAATAAACTTTATATAAGAATCATTAAAGTTAATTCACTCAAAAAAAAGAATGATTTTGTTGAGAAGAAATAAAAAAGACTTTGTTGAAAGCCGTTTTAATTAAATAACTTTGCTCTTTGTTTCTTATGTTTTTATATTATTAAAACACATTTAAATAAAGTAAAAAATCACTGCTAATGATTTTATATTAAAATACTAATGAATAATAAATATATTTTTTTAAAATTTATACAAGTATATACTAGTATTAGTATATATAAATATATATAATATATATTTTTTATAATAAATGTCTTTAAATAAAAAAAAATTATATCAACTTTTTAAATAAACAATTTAACTATTTTTTCTTTTGTTTATGTTAATGTGAAGAATTGTTAAGAATCTTTTTTTTTTTAATTTTTAAAAGTGTGCATTTATTAAACATTATCGTTACAGTTTATTATTTATTTTAGTTAAGTTTTAGTTTTAGTTTTTTTATTTTTGTTTTAAGTTATTTTTATTTTATTTCACGTTGTTTTTTTTACAAAAATTTATATGCTTCTTTTACGATAAGTTTTTTTGTTAAGTTTCTTCATAGTTAAGTTAATTTTTTCAGCACATTTTTAAACTGTATACAAATTTTTAAAACATTTTAACAGCCGTCGTCAAGTTTCCAAAATCAAATAGTAATTGCGTAGTCATATTATGATGTCAATTCGCATTCCAAGCCTGTTGACACATTGAAAATAAAAATATGCAGAGTTTATTGCTAATGACTCAGATTTACACTGCAGATGTTTTGCAAAAAATTTTGCAAATGTTTATCATTTATTGTTGATCAATACAGACAACTCAGTGCTTTTTTTAGATGTTGTACCACCAATTGAACTCTATCTTCCTTTTGGAATCGTTAATCTTATTAGGACTTGAGCCTTGAGCCAAAAGAATGGCCAGCTGAGTTATTCATTCAGGTTGTACACTTTGATTTTTGGTGGGTTGCCAGAAAGGTAATTAATAACCAGTTCATTGATCACCTCCTGACGTTTTGAGTTGCATGTTGCTATTTTTTTTGTAAAAGTTTCACATTCGGCGGAAATCTTCCATATTCTTTTTATTTTTTCTTTTAGAGCTAAGTGTAGATCAATGTGGACCAGAGCGACCGTCAGGGTTGTTCCCCAGGTTTGAATTTTCTTTTCCAATAGTTGGATATACATTAGTAAATACCAGTTATGGTATTTAGAAATATTGAGGAGTTTGAAATTAACCCGACTGTTTTATGAAATTATCAAAATTTATTAAAAAAAATTATTTACCTTTTGCAACACCAATTTCGCCATCGGAATGTGCCATTTTTTGCATAGCAGATGGTGCAATACATATTGGAATCTTTATATTTTGTCCACAAACCTTGGTTTCTGTATTAACTTTAGAAACACCAAGCAGCACTCTTGGTCTAATTCTCAGCCTTAAGAGAATATCATAAAATTTAAGAGAAAAAAGATGTTAAGTGAAAAAAGAGTTTTCACTTGACGCCTGATTACAATACAGTATAATACAGGCCTTGTTTTAAATAAAAAACGGCTTAGCTCTTAAGCTCTTTGTGATTTTGGCATCATAAAACTATCTTTATTTTTTTTTTTATCTAAGGACATTAATTTCTTTAACTATCACAATAAAACAAATTACAGCAAAACAAGTTTATTTTACTAATTAAGAAAAACAAATCTAGGAGTGTTATTTTCTAAATGTACATATTGTGGGATGTCTATTTTGTTTCAATTTTTGTTTTGTTTTTAATATTAGATAATTAAATTTAATATTACATTTTTTATTATCATATAATATAAATAATTCTTTTCTTTTCACCACATTTGTATAATTGAATTAAAATATCTTATTTTTTTCATTATTTCTTAAAATTGCAATTTTGCAAATAATGATTTTTTACTTTTAAAATTTTATTAACAAACAAAAAATATTACTTGTTGCAAAGAAAAAAACTCAAGTTAATTACTTTATCAGCGCTTTTTTTGTAACAAACAAAGATTTAAGTTCCAAGAATTACTTATTAAAAAATTTAAACTTTTGTGCTTTCACTTGCCTTATAGCAAAAGAGTTAAATATACGCTTTATAAATAACTTTAATGCCATCTTATAAGTTATAACATGTTTACAAGGAATTTATTTTTTTGTAAAAAAATAGAAAAAGGAAGGAAAATCGAGAAAAAAAAATCTAGTTTTATTTTATTCAAATAATTTTTTTATTCAAAATCTTTCTAAATTATAAGGAAATTTCTGTTATCACTTTTTTGATATTGCATATAAAGCTGATGTAACTTTTATAAAATTTTTTCTAAACTGCTATTTTTCACAAAATAAAAATTATAAATATAAACAAAGACATTGCAAGAATTACATTGCTTTTGATTGCAAGCGAAAATTCAAGCAAAAATAATAATAATAGAGTCATATCCATAAAAGAAATTTTTTTAATTATAAAAAATAAACTCTTTAAAAGATGTTGTTTTAAGTTTATAATGTTTTTTCATTTTTTTGATAAAATACTTATTATAATAAAATAAACAAACAAAAAAATTAAAATATCAAAAATAAGAAAATATAAAATAAAATTTAATGTAAACTATTTTTTAGCTAATAACTTTTTGTTTCGTTTTTTAATTTTATTAAAAAATTCAGTAATTATTTTTATTGTTTGTTATAAGAAATTGTCTAAGTAAATGTTCTTGCTAATGCAAGTCGATAAATAAAAGTTTTTTTAATTTTTTTCTTTTATGATTTTTTCTTTTGCTGAACATTTTTGATGGAAAAGTTAGAAAAATAAAAGTTTCTTTTTTAACTTATTTTTTTAACTTATTTTTTTTAACTTATTACATTTGTAAATGGTGTGAATATCAAACCTAATTTTTATGCAAATTTTTTTTACATAATTGTCATTCAAACTTTTTAAGTGGTTTTTATAACATTAACTTCTTTTATCATACAGCTTAAAAGATACCTTTAGACTTGTTTAAATATTAAAAATGATAAAAAAAGGCATATGTGGCTTTACGCTTATGTTAAATAGCTTAGCGCATATGCCCGCCAGTTTATGCTTTAAAACAAGACCTGTAATATCAACAATATCAATAAAAATGCAATTGCTTTACATTAATGCTGAACTTATTAAAAGGGATGCGTGTTTGACACAAAACTCTTGTCAGCCATTGCAACCAAAAAAATGGCAAGAAATAGTTACAGCACTTTTTATAAAAAAATGCAATCAAAAGTGTTTGCAAATATCTAACTTATGTAAACTTCAAGTTATGTAATCTTAAAACATATATCAAGTTTTACAGTTTTACAGTTTTACTTAAAACATATATCAAGTTTTACTTTTACTTAAAAATTGCATTGCAGCAACATAGCATTCATTTGCACAATCCAAAAATCTTTTATAAGATGTTTTTCAATATCATCCTAATTGAAAACTTTTTCCCATTCAGTTTGTGAAAAATATATGCCAATTTATTTATAATTCAAAACCTTGTTTATAATTCAAACAAACATTTGATAAATTTGATTGATTTTATCATTTAAATAAAAGTTCCACGTTAAAACTAAATGTTTTTTTTTTTTTGCGCTGATTGGCTCATTGTAATTAATATTGAAAACTCTAACTGGTGATTCAGACAAAATTAGATCTAAAACTTGTTAAAATACCTTCACTAAGCTGAAATGTTGGATCTAGTATAATAGATCTACTAAAAATAGATCAGCAAAAATATGAGCATCTGAATGATCAGGTCCTGATATTGATGCTATACCAATGTAATCCCATGTTATTTCTGGATAATTAAAATCACCACACACAAGTATGCTTAAATAGATTTTGGTCATTCAGCTTGAGGCTAATTTCATTGATTTCATTGATAGAAACATGACGGACACTACAGTCGTTAACATCAAATATGTTAACAACTGTAGTGTCCATCATGTTTCTATTACAAAAATAGTATCTGGATCATCATTTTGTATACGTGATTCAAATAGGAACCATTTATTATTGAGCAAAGTTGGGTGTGTGTACCAACATTTTATCGAATCTCACTGATATTTTGTAATTGGATATTGGAGCGCCCAACATTAATTGCATTTGTAACATTAACTTCTATAGTATTCTGATTTAAAATACTTTGATTATCACTTTGGAAAGAAAAATCAAAAGAATTGGTTAACTTTAATTTCAAAGGTGGAAGATGTATTTGCATTTAGTGATTGCTATTAAGTCTTTTTTAACTTAACAACCTTATTGGATCTAGTACCATAGTAAAAATCTGGATCATTACTGCTACTATTTTCATTTATTCACTTATCCCTCAATTGCTTTTGTAAAATCCTCTGTGCATCTGTTAAATCTGGATTTATAAACATGTTATGAAAATCAATACTTCCCTTTAATTTTCTTGCGTTCTATAAAATTAGATTGCATGTTTCTCGACTATTAAATTCAACAATTACTAGTGGTGGTTTGCTTAAATCTTTAGGCCTTGATTGTATGATTCTGTTGGTTTGAACACTATTTAAACTCAAATTTTTAATGATTTTACTTATTTTACTTTTATCATCTTCATATTTATTCAAATATGAAGATGATACATGGTCAATGGTAATACATGGTCTAGTATTGTAAACACCTGTAACAATACTAGACCATGTATTACCAGCACTAACAATACCATATTATTTGTGCTATTTACTAAACTTCGTAATTTAGCAAATTCATTTTCTAGAACATCAATGATTTCCTTCTTCTCATCATTTTGTTTTTCTAAAATGCAAAATCTTATTACAAAATCTTTGGATGAAACTGTTGCCATTTGACTTGAAGATTGTTCTAGAATATTTATTTTAATCATCAAACCATCAATTATTTATTAGAGAGCAGTTAATATACTCATTTTAATTCTCTTGTTATAGCTTTTATTTGTTATTGTTTTCCTTACAAAAAAAGATCCTTTAGGAACTTTTTCTTTCAAATATGTAACAAACATTCTCACTTCCTAAGATCCTCTTCATGCAACAATATCTTTGTAGAACATACTAGGACAATAAAGATGGGCAGCGAATCAATTAAACATCAATGCACCAAGATATAGAACAATCTCCCTAATACTTTTAAAACTGGAAACTCGATATATCAATAAATTAAAAAAACACTTTTTGGATAGCTATTAGAATAACAACCTCAACAAAAGCAATATATCACTTAATATTCTTATTAAAAAATACTCTCATATATTTTTTTAAATACTTTTTTTATTCCTAAAGATTTATCTACAGCCTTTTTGCCATCCTTGTACAATGATTGTATGTGTATGTGCGTATGCATGTGTAGGTATATGTATACATATGTGTATATATGTGTGTGTACATATATGTGCATGTGTACGTATGTGTGTATATCTGTGTGTATAGGTATATGTGTGTATGTGTATATGTATATATATATATATATATATATATATATATATATATATTATATATATATATATATATATATATATATATATATAAAGATGTATACAGTGGGTGGCCATTGAAATAGGGCTATCACGTTTTTTGTTATATTGTCAGCATTAATTCACCTTTTAAACGTAAAATTCACAATTTTTCATAATTATTTACGACATTATTACAAATTATTGTGTAGGCAACAATATTTGGTTGCTAGCAACACTGTATTTTGCATGTTTTGACAATTAAAACCGTGAAATTGTGTTCAGTTACCATTGTAGAGTGCCGAAGCTTGACTATTTTTCAAAATTTTAATTTTTCAAGTGTTTTATTAAGTGAAAGACTTCTTTGAAAGTAGTTTTTCCAAAAATATACATTATTTCAACTTTTTTAATTTTCTTTTACATCCTTTTGTAGTGTGTTTATTTGTCTTTTAAATTTTTTAAAGTTTCTGACAATGGGTAAAAAAAAGATGTAAATGTTTGTAAAAAAAAGTGAAATAATGTCACTTTTAAGCAACACTAACTATTCTCAACGAGAAATTTCAAGAAGAATTGGCGTTTCTAGGCAGATTGTGCAAAGAATAGCATCAAAAACAAAAAATGGCGAAAACCCTATATCCAGACTCTGTAAAAAGGAAAACGCCTTACAACGCCAAGATCTGAGAGAATTATCAGGAATAATTGCTTGGAGAATAGAAAGAAACCCAGAAAAATAATCACAACATTGATTAAAGATGCTAGAATTAATATTAGTGATCGCACAGTCAGGAGACGCTTAGATGAGTTAGGCTTTAAGTGTTACTGTCCTGCGAAAAAACCAAAATTAACGCCTGCCATGAAGGATAAAAGACTGAAATGGGCTAAAAAAAACAACAATAAGACAACAGATGATTGGAGAAAGGTATTTATTTCTTAAACGTGTCATTTTCTGCTTTATTTCTCGATTTTCTTTAGATTAATGAAAGACTAACATTTTTTGAAACTTTTTTTTTCAGCTGTGCTTTTCTGATGAATCCACGTTTCAGATCTTGGACGACAAAGGGTAGGTGAAAAATTTAATCTAGACTGCATTATCGAGACAGTAAAACATCCATTGTCAATTATGGTGTGGTCGGTTATATGTGGTAAGGGTACGGTAAGGCTTTACATAGTCCAAGGGACAATGAGGCAGGACCAATACAAAGAAGTTTTAGAGCAAAAGATCATTCCTCAAGTCTGGGAATGGTTTCCAGATGGCAAATTTATATTTATGCAAGATTCTGCCCCATGCCATACGGCAAAATCCATTAAAAAGTTTCTTGGAGAGAAAAAAATTCCACTGCTGGATTAGCCAGAAAATTCCCCGGATCTTAATCTTATAGAAAATCTGCGGAAGCTATTAAAACGGGAGGTTTCTTCAAAAGAACTGGTGACAAATAAAACCCAGCTTATTGAAAAACATAAAAGAATTGGCACAGAAATGCATTGACAGCATACCACGGAGAGCAGAAGCTGTTATAGCAGTAAAGGGTGGATTTACAAAATATTGATAACATTACAATTTTTATAAATAAATAAAAAAATTAGTTTGTTTTTATATTTATATTTGATAAAAAACAACTATTTTTTAA